>NC_069500.1:897148126-897465626 GCF_027579735.1 Bombina bombina
TATTAGTAAGGTAAGAAAATAATATAAGATAGTGCACAAACTAGAATGAATATGGCGAAATGATGAATGAAAGTCACATTATTTTGCTAGTTACATTAGGATCGCAAGATGTAGTTAGTCATACTTGACCATCACTTTAAAGGGACACTAAACCCACAATTTTTCACAATTTTAAACAAAACTCCAATTTACTTCAATTATCTAATTTGCTTCATTTTTTAGATATCTTTGTTGAAGAAAAAGCAATGCACATGGGTGAGCCAATCACACGAGGCATCTATGTGCAGCCACCAATCAGCAGCTACTGAGCCTATCTAATTATGCTTGTCAGCAAAGGATATCAAGAGAATGAAGCAAATTAGATAATAGAAGTAAATTAGAAAGTTGTTTAAAATTGCATGTTCTTAGAGCAAGAAGAGCAAGAAGAGTTTAACCCGGACTATTTGAAGAGGTGCTGACTCAAGCAATGTGTTGGACTTTCATAATAATTTATTTAACCAATAATATGTTGGTCATTTACTCACAGTACCTGTAAGTTAAGGAACTCCAATTTTAATCAACTTGATATTTTTCACATTTTATTTATGTATGTTTTCATCATAGCGCCCCCTATGAATCAATACTGAGAGGAATTGATTTGTTGACAACGTAGGTATAACTGCTAATATAATATAAGATGCAATGTCAATCATGTCAAGAAATTAAATTTTACAGAAGACGTGAGGCGTAAATTATCATATATTAGTAATCACACTGCCGCTTAAAGGGACACTGGACCCAATTTTTTTCTTTCATGATTCGGATAGAGCATGGAATTTTAAGCAACTTTCTAATTTACTCCTATAATCAATTTTACTTTGTTCTCTTGCTAACTTTATTTTAAAAGCAGGAATGTAAATCTTAGCAGCCAGCCCATTTTAGGTTCAGCACCATGGATAGTGCTTGCTTATTGGAGGATTACATTTACCCACCAATAAGCAAGCCTAACCCAGGTTTTCAACCAAAAATGGGCCGGCTCCTATGCATCACATTCCTGCTTTTTAAATAAAGATAGCAAGAGAATGAAGAAAAATTGATAATATGAGTAAATTAGAAAGTTGCTTAAAATCGCATGCTCTATCTGAATCATGGAAGAAAAAAAAATGGGTTTAGTGTCCCTATAAATACTTGTTCTTAGAAATATAAAATTCTTAAAATGTAAGAATTGGGCTTGATTCAATAAAACTCATTTATGAAACAAGTGTCACTCAAAAAACTCACTACAACTGCAAAATAAATAAAGATTGGTAACTTCCCTTGCTCAGAACAGTGAGTGTCAAGATCAGCTCCAATTTTTTTTAAAAAAAATTAGCCGCTTCTATCTTGCAACCGTTAAACTTCCGTTCACATAGAACAACTTCCACTGTCAATGCTACCGGCATCATAGAATTGTTTTTAAAACATTACAAAGCAAAGAAAAATTAACAAAGAAAAAAATAATATCCATAAAATAATCAGCATTTTCATATGCAAAAAAATAAAACTTGTTTCCAATTTACTTCTATTTAAAAAATTCAAGTAATTTAAAAAACAAGACAACCATGTCCGTTTTCACATGACGCTACATCACAAGGGGAATTCATATGTCTTTCTAAATCCCAATTGAAGTGGTCTACCTGAAAGCCGCAACAATAACTACAATTTCTAAAGAAAGAAAAAATGTTCCTTAAAATACACAAAGCCATTCATAATATATATTTATACTGGGCTTAGAATCTATACAAGCAGGATGAATATATAAAAAGATAAATCATATAGAGCAGCTGCAATTTATCCTTGAAGGGCTATAATCAGATAATTTAAATTGGAGCATATGTATTTTCAAAGTCTAAATATTAAAAAAAATCGAACAGAAAAAGCAAGCTTTGTAGCACAGGAAGCACATAGGTCGTTATATATTTGTAAAGATTTTGATGCAAAACATAACTTTACACTTATACATTCATAGGTATAAAAATAATAAATAGGAAGGCGCTCATAGCATAAATACATATACGTATTTAGACATGTATATGAATGTATCTAGATTGTAAGTTCCCACGGGAATAGGGCCCTTAATTCCCCCTGTTTTTGTCTGTAAAATTTTGTCTTATCGCATTTTTTCTCCATTGTACTGTTATCCTTGTACCCATGGGCAGCGCTGCGGAATCTGTTGGCGCTTTATAAATAAAGAATAATAATAATAATAATAATAATCTTAATGTTAAAGCCCTTTGACTAGCTTGACCTGAGACCTCATATCTTTATTATCTTGTTTTGCCAGAGCTCTGAGGACGCGATAATCATTCTAGTAAATTGTGATTGTGCTATAGCCGACAAGCGCAAACCCCTTTTCAGCAAGCAACTTGTTGTAATCTGGCACTGAATCAGTAATGACATTCAAACTGCAAAACTGCAAAAATAGTATAATTAATTGTGAGCATATATGACTTACTGTATAATACTGTTTAATAATACTTAGTTAATGGTGAGGATCCCTTCACCATCCTTCAGAAATAGCCTATATGTAGGACACACGGGGATCAGCTGAATGTATATAGTGTAGTTAAGCTGTTTGCATTCAACACTCACATTAACATTGGTCTATTACAGGTCCTTATTTTGTGCCTGATGTCATCCAAGTCATATGATGCTAACTTTGTACTCTGCTCTTTTTGAGATAAGTTTTTTGTTCCTTGCTCAAGGAGATGGGAGTGGTTGGGTTTTCTGTGTTAGTGGTGCTACAGTGGGCTTATTTATTGAGACATGTTTCTTATAGCATACCAACATTTACAAAATGCTGTTGAATAAAGATATAGGTTAAACGTCCAAACTTTATTGCTGTATTACAGAAACAATAAAAACAGGTGCCGACGCATTTTTGGTCCACAACATTTTATTTTTAACTTTTGTATGCTATTTAATTTGCAATAGAGTACAATGACTCAATTTTCCAGTGGTGCTTCTTTTAAAGGTACAGTAAAAACCTTGTAAATACGATACATTTCAGTTGTCTTACTATATAATAGCATATCAGCCATGTCTAAATATTGTTCATAATGTTACAACGATTTTAACTTTTATTTTTTTAACTTCATCATTTTTTACAATATTACTTACAAATCCAGTATTTTCAATTTTAATTCCCTTTTTTCCGATTTTCACATTCAGCTCGTTTATTCTATTTTTTTATTTTTTTGGGGTCACATTTTTAGATCAGCCATTTGAAATTCTGACCCTACGTCATCCACCAACTTAATGTACTGCGCATGCGCTAGAGTCTATTTCTTCTTTAAGACCGCTTGTTATAGGTGAAGGGAGATTGGCGTGCTGAGAATCGTGCATGCACAGTTACATCGCTCATCGTGAACACGCTTCTGCTGTTACCTATAGAGCAGGTGGGACCGCTCTATATGTCACAGCACTTCAAATCCGGATATAGAGGTTGGGAGGAGTTATCAACAGAACGGTAGGGAAAAATATAGATAAAAATATATATTTTTTTTTATAAAATCAAGTTAGCGATTAGCATATTCTATGTTGAAGGAATACATTGATATATTCCAATTATATAAACTTTACCTTCACTTTAACATCCATTACTTTCTGTCACAGCAGGAAGGCAAAGTAGTTGCTTTTCCTTTGGAGTGGTTGCTGGGAGATACCTGTACTAGCTCCAATCAGTTTCTTGCCCATGCTCAGTGGAAGATGTTTGCTGCAGAATGCATGTGACAGTAGAACTTAAGTTTTTAATGGCAGCCCCATTTTCTCACTAAAGGCAATGGCTACACTGAAAATTTATAAGTGCTCATTTTGCAAGAAAAGTATTTTTTTTTTGCTGTTTTTAACACAACCTAACTTTTTTATGTTTAATTTGATATAAAGGGACAGTTTAGTCAAAATTAAACTTTCATGATACAGTTAGGGCATGCAATTTTAAACAACTTCCAATTTACTTTTATCATCAAATTGTCTTTGCCTCTTTGTATTCTTTGTTGAAAGCTAAACATAGGTAGGCTCATATGCTAACTTCTAAGCCCTTGAAGGCCACCTCTTATCTCAGTGCATTTTTACAGTTAGATACAGCTAGTTCATGTGTACCACATTGTGCTCACTCCAGTGGAGTTATTTATGAGCCAGCACTGATTGGCTAAAGTGCAAAAAAAAACTGAAATAAGGGGGCAGTCTGCAGAGGCTTAGATACAAGGTAATCACAGAGGTAGAAAGTGTATTAATATAACTGTGTTGGTTATGAAAAACTGGGGAATGGGTATTAAAGGGATTATCTCTCTTTTTAAACCATAAAGATTCTGGAGTAGACTGTCCCTTTAAAAAAAATTCCTTTAATTGTAGCATTCGTTTGAAAACAATGCACATGTTTAGTATTTGTTTTGAGTAGAAATATATGGTTAACTTAATTTTTTACCAGTATAGCTAACATGTAAGCATTTTCTGCATGTGTAGCTATTTTAAAGTCAACTTAATATATCAGATGTATGCCCTAATTATGTAGCCTTCATTGGTCGCTTCTTGCAAATGCGTCTTAAAAGGAGTTTAAAATCAGCTTTCCAAAAGCTTTACAGGAAACAAACATTTATCATGACAGCAGCAAAGTGGAAAATGAACAGCTTATATTTTACTTTAGATGCTACTAATTATGCTTATTTATCACTGACGCGGGCTTGTACGTGTTGTTTTATTCTCTATTTTTGTTTTAGCAATATGTTCAGTAAACTAAGTTGCTATTACTACATTTAACTCCATGCATACTATACAGTTGATTATATTTAACTTGTTATTTATCCAAACACTATGCTATTAACCAGAAGTGTTAATACATTGATTATGAAAATTCTTTATGTATTTTGCACTTACACTAGCAAATCCTAAATGCAAAATGCTAATCTTCAAACTTAGAGAAAATTAAACTTAAAGGGACAGTCTACTCTAGAATTGTTATTGTTTAAAAAGATAGATAATCCCTTTATTGCTCATTCCCCAGTTTGAATAACCAACACTGTTATATTAATACACGTTTTACCTCTGTAATTACCCTGTATCTAAGCCTCTGCACACTGCCCCCTTATCTCAGTTCTTTTGACAAACTTACATTTTAGCCAATCAGTGCTGACTCCTAAATAACTCCACAGGAGTGAGCACAATGTTATCTATATGACACACATGAGCTAGCACTGTCTAACTGTAAAAATGTTAAAATGCACTGAAATAAGAGGCCACCTTTAAGGGCTTATAAATTAGCATATGAGCCTATTTAGGTTTATATTTCAACAAAGAATAACAAGAGAACAAATCGAATATGATTATAAAAGTAAATTGGAAAGTTGTTTAAAACTGCATGCCCTATCTGAATTGTGAAAGTTTAATTTTGACTTGACTGTCCCTTTAACATGCTAACATTTTACAAGAGCATGTCTGATAACTATTTCTCTTTTGGAGGGGCAGTCTCTCACTGAAAGGTGAATTCCCTTATCCCATCAGTCTTATTATTACTGATATTATTATCCTTATCTTATGCTTAATTTTATAAATTATGAAGATATTTCACTGTGCTATACACGTTTAAAATACCTATATTGAGAAAAGAATAAAAACATATATTAATATACTAGGCGATAAGCGAGGGCAGTCTATGTTTAAAAAATACAAACCCCCAAGTTACAAAAAATAAAAAATAAAAATACAGAAAAAAATAAACAAAGCTATCCAAAAATTTTTTTTAACCTAAACTAATACCTCTATAAAAATAAAAAATACCCCCAAAAATACCCCCCCCCCCAATCTAATACTAAACTACAAATAGGGTATTTTGTAAGGTATTGTTCCTAAGTTAAACAGCTCTTTTTTTTGTTTCAAGTTTGTTTTATTGAAAGATTTTACAAAAATAAACAGGTAATTGTCATATATAAAGTATACATAAAGCCAATTAACAGAGATAGAATCAACAAATATATCAGTATACATAATATCCAGATTTTGAGAATAGTTGCCTAGATACTTTTTGTTGTATCAAAACATTTATCAAACTCACATGGTATGTCATATTATTAGTAAGAAATGATAACAAATCCAATAAAAATGTGTCTATTATATATCTCTATTGTATTGAACAAAGTTACATAGCAAGTTCTCCAGGTAATTGGTAGCTAGACAATATGAAATCTGTTTCTGGAAATGAGGGTATGGGGAAAGTAGGGAGGAAGAAGGAGGAGTATGATATCCCTTTAAATCTCGCAAGCCCTAAGTACTTCCTTCCTATTTAAGGAAGTACTCTTTCCTCACTCAGGGCCTGGAAATTGAAGTTGATCATCACTGATTACCTTGTCCTCTGTGAACCTTTTTGAAGCTATTGCTTTTTGCAGTTTATTCAGGTCTCTCTAATCCTCCTTACGATACCCGCTGGGTATCAGCTGTTCCTCCAACCTCTACCGGAAACTATCTTCCGGATTCCTATGCTAGCCGGATCTACTTTCCAGACACGCCGAAGTCGCGCTCACACTAAGCGGACACCGGATCTCTAAGCTGCCAGCGCTCACCTTGTCAGCTCTCTCAGGGGTGTTACAGCTCTCCATGCTTCAATCTCAGCTTCAGTTGAAAGATAAGTACCGCTCTCCACACACAAATCTGGTATCATTTTCAACCACTTTGTTGCCCCATTGTTTGTCTCATAAAATATCTCTCTCGATATTGGATACATATATCTAGTCTTCCTGCGGTGTATTCGGGATATAAGCGAGTTTGTCTGGACTGTAAATATTTTATTGCGTGATTGTGTGAGTGCGTGAAGATATTGCTATACCAAAATTATACTTTTGTTCTTGGGATTTCCACGAACTGTTCTAAGAGTCATTATCTTTATTCTGTGATCTCATTACTCCTCAGTACTGTTCTGATCTGCATTATTCTGTTCTGATTTTATAATTATCAGATGCCATTATCTATCAATTCATTCTATGAAGTCCTATATAATTTATTCAATTACTAAATTAAAGCCTCACCTTATATAAGCAAGTTAAATAAGTGATTTTCTCTTGTTTATTATAAGCATTGAGCAACAAAACCTTTATTTTTCATTTATAACTATTTACCTTCTAAAATGATTATAAATATCACAGAATTTTCAGGCCTAGAAAAGGTTATAAACCTATATATAATTAAAGATGGATCCTAATGAAATAAAGAATGAATTCTCTAATATCCATCAGAAATTGGAATATTTAGCCAGGGCCTTAACTGAGGTACAAACAGAAAATAAAGCTCTCAAAACTCTAGTAAAAGAATGCTTACCAGTGAAAAGTCCCTGAACCACATATCAATTACCCACAACCCTTCACTGGTAAACAAAGCGAGTACAGAGACTTTAAAAACGCTTGCAACTTACTTTTCTCACTCAGGCCTAAAACTTATCATTCTGAAAGGATCAAGGTTTGTACCACTATCTCTTTCCTCCAGGGGGAGCCCCGCTCATGGGCTAATAGATATTTTGAGAGTGACCATCCAATACTTGATTCCTTGGAAGAATTTTTTTTGGCTATGACAGCCTTATATGAGGATTCCCACACTCAGATAACGGCAGAAACTAAATTGAGATCTCTAAAACAGGGTAAAAGGAACGTCGAAGAATACATCACTGAGTTCCAAATGTGGATTGATGATTCCAAATGGAATTAATTAGTTTAAAAAATCAATTCAGATTGGGACTTTCGGAAACATTAAAAGATGAGTTGTCCCAGTTGGAGATGCCCGAATCTCTAAACGGACTCATGAAGTTAAGTACAACCCTGGATCACAGACTGCGTGAAAGGAAGGCTGAAAGAGCTTCTTATGACAGTACACCGAGACGTCCAT
The DNA here is from genome assembly GCF_027579735.1 of Bombina bombina. NCBI lineage: Eukaryota > Metazoa > Chordata > Amphibia > Anura > Bombinatoridae > Bombina > Bombina bombina. The sequence continues at coordinate 897,156,011 of NC_069500.1, forward strand.
ACCTTTATACCCCAAGCCAGGAAAGGGTACATCAAATCAGACTCCAATGGAGATTGGTGCCATAAAGGGTCCACTAAGGCCAGACGCAGATCTGAGAATCTTTGCCTTTACTGTGGGCAAAAAGAACACTCGGTTACCAATTGCCCAATTCTTCAAAGGCAGAAGAAGGGTAAGATTCATTTAAGACATAATATTTTACACTTCACTCAAAACCCTCAACTGACTCTTAACTTTTCTTTACAGTGGGATCGGAAAAACGTACGGTCTAACGCATTGATCGATTCTGGGGCAGCCGGAAATTATATAGATACTTCTTTTGTTAAACTTAATAAAATTCCTATTGTTTGTAAGGCACAACCAGTCTCTGTTAAACTCATTGATGGTACACTCATACAACACGGTCCCATTACACATCAAACGATACCTTTACTAGTAACTACTGACAATGGACATACTGAATATATATCTTTTGACCTAATATCCATCCACATGCATACTCTCATTTTAGGTTTCACATGGTTACAAAAACATAACCCCAGCATAGACTGGTCATCTACACAGGTAACATTAGAATCATCATTCTGTTTAAATACCTGTTTTCCATTTCAGTCAATTTCTGCTATAGTACAAGAACTACCAGAAATTTAGCAGGATCTGGCAGAGGTGTTTGATCTAAAAGAAGCAGAAAATCTCCCACCTCATAGGGAGTTTGACTGCCCAATTGATATAATCCCAGGGTCTCAAATACCTCACAGGAAAATATACCCCCTATCACAAGAAGAATTAACTTACCTACGTTCCTATCTTGACGACAATCTCCGAAAGGGATTTATATTTCATTCAACATCTCCAGCTGCCGCTGGACTGTTCCTAGTCCATAACAAAGACGGTACAATAAGACCTATTATTGACTACAGAGCCTTAAATGAAATAACAATTAAAAACAGATACCCTCTACCATTGATAAACTGAAAAGCAGAGGGGCGCTTACGTTCCTGGGTTAAGTCTGTGAGCTGTGAAAAAGCCGGTTGCTCTGTTGAGCAGGAAGTAGATCCACTGTAATAGCGTGTTGCAGGTGTCAGTGATAGTCTGCTTCCTGTGTCACTGTAGTGATGAGCGCTGCCTGAGACAAAGGGGGGTGTATTCTCCAAACACCTCCAGCAGGTAGTAGTCTGTGAAAAGAAAGCAAAGACAGGCGCAGCCCAATTCAAGTGTAGTATTCTTTAATTCAGTGTAAGTGCACACATACAAATGGCTACTTACAAGAGGCACAAATAAAATCTGCATATAAAGGTATCTTTACATCCAAACTGTGTTATGATATAACATACAGCTATGAAACAAACTCTACGCGTTTCGTCTGAGGACGCCCAGACTTTCTCAAGAGATGAAAAATTAGAAGTGTTGCAAGCATGGTGCCTACCGGCTTTATAAAAGGGACCATTAATTGCATGATTAGTTACCAGCCAGTCAGAGTGTGGTGATACTGATTGGCAGGTGAGCTTGTTAAAGCTTTGCATTATTGTATGTTTGAAAAACATATAGGATTTGTTCAGTGTTACCACCTTGAATGCTATAGTAAACATTAAAATATGAACATAGATAAGAAAATAGACAATAAACTTTATGTTAAAAAACCTTGTTTGTTAAAAACTAAAAAGAATCTTAAAAACATTTTGTAGTTGTATACACTAAAATTAAAAATCTGATATTGTGTTTTTTTTTTTTTTTTTTTTTTTTTTTTTTTGAAAAAAAAAAAAAAAAAAGAAAAAAAAAAAAAATGTTTTTTTAAAAATAAAGCTACATGAAAGCTTGCAGGTCTAATTCTAGGTTTAGACCTGATGGTTGCATGGTGTTAAGTTGGTAAATCCACCATGATTCTCTGCGTCTGAGTGTTAGAAGCCTGTTTGGAAATATATTGGGAGGTATCCAGTCTATGACTTGGATTTTAAGGGATGCAGGATTTGAATTATGATGTAATTTGAAATGTTCTGGCACACTGTGTGTCATGAGGCCATTTTTTATATTATTGACATGTTCTCCCAGCCTTGTACGTATATTTCTTTTGGTTCTTCCTATGTAAATCAAAATGCAGCTGCATTTTAGCAAGTAAACTACATAGGTGGTACTGCAGTTGCTCTTATATTTCTGTTTGAATGTAATGTCACCCCCTGAGTTGGTAAAGGTAATCTCTCTATTTACATATTGGCACATGCCACATCTTGATACCCCACATTTGTAGGTGCCGGGTTTTTGTTGTAACCAGTGTGTTTTATCCTTAATTATACCAGGTTTATTGAAGTTACGCAATCTTGTGGGTGCTAAAATGTTTTTAAAATCCATATTTTTTCTGAAAGTTACCAATGGGTGATCTGGTAAAACATCGCCCAATATAGGATCTGCCTTTAAAACACCCCAGTGTTTCTTTAGGATGTTTTGTATTTCTCTGGAGCCCTGACTGTATGTTGTGATGAATCTGACATTGTTTAATGTATTTGATTGGCTCCTTCGTTTTAACTTATCAGTGGGGAGTAAAAGAGTTTTCCTGTCCATTAGAGAAACTTTAGTTTTGGCCTGTTCTAATAGCTCAATGGAATAGCCTTTTTCAGTGAATCTGGAGTCTAGTAGAGCGCACTCTTGATTGTAATCGCTTGTTTTGGTGCAGTTTCTCTTCACCCTTTGGTATTGCCCCAGAGGAATGTTAGTCTTCCATCTGGGTAAATGGCCACTGCTAGCGTTGAGAAACCCATTCTTGTCAGTTGGTTTTCTAAAATTCTTCACTGCTACCTTATTATGTTCATCAATATATAAAATCAAATCCAGAAACTCTATTTGTGTAGTAACTATTTTTGACGTAAATTTAAGGTTATTATTATTGGTGTTGATGTGTTCTATGAACTCCTTACATAGTGTTTCACTTCCTCTCCAGATGATAATTACATCATCTATATACCGGAAATAACGTATTAGGTGACTGTAATAAGGGTTATTTGTCCAAATGTGATTGTTCTCAAAATGATGCATGTAGAGATTGGCATACGATGGGGCAAATGTGGTCCCCATCGCAGTGCCCTGTATCTGTCTGTAAAACTGTTTATCAAATGTGAAATAATTATGTGAAAGTATAAATTCAATGCCTCTTAAGATAAACTGAAGGTGTTGGTGGGGTGAGAAGTCTTCAATGAGTATTTCTTTAATGGCCTTAATTCCTTGGTCGTGCGGTATACAAGTGTATAGCGACGATACGTCGCAAGATACCCACAGGAAGTCATTAGACCAATCTAACCCTTCAAATGTGTTGATAGTGTGGATTGTGTCCCTGAGGTACGCCTTGGTGGATTGTACTACAGGCTGTAAGTAATGATCTATGTATACAGATAAGTTGTTAGTTAGTGATCCAATCCCAGAAATTATGGGTCTACCTGGTGGAGATATTAGGGTTTTATGCACCTTGGGAAGGTGATAAAACGTGGGTATGGTGGGGTGGTTTTCTGTTAAGAAATTAAATTCATCATTATTAAGTATGTTGTTATTTTTTTGCTTCTTTCAAAATAATATTGAGTTCCTTTTTAAATTTAAGGGTGGGATCAAAGTTTAATTTTTTATATGTACTTTGATCATTTAGTATATTGGAAGCCTCTTTAAGATAGTCTTCTCTGTTCTGTATAACCACCCCACCACTGGGGTGTTTTAAAGGCAGATCCTATATTGGGCGATGTTTTACCAGATCACCCATTGGTAACTTTCAGAAAAAATATGGATTTTAAAAACATTTTAGCACCCACAAGATTGCGTAACTTCAATAAACCTGGTATAATTAAGGATAAAACACACTGGTTACAACAAAAACCCGGCACCTACAAATGTGGGGTATCAAGATGTGGCATGTGCCAATATGTAAATAGAGAGATTACCTTTACCAACTCAGGGGGTGACATTACATTCAAACAGAAATATAAGAGCAACTGCAGTACCACCTATGTAGTTTACTTGCTAAAATGCAGCTGCAATTTGATTTACATAGGAAGAACCAAAAGAAATATACGTACAAGGCTGGGAGAACATGTCAATAATATAAAAAATGGCCTCATGACACACAGTGTGCCAGAACATTTCAAATTACATCATAATTCAAATCCTGCATCCCTTAAAATCCAAGTCATAGACTGGATACCTCCCAATATATTTCCAAACAGGCTTCTAACACTCAGACGCAGAGAATCATGGTGGATTTACCAACTTAACACCATGCAACCATCAGGTCTAAACCTAGAATTAGACCTGCAAGCTTTCATGTAGCTTTATTTTTAAAAAAACATTTTTTTTTTTTCTTTTTCTTTTTTTTTTTTTCAAAAAACACAAAAAAAAAAAAAAAAAAAAAAAAAAAAACACAATATCAGATTTTTAATTTTAGTGTATACAACTACAAATTGTTTTTAAGATTCTTTTTAGTTTTTAACAAACAAGGTTTTTTAACATAAAGTTTATTGTCTATTTTCTTATCTATGTTCATATTTTAATGTTTACTATAGCATTCAAGGTGGTAACACTGAACAAATCCTATATGTTTTTCAAACATACAATAATGCAAAGCTTTAACAAGCTCACCTGCCAATCAGTATCACCACACTCTGACTGGCTGGTAACTAATCATGCAATTAATGGTCCCTTTTATAAAGCCGGTAGGCACCATGCTTGCAACACTTCTAATTTTTCATCTCTTGAGAAAGTCTGGGCGTCCTCAGACGAAACGCGTAGAGTTTGTTTCATAGCTGTATGTTATATCATAACACAGTTTGGATGTAAAGATACCTTTATATGCAGATTTTATTTGTGCCTCTTGTAAGTAGCCATTTGTATGTGTGCACTTACACTGAATTAAAGAATACTACACTTGAATTGGGCTGCGCCTGTCTTTGCTTTCTTTTCACAGACTACTACCTGCTGGAGGTGTTTGGAGAATACACCCCCCTTTGTCTCAGGCAGCGCTCATCACTACAGTGACACAGGAAGCAGACTATCACTGACACCTGCAACACGCTATTACAGTGGATCTACTTCCTGCTCAACAGAGCAACCGGCTTTTTCACAGCTCACAGACTTAACCCAGGAACGTAAGCGCCCCTCTGCTTTTCAGTTTCTCTGTTTTTCTACACTAACTTTTTCCTAGTCCTTTGGGGCTGCTACATCTCCCTGGGAGTATACCTCTAAATGCCAAGTGACTGAACTTTATGTATATACTGGCAGACATTGTCCATCACGAACTTTAATTGTGGCAAGTTTGTTATGCCTTCAATATAACACATTTCTTCTTTCAGCGTATCTATTATACCTTTGTAATTTGATTATATTAACACTTGCATATCTGTTCTGTTTTGTTGGAACCGCTCGTTGAGAATTTACGTTTAGTGTAAATGTACCAATAATCCAGCGTTTTTCTCTTTTCTAAGTTTTTGGTTCCTTGTACTGCGGTCACCACTTGCATATCCTAATTGTCACATACCTGTGTATTTTGTATTTTGAATATACCGATACTCGTATATTCAACCTGCTCTGTCGGGACCGTTTGTCAGGAGCTTGTGTATAGCGCAGTGATCCAGCATCCCTGATATTTTGGTTTGTTTGTGCTGCGGTCACTGCTCACAGAGCCTAATCGCTCCTTTAGTACACAACTGCTGCATCGCTCAGTGAGTACCCTGCTTTTAGTCACGTACTAGTACCTAAGAACAGGATCTAATAAGGTGCATATTCCTTTGTAGTGGCGATTATTCGTCATTTCATGTTGTATTTGTTATTTACATTTTTATTTACTTCAACTAACTTTGAACAATTTTAATCTATTTTCATCTTAACAGAGGGTTGCACATAAGTCTTGTTGTTATTATCACTGTATAGTGCCAACTGAAACCAACACTTAGGTAGGAATAAGCCTTTTTAATTCAGTATTCCCTCATTCAGCTGTTTTCATACAAGTATATAATTTGCAGATTCCAACTTATTGGTGCCATACTAAATACAAATAGGGGGAAAAGCCCAGGTAGCTCATATTGAAGTTCAAATTGCTAACAGGTACATATAGAAACTTATCTGTTTTTCACATATTTCACACGGGTGTTCAGTTTTCCTCATATATCATATCATTGGCATCTCTTAGATACTCAATAATCAACTACATTGCAGTTAGACACCTCCAGGCAGCCATGAATAATTTTGAATTCGGTGACTGCCCGGATAGACATCTGAGAAAGAGGGCACTGAATTTACTTAATCAGACTAACATTGTTTCAACTAATTCTGAAAACTTTGACCCAAATGCCTTATTTAAAGACCTAGAGAAACTACTAAATAATGATACCAGAGAATGGCAGGACCTAGTGTTGCTTGATAACTATGTCTTACATGACATAGTCCCCAGGGGACTTAGGTTGTATAAGAAACCAGCCTTCGAACTAGAGGAGGTAGAATTTAGCACGGAGTGGGACAAAGCGTTCCATGACTGCTCACTCACCTTAATTAAAATCCTCATCAAATATAGAGAATATAAACTGGACAAAATTAAATTAGATCTAGATAAATTGTTCCCTAAAATTCAGAACTTTCAGAATATTGATCATTGGAAGAAACTCAATGATAGTATTCAAGAAAGAAATAATAAATATGGGTCTGACCTAATGAGTGCAAAATATAAAAAACTTTGCAGAGACATGGAAGACTATCAAAATGATAGGGTCCACACTTATAAAACAAAAGAAATCACTCATACCATATCTGAGAATGATACTAGAAATGACATATGTGAACAAAGACCTCTCAATCATTACACTAGAAATCCACACATAAATCGCAATACATACCAGACCCAACAGAATGAAAACTACAATAGACACTCAACTGAAAATCACAATAAAGGCCATCAACAAACTATACAACACAATGGACAACAGAGTTTTAATACAAGCTCACACCCATCAAATAGTAAAAGAAATCAAAACATTAACACTGTCAATAGGCCCCTTTCAGTCCCCCATACAGGTGGTAACACAGAACACAGAAATGATAATCATCAATTTAACAACAATCATTATCGTGATAATAAAAATGGCAATTTTAGGAGAAATTCCAACACAGGAAACCACATTACACATCATACTACAAATACAGGCTTCCACACTGCCAGGAAGGAATCCTGGCGAAGCAGAAATAATTCCAGCTGCTTTACTCCACCATATCTTAAAGAATCTAGATTCAACATTCCAACCACAAATAGATTCAATACTTTGGAGCACTTAGGAAATGGCAACTCAAATACAGTTCTAAAGCCCAACTGGCAAATACAGGGGGCGAAACCTAAGTTCACACATTCAACACATAATACATCCAATCAAGGTAATAGAAGCCACCAATTGCATTTTTTAGATCTCGCCACTTCCCCAACAGGAAGATTTCGAAACCAGACACACGAAAACACAATAGAAAACCCAAGGCTTTTGCCAGGCAAAAGAAGAAGAGCAAGCGGGGATGTAGAGGGGGGAGAAAGATCCAACTTCTCAAACACAAAAAGAATGAGATAGATAAAAATAAAGCTAATATATTCAATCTTTCCACTGTACCATTGGGCAATAAAGAAATTAATCTTTTGGCGAAAGGCCTCAATTTTGCCCCCAAAAAAGCCCCAAATAAATTTCAGACTTACATAGATATACAAAAATATATTAGAAACCTGACCCTAAAAAGGTATTTTTTAAAAAACACACCCAGAATCACACCAACATTACCCATCACTTTGGACCATTCTGACCAATCTGCTTTGGCGACACTCAACGAATTAGACACGGGGGTGACTCTAACTAATACATTGACCCAAAATCAATCAGATTTGCTTGATCTCAGCATACATGACCTTGAGGAAAGTATCAAACACAGTGAATTTAAACGTAAATCTAGTTTTTACCCATACACCTCCCAAGGCCAATTTGTAAATACTTTCAATAAACTAATATGTGATGATCTCACCAAACTTTGGGAAAAGAAAGGAGACAATTGGATACATAAATATAATGATAATTTAACAATAAGTGAAAGAAAAACACTCAAAAATCTAGAAAATAATCATAATATTATTATCAGGGCAGCGGACAAGGGTGGTGGGGTGGTTATACAGAACAGAGAAGACTATCTTAAAGAGGCTTCCAATATACTAAATGATCAAAGTACATATAAAAAATTAAACTTTGATCCCACCCTTAAATTTAAAAAGGAACTCAATATTATTTTGAAAGAAGCAAAAAATAACAACATACTTAATAATGATGAATTTAATTTCTTAACAGAAAACCACCCCACCATACCCACGTTTTATCACCTTCCCAAGGTGCATAAAACCCTAATATCTCCACCAGGTAGACCCATAATTTCTGGGATTGGATCACTAACTAACAACTTATCTGTATACATAGATCATTACTTACAGCCTGTAGTACAATCCACCAAGGCGTACCTCAGGGACACAATCCACACTATCAACACATTTGAAGGGTTAGATTGGTCTAATGACTTCCTGTGGGTATCTTGCGACGTATCGTCGCTATACACTTGTATACCGCACGACCAAGGAATTAAGGCCATTAAAGAAATACTCATTGAAGACTTCTCACCCCACCAACACCTTCAGTTTATCTTAAGAGGCATTGAATTTATACTTTCACATAATTATTTCACATTTGATAAACAGTTTTACAGACAGATACAGGGCACTGCGATGGGGACCACATTTGCCCCATCGTATGCCAATCTCTACATGCATCATTTTGAGAACAATCACATTTGGACAAATAACCCTTATTACAGTCACCTAATACGTTATTTCCGGTATATAGATGATGTAATTATCATCTGGAGAGGAAGTGAAACACTATGTAAGGAGTTCATAGAACACATCAACACCAATAATAATAACCTTAAATTTACGTCAAAAATAGTTACTACACAAATAGAGTTTCTGGATTTGATTTTATATATTGATGAACATAATAAGGTAGCAGTGAAGAATTTTAGAAAACCAACTGACAAGAATGGGTTTCTCAACGCTAGCAGTGGCCATTTACCCAGATGGAAGACTAACATTCCTCTGGGGCAATACCAAAGGGTGAAGAGAAACTGCACCAAAACAAGCGATTACAATCAAGAGTGCGCTCTACTAGACTCCAGATTCACTGAAAAAGGCTATTCCATTGAGCTATTAGAACAGGCCAAAACTAAAGTTTCTCTAATGGACAGGAAAACTCTTTTACTCCCCACTGATAAGTTAAAACGAAGGAGCCAATCAAATACATTAAACAATGTCAGATTCATCACAACATACAGTCAGGGCTCCAGAGAAATACAAAACATCCTAAAGAAACACTGGGGTGTTTTAAAGGCAGATCCTATATTGGGTGATGTTTTACCAGATCACCCATTGGTAACTTTCAGAAAAAATATGGATTTTAAAAACATTTTAGCACCCACAAGATTGCGTAACTTCAATAAACCTGGTATAATTAAGGATAAAACACACTGGTTACAACAAAAACCCGGCACCTACAAATGTGGGGTATCAAGATGTGGCATGTGCCAATATGTAAATAGAGAGATTACCTTTACCAACTCAGGGGGTGACATTACATTCAAACAGAAATATAAGAGCAACTGCAGTACCACCTATGTAGTTTACTTGCTAAAATGCAGCTGCAATTTGATTTACATAGGAAGAACCAAAAGAAATATACGTACAAGGCTGGGAGAACATGTCAATAATATAAAAAATGGCCTCATGACACACAGTGTGCCAGAACATTTCAAATTACATCATAATTCAAATCCTGCATCCCTTAAAATCCAAGTCATAGACTGGATACCTCCCAATATATTTCCAAACAGGCTTCTAACACTCAGACGCAGAGAATCATGGTGGATTTACCAACTTAACACCATGCAACCATCAGGTCTAAACCTAGAATTAGACCTGCAAGCTTTCATGTAGCTTTATTTTTAAAAAAACATTTTTTTTTTTTTTCTTTTTTTTTTTTTTTTTTTCAAAAAAAAAAAAAAAAAAAAAAAAAAAAAAAAACACAATATCAGATTTTTAATTTTAGTGTATACAACTACAAATTGTTTTTAAGATTCTTTTTAGTTTTTAACAAACAAGGTTTTTTAACATAAAGTTTATTGTCTATTTTCTTATCTATGTTCATATTTTAATGTTTACTATAGCATTCAAGGTGGTAACACTGAACAAATCCTATATGTTTTTCAAACATACAATAATGCAAAGCTTTAACAAGCTCACCTGCCAATCAGTATCACCACACTCTGACTGGCTGGTAACTAATCATGCAATTAATGGTCCCTTTTATAAAGCCGGTAGGCACCATGCTTGCAACACTTCTAATTTTTCATCTCTTGAGAAAGTCTGGGCGTCCTCAGACGAAACGCGTAGAGTTTGTTTCATAGCTGTATGTTATATCATAACACAGTTTGGATGTAAAGATACCTTTATATGCAGATTTTATTTGTGCCTCTTGTAAGTAGCCATTTGTATGTGTGCACTTACACTGAATTAAAGAATACTACACTTGAATTGGGCTGCGCCTGTCTTTGCTTTCTTTTCACAGACCTCTACCATTGATACCTGAACTACTAGAACGGTTAAATGAAGCTACTATTTATTCTAAACTGGATCTTAAGGGAGCTTATAACCTGATACGTATGAAAGAAGGACACAAATGGAAAACCGTCTTTAGAACCCGTTATGGACTTTTCCAATATAATGTAATGCCTTTTGGTTAAGCAATGCTCCTGCAACCTTCCAGCATTTTATTAATGACATTTTCCACGATTTAATGGATATCTGTGTTATCATCTATTTAGATGACATCTTGATATACTCTAAATCTCCCACAGAACACGAAAAGCACGTGAGATGGGTACTTACTCGTCTTAAGGAGCACAAATTATACGCAAAATTAGAAAAATGCGTGTTCCATGTCTCTAAGATAAAAATTTTAGGTTATATAATAACTCCTAACAAAGTACAAATGGATCCTGAAAAAGTATCTGCCATTAAGGATTGGCCTGCTCCCACTACGGTGAAATCGCTACAACGCTTCATAGGTTTCGCTAATTTTTACCGAAAATTTATTAAAAATTTCTCTTCAATAGTTAGACCACTAACACAACTAACTAGTGTTAATCAAAGATTCAAATGGTCTGAAAAAGCCCAAGAAACCTTTGATAAACTTAAAGAGCTATTCACTACAGCTACAATTCTATCACTACCCAATTTCGATCTTCAATTCCAACTCAAAGTAGATGCCTCTAATACAGGCATAGGAGCTGTGCTCTCCCAGCAACATGGTAATGATGGTGAAATCCACCCTATAGCCTTCTATTCGAGAACACTAACTAGTACAGAATGTAACTATAGTGTGGGAGACAAAGAACTACTAGCAATAAAGAATGCATTAGAACAATGGAGACATCTCCTCGAAGGATCAAAATTCCCTTTCATTATTTTTACTGATCATAAGAATCTTGAATACTTGAAAAAGAACAAAACTTTGACAGCCAGACAAGCAAGATGGTCATTATTTTTAGACCGTTTTAACTTTATAATTACTTACAAACCTGGTAGTCAAAATACTAAAGCCGATGCTTTATCTCGTATACATGAAATTCTGCCTCATGAACCATCTAATTTTACTATCTCTCCTGAAAAAATCATAGGTGCCTTGACACCCATAGAACAAGAAGTTCATACGGCCTTAAAACAAGATTCAATAACCCACCAGTATTGCTCTAAAGAGCCTCAATCTGGACTCTATTACCATAACAGTCAATTGTATATACCAGAGAGTATCAGACCATCAATTATCTCACACACCCATGATGATACCATGTCAGATCATCCTGGAATTCAAAAAACCATTGATCTTACCAGACGTAGTTTCTGGTGGCCCGGCATGAATAAATACATCTATGATTATGTATCAGGGTGTGAGAATTGTGCCCGAAATAAATTAGTCCACAAAAAAACCATTGGTTTACTTACGCCTCTGCCTATTCCAGATAAACCATGGAGTACTATAGCCATGGATTTCATTGTAGAACTACCCATTGCACAACAATATAACACTATCATGGTAATAGTTGATCACTTAACCAGACTAGCTTATTTTATCCCTCTTAAGGGATTACCCACAGCCATAACAACGGCTAAAGTCTTTCTTGATCAGGTCGTTAGATTACATGGATTACCTTCTAATATAATTACTGATAGGGGAACCCAATTTACATCCTCTTTCTGGAGATCTCTATGTAAATTGTTAAAAATTGACCACTGTTATACCACTGATTTCCATCCCCAGACAAATGGACTAACAGAGAGACTTAATCAGACTATAGAGCAATTCTATAGATATTGTTATATCTCACATCTCCAAGACGATTGGACAGTTTTTCTCCCCATGGCCGAATTCACATATAATAATTCAATAAGTGCCTCTATCAAAACATCCCCCTTTTATGCAACATATGGTTTTCACCCTAACACTATATCTCTTTCTAGTTAAACAGTAAATTCTCCCGCAGCAACAGAATTTACATCCAACCTCCAAGAAAGATTAAATATTCTAAAGACACATCTAAAAGAAGCCAAACAATATCAAAAGACGTACTATGACCTGAAACATAGAAAAGGTCCTGAATATAGGATTGGGGACTTGGTACTCCTATCAACAAAGAATCTCAAACTTCATGTTCCTAGCAAAAAACTTGCGAATCAGTTCTTGGGACCATTCCCAATAGAACGAGTGATCAGTTCCAACGTGGTTAAGCTCAAATTGCCTAAAGACTACAAGATACATCCCTCTTTTCATATCTCGTTGTTGAAACCATTCCCAACCAAAAGTCGCACTCTGGCCATTCCTCCTCCTCCTATTATGGTGGATCATCAAGAAGAATTTGAGGTTGAATCTATACTAGACTCTAGGATACATAGGCATAAATTGAAATATCTCATAAAATGGAAGGGTTATGGTCCTGAGGACAACTCTTGGCTCATCCATTCTAAAGTCCATTTGCCCCAATTGGTCAGGGCTTTCCATAGGAAATATCCTCTCAAACCGCATCCAGATTCCCTGAAAAAGGGGGCATGTGATATCCCTTTAAATCTCGCAAGCCCTAAGTACTTCCTTCCTATTTAAGGAAGTACTCTTTCCTCACTCAGGGCCTGGAAATTGAAGTTGATCATCACTGATTACCTTGTCCTCTGTGAACCTTTTTGCAGCTATTGCTTTTTGCAGTTTATTCAAGTCTCTTTAATCCTCCTTACGATACCCGCTGGGTATCAGCTGTTCCTCCGACCTCTACCGGAAACTATCTTCCGGATTCCTACGCTAGCCGGATCTACTTTCCAGACACGCCGAAGTCGCGCTCACACTAAGCGGACACCGGATCTCTAAGCTGCCAGCTCTCACCTTGTCAGCTCTCTCAGGGGTGTTACCGGTCTCCACGCACAAATCTGGTATCATTTTCAACCACTTTGTTGCCCCATTGTTTGTCTCAGAAAATATCTCTCTCGATATTGGATACATATATCTAGTCTTCCTGCAGTGTATTCGGGATATAAGCGAGTTTGTCTGGACTGTAAATATTTTATTGTGTGATTGTGTGAGTGCGTGAAGATATTGCTATACCAAAATTATACTTTTGTTCTTGGGATTTCCACGAACTGTTCTACGAGTCATTATCTTTATTCTGTGATCTCATTACTCCTCAGTACTGTTCTGATCTGCATTATTCTGTTCTGATTTTATAATTATCAGATGCCATTATCTATCAATTCATTCTATGAAGTCCTATATAATTTATTCAATTACTAAATTAAAGCCTCACCTTATATAAGCAAGTTAAATAAGTGATTTTCTCTTGTTTATTATAAGCATAGAGCAACAAAAACTTTATTTTTCATTTATAACTATTTACTTTCTAAAGTGATTATAAATATCACAAGGAGAGAGGAGAAAAAAAAACCCCTATACATCTCAGTCTCGAGTATAATGAGATTCTTCCCTTCTTTTCTTAAAGCCTATTGTGGGATATAAAATAATCATTATTTATGGAGCCATATGTCCCATATTAGCCAGTAAGTGTCCATTTGGTCAATCGAATTGAAGAAATATCTTTCCATGCTAGCCATGTATTCTACAACAGCCTTGATTTCTAGGATATGTGGAGGTTCAAGAGCCTTCCAGGCCCGAGCGATGCACAACTTTGTCGCCATAATAATGTATATCAGTTGTCTCCACGACATCTGTGGTATATCGGTTGCTATTATATGTAACAAAGCATTTGCGGGCTATATATCAGTATTGAGTTTCAGAGAATTGCATAGGCTGCCGATCTCTTCTCATAGTGGAATTAGTTTCGGGGACTCCCACCAAATATGTAGGTCTGTGCCGGTTTCTCCACAGCCACGCCAACATAAGGGTGAGACCTCAGGGTACATTCTGGCGAGTCATACTGGGGTTCTATGTCACTTCAGGGGCACTTTTATATATACTTCCATCATAGTAACACAGTGTATGGTCTTTTTAGTGAGTGAGATAGCACACTCCCAATCGCGATCAGATATACTAATACCTATCTCCCTGATCCATGCTTTATATTGCCACGGTACCCCTTGGGTTATGTCAGACAGGAGTAAATTATAGTGAATAGTGAGGGGTTTGGGGAACTTAGTCCCACTTCTCCATCTGATCTCCCATGAAGTGGGTCTCCTAATAGAATTTGTGAGGAACCCCCAGGATTTCAAAAAGCTCAGAACTCTAAGAGATTCAAATGGAAGCCAAGCAGGAGCAGGCTCAAATCTAGTAGATATTAGGGACAAATCAGGAGTTTGGTTTTGGTCTTTGACAATTAAAAATCCCTTCTGTTTCCAATCTCTGGAGTGAATATTTTTTAGATCCCAAAATTAACTTGCCATGTGATGCACTGGCGATGGATGAGGAGCGATCAGTGATTGATTTCTTAGAGATTGTTAAACAGCACTTTTACTTATTTTTTTTTTACCTATTACCCCCTAAAAGTAAAACCTCCCACTTAACCAAACCCCAAAATAAAAAAAACCTAAGCTAACCATTGCCCCTTAAAAGGGCAATCAGTTCTTTTACAGCCCATTATATCCCTAATCTTAAGGAAAAAAAGACTAAGCCCAAAATAGATACTCACCGTTTCTGAAGCCCGGCGGTGAAGATCTTCTTCCAGGCAGCTGCATCATCTTCTATCTTCATCCGGAGCGAAGGCAGCGCAGAGCGGAGGTTTGGAATGGTCTTCCCCGATGTGCGGATCCGGAGCGGCGGTCTTCAGCGGCAGTGGTCCAATGCGGGGTGGAGGCTCCACTTCATACGATCGTCCACCGCACACTGAAGATTAAATGCAAGTACCCCATATTTTTACCCCTGATCTAATCCCCCTACACCACCGCCAGCTATATTAAATTAATTAACCCCTAATCTAATCCCCCTATACTGCCACCAGCTATATTAAATACATTAACCCGTAATCTAATCCCCATATACCGCCGCCAGCTATATTAAATACATTAACCCCTAATCTAATCCCCCTATACCGCCGCCAGCTATATTAAATACATTAACCCCTAATCTAATCCCCCTACACCGCCGCCAGCTATATTAACTATATTAACCCTAATTATATTAGGGTTAATATAGTTAATATAGTTATTATATTATATATATTAACTATATTAACCCTAATTATATTAGGGTTAATATGGTTAATATCGTTATTATATTATATATATTAACTATATTAACCCTAATTATATTAGGGTTAATATAGTTAATATCGTTATTATATTATATATATATTAAGTATAATAACCCTATCTAACTCTAACACCCCTAACTAAATTCTTATTAAAATAGATCTAATTAATATTATTAATTAAAATATTCCTATTTAAATCTAAATACTTACCTATAAAATAAACCCTAAGATAGCTACAATGTAATTAATAATTACATTGTAGCTATTTTAGGGTTTATATTTATTTTACAGGTAACTTGGTATTTATTTTAACTAGGTACAATAGCTATTAAATAGTTAATAACTATTTAATAGCTACCTAGTTAAAATAATTACCAATTCACCTGTAAAATAAATCCTAACCTAAGTTAAAAATACACCTACACTATCAATAAATTAAATAAACTACAAATATCTAAACTAAAATACAATTAAAGGGACATTGTACCCAAATTATTACCCCAAATCCGATCAGCCAATCAGATTGAGCTTGCATTCTATTGGCTGTTCCGATCAGCCAATAGAATGCAAGCTCAATCTGATTGGCTGATTCCATCAGCCAATCAGAATTTTCCTACCTTAATTCCGATTGGCTGATAGAATCCTATCAGCCAATCGGAATTCGAGGGACGCCATCTTGGATGACGTCCCTTAAAGGAGCCTTCATTCGTCGGTAGTCCGTCGGGCCAGCAGGATGTTCTGCGTCGGAGGTCTACAAGATGGATCCGGAAGAAAGAAGATTGAAGATGCCGTTGATAGAAGACTTCAGCCGGATCATGGACCTCTTCAGCTCCCGCTTGGATGATGACTTCAGCCGGATCATGGACCTCTTCAGCTCCCGCTTGGATGAAGACTTCAGCCGGATCATGGACATCTTCAGCCCCCTGCTTGGGCTTGGATCAGGACATCGGAGGAGCTCTTCTGGATCGATCGGTGAACCTGGTATGGTGAAGACAAGGTAGGAAGATCTTCAGGGGCTTAGTGTTAGGTTTATTTAAGGGGGGTTTGGGTTAGATTAGGGGTATGTGGGTGGTGGGTTGTAATGTTTGGGGAGGGGGTATTGTATGTGTTTTTTTTACAGGCAAAAGAGCTGAATTCTTTGGGGCATGCCCCGCAAAGGGCCCTGTTCAGGGCTGGTAAGGTAAAAGAGCTTTGAACTTTAGTAATTTAGAATAGGGTAGGGCATTTTTTTATTTTGGGGGTCTTTGTTATTTTATTAGGGGGCTTAGAGTAGGTGTAATTAGTTTAAAATTGTTGTAATATTTTTCTGATGTTTGTAAATATTTTTTTATTTTTTGTAACTTAGTTCTTTTTTATTTTTTGTACTTTAGTTAGTTTATTTCATTGTATTTATTTTTAGATATTGTATTTAATTAATTTATTGATAGTGTAGTGTTAGGTTTAATTGTAGGTAATTGTAGGTATTTTATTTAATTAATTTATTGATAGTGTAGTGTTAGGTTTAATTGTAACTTAGGTTAGGATTTATTTTACAGGTAATTTTGTAATTATTTTAACTATTTTAGCTATTGTACCTGGTTAAAATAAATACAAAGTTACCTGTAAAATAAATATAAATCCTAAAATAGCTATAATATAAATATAATTTATATTGTAGCTATATTAGGATTTATTTTACAGGTAAGTATTTAGCTTTAAATAGGAATAATTTATTTAATAAGAGTTAATTTATTTCGTTAGATTTAAATTATATTTAATTTAGGGGGTGTTAGTGTTAGGGTTAGACTTAGCTTTAGGGGTTAATAAATTTATTAGAATAGCGGTGAGCTCCAGTCGGCAGATTAGGGGTTAATGTTTGAAGTTAGGTGTCGGCGATGTTAGGGAGGGCAGATTAGGGGTTAATACTATTTATTATAGGGTTAGTGAGGCGGATTGGGGTTAATAACTTTATAATAATAGCGGTGCGGTCCGCTCGGCAGATTAGGGGTTAATAAGTGTAGGCAGGTGGAGGCGACGTTGTGGGGGGCAGATTAGGGGTTAATAAATATAATATAGGGGTCGGCGGTGTTAGGGGCAGCAGATTAGGGGTACATAAGTATAACGTAGGTGGCGGTCGGCAGATTAGGGGTTAATTATTGTAGGTAGCTGGCGGCGACGTTGTGGGGGGCAGGTTAGGGGTTAATAAATATAATATAGGGGTCGGCGGTGTTAGGGGCAGCAGATTAGGGGTACATAAGTATAACGTAGGTGGCGGTGGGCAGATTAGGGGTTAAAAAAATGTAATCGAGTAGCGGCGATGTGGGGGGACCTCGGTTAAGGGGTACATAGGTAGTTTATGGGTGTTAGTGTACTTTAGAGCACAGTAGTTAAGAGCTTTATGAACCGGCGTTAGCCCAGAAAGCTCTTAACTACTGACTTTTTTCTGCGGCTGGAGTTTTGTCGTTAGATTTCTAACGCTCACTTCAGACACGACTCTAAATACCGGAGTTAGAAAGATCCCATTGAAAAGATAGGATACGCAATTGACGTAAGGGGATCTGCGGTATGGAAAAGTCGCGGCTGAAAAGTGAGCGTTAGACCCTTTTTTGACTGACTCCAAATACCGGCGGTAGCCTAAAACCAGCGTTAGGAGCCTCTAACGCTGGTTTTCACGGCTACCGCCAAACTCCAAATCTAGGCCTTAGGGTTTATTTTATAGGTAAGTATTTAGATTTAAATAGTAATATTTTAATTAATAATATTAATATTATTTAGATTTATTTTAATAAGAATTTAGTCAGGGATGTTAGAGTTAGATAGGGTTATTATACTTAATATATATATAATATAATAACGATATTAACTATATTAACCCTAAAATAATTAGGGTTAATATAGTTAATATATATAATATAATAACTATATTAACTATATTAACTATATTAACCCTAATATAATTAGGGTTAATATAGTTAATATAGCTGGTGGTGGTGTAGGGGGATTAGATTAGGGGTTAATGTATTTAATATAGGTGGCGGCGGTATAGGGGGATTAGATTAGGGGTTAATTAATTTAATATAGCTGGCGGCGGTATATGGGGATTAAATTAGGGGTTAATGTAATTAATATAGCTGGTGGCGGTATAGGGGAATTAAATTAGGGGTTAATGTAATTAATATAGCTGGCGGCGGGGTAGAGGGATTAAATTAGGTGTTAATGTAATTAATATAGCTGGCGGCGGGGTAGGGGGATTAAATTAGGGGTTAATGTAATTAATATAGCTTGCGGCGGTATGGGGGATTAAATTAGGGGTTAATGTAATTAATATAGCTGGCAGCAGGGTAGGGGGATTCAATTAGGGGTTAATGTAATTAATATAGCTGGCAGCGGTATAGGGAGATTAAATTAGAGGTTAATGTAATTAATATAGCTGGCGGCGGGGTAGGGGGATTCAATTAGGGGTTAATAATTTTTATATAGCTGGCGGCGGGGTAGGAGCTCACATTAGGGGGTAGGTAATATAGATGGCGGCGGTGTAAGGGGCTCACATTAGGGGGTAGGTAATGTAGATGGCGGCGGTGTAAGGGGCTCACATTAGGGGTATGTAATGTAGCTGGCGACGGTGTAGGGGGATCACATTAGGGGGTTATACTTTTAATGTAGGTGGCGGAGGGGTCCGGGAGCGGTGGTTTAGGGGTTAAATACTTTATTAGGGATTGCGGCGGGGGATCACGGTTGACAGGTAGATAGACATTGCGCATGCGTTAGGTGTTAAGTTTTATTTAGCAGATTGCGTTTGACAGGTAGATAGACATTGCGAATGCGTTAGGTGTTTTTTATTTGGCAGGTAGTTTAGGGAGTTACGGGGCTCCAATAGACAGCGTAAGGCTTACTACGGCTGCATTTTGTGGCAACGTGAAAATGGAGTTAGATTTCTCCATTTTTGCCACGTAAGTCCTTACGCTGTATATTGGATACCAAACTGCGCGGGTTTGGTATACCTGCCTATGGCCCAAAAAACTACGGCCGAAGGCAGAAATATACGAGCGTAACTTCTAGGTTACGCCGTATATAGGATACCAAACCCGCACAAAATTCGGCGTCGCCGGCTTTTGCGGGGGACGCTGCATATCGGATCGAGGCCCTGAAGTTCAATCGTTCATGAGGTAGAATGAATCTAGTAAATTGATACATAATAGATAAAAATATATCAATTTAAATGTTTCTATTTCGATCGAATATTGCATAATTCGAATATTACATTTAAATAAAGCATTATAGAAATATTATTACAAATATATTAATTCAAATTTTTCTAATTAAAATATTGCATAATTCGGAAAATCACATTTAAAGAAAGCATTAGAAATACTATTACAAATATGGATTCAAATTTTTCTAAACAAATATTTTCGAATGTAATCGTAAAATTCGAAACTGAACATTCGAAAATTGAATGTTAGAATGTTATATAAACATTCGAAATTCGATTCGAACGAAAGAATGTGTTAAAATTCATTTCATTTTTCGAATGTTGCGAAACATTCGCCCATCCCTAGTTGTGGTGGTTTGAGGTATAAGGGTTAGGTAGTTTCTGTTTTTTTTGTTGATACCTAGTACGGGCTGTTATGTTTATTTTTTTTCTTAATACTTTGTGTGGGTGGATATTTTTTTTTTAATACTTTGTTCGGGCGGTTAGCTTTATTTTTTTTAAACTTCGTGCGGGTGGCTAGTTTTATTTTTTTTTATACGTCATTGCGGGCGGTTAGTTTATTTTTCTTAATACTTCATGCAGGCATTTTTTTTATTTCTTGCGGGCGGTTACGTGTGTTTTGTAGTTATTTTGTGCAGCAGTTGCATTTTTTTTTTAAGGCTTCGTTTGCCTACACTGCATCCAGGTGGATTCCGAAAATTGCAGGGTGGTGAAAGAATACTTTGCCGCATCCAGGTGGATTCTTTTGACTGTGCGCGCAGCCAACATTTTTTTTTGCTGCCTCACGCAGCTAACATTCCTTTGAAGATGCGTGCGCAACTAGCGACACAGACGGATGCCTTACAAACGCGATTATAGTATAGATGATTTTAAAATGGGTTAGGTTACTACCCAATTGGAATTTACAATGTTGGTGATTACTGGGGTAAGAACAAAGAAGTAAGTAGATTGTTTGTCTTATGTGATTACATTAAAATTGATTCACTACCAGAATCCTGCCCAAACAGAACATCATTTCTGTCTCACTATTATATTTGGAATATTGAAGTAGCCTCAGATACATAGTGTGGTTGCACCAAAGCAATCTGGGCATGTTCCCACTAACAATGCATAATGTAAACTAATGCATTAAAGTATTCCCTAGCACCCAGAGTGTTGAACCTGACTCAAACATTAACCCTACCACTAACTCTAACAGAGCCCGTACTCAAGACCACACTCTACAATGTCCAGATGAGTAGATGTCAATACTCCAACAGAGGGATGTTGTGAGCAGTGTAATCTTAGTATACCTTACCCACTAGCCCTATCCATGTAATTATGGCAAAAGTATTGTGGAAAAGGATATTGTACTTATGAAAATGAGACATCACTTCTCAGAATACATATTTTTTTTGTGGAGCATTTAAAGGGACAGTCAAGTCCAAAAAAAGCTTTCATGATTTAAATAGGGAATGTAATTTTAAACAACTTTCCAATTTACTTTTATCGCCAATTTTGCTTTGTTCTCTTGTATTCTTGGTTAAAAGTTAATTCTAGGAGGTTCATATGCTAATTTCTTAGACCTTGAAAACTGCCTCTAATCTGAATGCATTTTGACCACTAGAGGGCATTAGTTCATGTGTTTCATATAGATAACATTGAGCTCATGCATTTGAAGTTACCCTGGAGATAAAACTGATTGGCTAAAATGCAAGTCTGTCAAAAGAACTGAAATAAGGGGGCAGTTTGCAGAGGCTTAGATACAAGGTAATTACAGAGGTAAAACGTGTATTATTATAGCTGTGTTGGTTATGCAAAACTGGGGAATGGGTAATAAAGGGATTATCTATCTTTTTAAAAAAACAACAATTCTGGTGTTGACTGTTCCTTTTAATGTATAACAATTAGGAGAGAGTTTGAGATAGAGAGGAACAGTCTCAGAGAAGTGGTGCAACACAGGTAAAAACATTATTAAATGAGCTGACTTTCTCAAAAGCAAATTCTTTTATAATATTTTTTTTAATAATTGACAAATTAATATTAATCCAATTAATATAAATATTATATTCCAATTAATTAAATATGAATATTTAATAGGATAGAAAATACCATGTATGATATTAGATTTATTTATTAAATATTCAGCTGTGTGTATATGTATTTGTGGTGTATGCATTTGCTATAGTAAACTGTAGTAGATGACAGGCACCACTGCAGTGTTAACGAAGCAGAATACAATTAATTCTGTTTTACTAATTCTCATACAAAAGACACCTTAAAATTACTTATTCACAAAAATATGCCCATGTTATTAACGTTAGAACCCTATATGGTCATTTATTAGAGCAATAGTAACATACAGATTGGGGGGCCCATTTTATCTGTGAACCTTTGGCCATTACAGATCAACTTGTGTCATGGAATTACATGTCATGGGGTCATTTCTGATACAAAAGAGTGATTCATACCTACTCATTTTACAATTGCTCGTGTTCCATGACTGCCATCTTCTGGAAGAAAACACAGAAAGTGTGGTATATTAGTGTATGAGGAAGAATGTTTAATTAAGCAGTAATTAGGGTGTAATTAATTTTACATCGATGAGATGGAGGTTTGTATTACATATCACCACATAAAAACGACAGAAACAAATGACAGAAAGATACATACAGAGGCTACAAAGTCCAGTGAGAGATGTATACAGATATTTTATGTAAGTAGAGTAATTATACTGTTTTTAACATCTAGGGCTCCATGTACGAAGCAGCGAAAGCTGCTCCGGAGCCTTTGCGGGGCAGGTTCGCATATGCGAGCCTGCTTCCCGCAATGTAAGAAGCAGCGGTCATTAGACCGCTGCTTCCTACACCCTACGCCACCTCTTAGGTGGCGAAGCAAAATCACCAAGAGCTCGCTCGCTCTCGGTGATTGACAGCCCCTTCAGTCGCGTGATTGGTCGCGCGACTGAAGGGGCGGGCATTACACACTCCGCTGAGTGTGTAATGATACATACGGGCAAGCGGATCAATAGATCCGCTGCCCGTGTGTAGCGGAGGCGGGCGGACAGCTTCGCGAGTTAAGAAGCTGTCCGCCCGCCTCTTAGTACATGGAGCCCCTAATCTGCATATGCATAGATTTCCATTAAATTATAGTGATACTGTAGTAAGATCTATTTTATAAATATTTTGTTTACATAATGGTATTAAACATAATGTAAATCACATATATTGCAATAACAGCTTTACCTGGTGTCATGCCAATGGTTAACTGCTCCTACCTGCAAAACAAATTTGTTAATTTAAATTAAATTGATTTATATAATGATTTAAATTACAATTGAAATCACTAGTCAGTAAGACTCAATTTAAATAACTTTTCAGATTATTTTTTATTTGTATAATAAAATTACTGATTTAATAATAATAATAATAATAATAATAATTGGATACTTATATAGCGCACAACCTCAAACTTAATCGACTCACGGCACTGATAACAGGCATTATAGATTTAGTTATATACTATTAAAAATACATAGATAAAAAAATTATAATTACTGAGAAGTGTCCAGTATAAAAGGTTAATTATTCATACTTGATCAACTTTTCAGCTGTTAAAATAATCACTAGCTTAAAAATAACAATATAAATAGTTTTATTTAACTAAAACAATAACATTATAGGTTTTACTTACATTTTTACTGCTTGCCCTTCCCTCCTCACACTTAGGTCCTTGTGCAGATATATTCTACTCCAAACAATCTTCTATTCATTGAGCTTCTGGAAACTTAGGAGTTGATCCTATAAAATTTGTGGCAATTGCAGTGGCAGCCCTCATGGAGTTAAAGGGACAGTCTACACCAGAATTTTTATTGTTTTAAAAGATAGATAATCCCTTTATTACCCATACCCCAGTTTTGCATAACCAACACAGTTATATTAATATACTTTTTACCTCTGTGATTATCTTGTATCTATGCCTCTGCAAACTGCCCCTTTATTTCAGTTCTTTTGACAGACTTGCAGTTTAGCCAATCAGTGCCTGCTCCCAGATAACTTCACGTGCACGAGCACAGTGTTATCTATATGAAACACGTGAACTAACACCCTCTAGTGATGAAAAACTGTTTCAATGCATTTTGAAAAGAGGTGGCCTTCAAGATCTAAGAAATTAGCATATGAACCTCCTAGGTTAAGCTTTCAACTAAGAATACGAAGAGAACAAAGCAAAATTGGTGATAAAAGTAAATTGGAAAATTGTTTAAAATTACATGCTCTATCTGAATCATGAAAGTTTATTTTGGCCTAGACTGTCCCTTTAACAATGGAGGACGAAGTACAGAGGAAGACCCCGGCATATGTTAAAACTTTAATTATAAATTAAAATATAAATTATGCTGTTTTCAGTGCACTGAACCTTAAATGTGCTGTTATTTTTGTATGCATAGGTTTTCCTTACAGAGTAATTCATTTTTTGAGTATTTTGATAAAAGCTTGCAAACTTTTAAGTTGCAAAAAAACCCAGTGAGATCTGGGATTTGAGAGAGAATTCCATATACGCCCATGGAATGCCCATGTTCATACTATTTTATGAAAAAACAGCAATTTCAAGTATTGTGTACGTATAAGTACAAATGTCTATGTGTTTTTTGCACATCCAGTGAACTTAAATTACGATTTACACTATGCATATTTAATATGATTTTTTCCTGTGTAATTTACATACAGTGTACATATTTTAAATGTTTTGATATATAATACGATTTTAGTAAACAATTTTATTACAATTTTTGATGCACCTTAACAATACAATTTATTTCCTGAGTATTTTTGTGTGAATGGTTCAATTATTCATTTTCTATAATTTTTACATTTCGATTTTCATTGTTCACTGTAATGTATATCTCCTTCCCATAAAAAAATGCATAATATGCCCCTTAGCAAGACGTGGCTTAAAGAGATATCAACCCAAATTTTTTCTTTCAAGATTTAGAAAGAGCAGGCAATTATAAACAGCTTTCCAATGTACTTATTTTATCTAATTTGCTTCATTCTCTTCATATCCTTTGTTGAAAAGCATATTTAAATAGGTTCAGTAGCTGCTGGTTGGTAGCTGCACATGAATGTCTCGTGTGATTGGCTCTCCCATGTGTATTGCTATTTTTGTCAACAAAGGATATCTGAAGAATGAAGCAGATTAAATTATAGAAGTAAATTGGTATGTTGTTCAAAATGATATTCTCTATTTGAATCATGAAATAAAATATTTGGTTTTCATGTCCCTTTAATATAATTCCACCAGGGAAATAGAAGGACAGGAGAGTATTCTTATAGAATCTAACCAGTCCAGACTGAGAGCTTTTAAGAATTGGGCCCTTAGTAAGTGGTTGATTCTATGTACAGTACATAGAACTGCTGGGAAACAATGTGATTAAATGGATAGTATAGTAAAAATTCAACTTTCATGATTCAGATAGAACATACAATTTTAAAAACTTTCCGATGTACTTCTTTTATATAATTTGATTAATTCTCTTGGTATCTTTTATTGCAACTTACGCTTCATCCAGGTGGATTCCGAAAATGGCAGGGTGTTGAAAGAATCCAGCGCAGGTGGACTCTTTAACCACCCTACAATTTTCAGAAGCACTGGGTGCAACTCCTGTAAGCTAAGAACAGGAAACTGAGGCTACAATTTGCACAGGCTCTCCAAACTTGGACAATAGAAGAATGGAAACATTTTGCCTGGTCTGATGAGTCTCAATTTCAGCTGTGACATTCAGATGGTAGGGTCAGAATTTGGTGTAAATTATGCAATATTTATAATTAATAAAGTCTTTAACTTTATATTTACTATAAATATTTCACATTCCAATGTTCTTCTCTTAGGGGAATAGGTTCTAAGTATTTTTAAATAGATATTCCTCTCTATGAGGGATATTTATCAAGCCGTTAACCGCAAATACACTGGAATTCCGCAGCGTAATTGTGGCGAGCCTGATTCGACCTAGTTATCAAAGCCTACAGACCGGCAAAAGTTGAAATTTGTGACGTAACATACAATCTGCTGGTCTCAATCGGACACAGATAGATGCTTACGTCATTACAGATGTTCTGAATAAAAATTTGGCACTATCTGACAACTTTTGCAAGTTATCAAATTTCTAACAGGTAGTCTTGCCACTATTCCGGCCCAGCATACCTGGTTTTCAAACCGCCACCCTAGAGGCCGCGGATGCCATAGGAATCAATGGGAGTCTGAAAGCAGCGAAGGCTTATGTTCGATGCTGCCAAATATCCCATTAATTTCTATGCTAGAAAACCAGTAACGTTTACACCTAACACCCTAACATGTACCCAGAGTCTAAACACGCCTAATCTGCCGCCCCGACATCGCCGCCACCTACATAAAATATATTAACCTCTATCCCGCCACTCCTGGACCCCACTGCAACTAAATAAAAGTATTAACCCCTATCCAGCCTCTCCCCGACCCCACCGCATCTGTAATAAAATTATTAACCCCTATCCCACCGCTCCTGGACCCCACCGCAACTAAATAAAATTATTAACCCCTAAACCCCTGGCCTCCCACATCACTACCACTAACTAAACCTATTAACCCCTAAACCGCCTGCCCCCACATCGCCATAATCTAAATTAAGCTATTAACCCCTAAACTTAACACCCGCTAACTTTACATTAAATATTAACTCATCCCTATCTTATAATAAATTAAAACTTACCATTAGAATTAAATTAAACTATATTAAACTATAATTAACCTACCCTAACTATTATACTAAAATTACATTAAACTAAAACTTAAATGAACTATATTACATATTTAAAAACCTAACTCTACTCAAGTTATTTAAATCTACTATTAAAAATTACTAAATTACAAATAAATAACAACTAAGTTACAATAAATAAAAATCACTAAGTTACAAAAAATAAAAAACCACAGTATCAAAAATAAAAATGAATAACACCTAATTTAAGAGCCCTATCAAAATAAAAAATACCCCCCAAAATAAAAAAAAACCCCTAGCCTGCACTAAACTACCAATGTCCCTTAAAAGGGCCTTTTGCAGGGCATTGCCCCAAAGAAATCAGCTCTTTTACCTGTAAAAAAAATACAAACACCCCCCCAACAGTAAAACTCACCACCAACACAAACAAACTCCCCAAATAAAACCCTATCTAAAAAAAACCGAAGCTCCCCATTGAAAAGGGCATTTGTATAGGCATTGCCCTTAAAAGGGCATTTAGCTCTTTTACTGCCCAAAGTCCATAACCTAAAATTAAAACCCACCCAATAAACCCTTAAAAAAACCTAACACTAACCACCGACGATCCACTTACATTTTTCGAAGACCGAACATCCATCCTCATCCAAGTTGCAGAAGTCCTCAGCGAAGCCGGCAGAAGTCTTCATCTAAGCGGGCCAAAGTCTTCATCCAAGCAGGCAGAATTTAAGTCTTCATCCAGACGGCATCTTCTATCTTTATCCATCCGGCGCGGAGCGGCTCCATCTTCAAGACATACGGCGCGGAGCATCCTCTTCTTCCAATGGTCAACGACGAATGAAGTTTCCCTTTAAGGTACATTATCCAAGATGGCGTCCCTTACATTCCGACTGGCTGATAGAATTCTATCAGCCAATAGGAAATAAAGGGGAACAAATCCAATTGGCTGTTGCAATCAGCCAATAGGATTGAGCTTGCATTCTATTGGCTATTCCAATCAGCCAATAGTAGTTATTTTTTTGTAATTTAGTAATTTTTAATAGTAGATTTAAATAATTTGAGTAGGGTTAGTTTTTTAAATATGTAATATAGTTAGTTTAATGTAATTTTAGTATACTAGTTAGGGTAGGTTAATTAATTAATAGTTTAATATAGTTCAATGTAATTTTAGTATAATAGTTAGGGTAGGTTAATTAATAGTTTAATATAGTTTATTTTAATTCTAAAGGTAAGTTTAAATTTATTATAAGATAGGGATGAGGTAATTATAATGTAAAGTTAGCGGCTTGTTAGGTTTAGGGGTTAATAGCTTAATTTGGTTTATGGTGATGTGGGGGGCTGGCGGTTTAGGGGTTAATAGGTTTAGTAAGTGGTAGTGATGTGGGAGGTCAGGGGTTTAGGGGTTAATACATTTATTTAGTGGTGGTGGGGTCTTGGAAGCGGCGGGATAGGGGTTAATACATTTATTTAGTTGCAGAGGGGTCCAGGAGCGGCAGGATAGGGGTTAATAACTTTATTAAAGTTGCGGCGGGGTCTGGGAGCAGTGGGATAGGGGTTAAACATTTTAGTATAGTGGCGGTGTTTAGTGACAGGGTATAAATAAAGTTGGGAAAAAGCCGAATAGCAGCGAGATCGATGACTGTTAGTTAACAACAGTCCGATGCTCATTGCCCCGTACTTGGTGCGCAGCTTTTTGAAGGCTTTTTTTTATAAATATGGAGATCGTATTCAGGTCCGCGTCCGTGCTGTTAGGCGATGTCATGCGAGCGTATTGGTGCCGGCGAATGCAGCTCAGTTAACGGTTTGATAATTCAGCCTCAAAATCTCTATATATCCATACGTGTGTATATATGTATATATGTATAGATATATATTTACCAAAAAACATAAGATTTATACATTATATATATATATATATATATATATATATATATATATATATATATATAGAGAGAGAGAGAGAGAGAGAGAGAGAGAGAGAGAAAGAGAGAGAGAGAGAGATATGTATTTTTGAATAAATATAACATATTCTGCTATGTGAAGAACATTGGAATGTGAAATTTTAATAGTTCATGTAGGGTTAAGGCACTTAAGAAAATGCAATCCGGTTAGCGCAATTTGTTGGGTGTTTCTCCCCCCCTCACTTTTCACGCCCCATTGAAGTCTATGGGAGAATATGTTAATGCAGTCGCAATATTCCAAATTTTGCTTTTTGCTAATACTTTCAAATTGTAATACCAGCGGTAACCGACAAAAGTTGAGCACAGTTAGCACGTGAGCAGGAGCGATAAATATCACTCCACTAGTAATCTATCCCTGGTTGTGCTAAACACAGCAAATAACGTACTTGTTGTCTTGCAAACTGCATTTAGTTAGATAAGGGAGGAAAATATAGATAATCCCTTTATTACCCGTTCCCCAGTTTTGCCTAACCAACACTGTTATATCAATTTACTTTTTACTTCTGTGATTTTTAAAATGATGAATAACACACTTATAACCCACTGCTCGGTGCTATTTTTATTACAACAATGAAGTAGATTATTTTATATATTTTCAATGACCTAGAAACAGATCAGTTTATAATGTTGTAATCAAAATTATTTAACCCCCATTGCAAATCAGGTTTATTGTCAAAATGTACAGACTTCAGCTGTTTGCAATGAACAAATCAAACAAAAGCAATTAAAATAGCTCAACACAATGAATGTTTCAAGTGGTTTCCCCAAATTCAACTAAAAATGCAACTTTTAATGAATTCTGCAGTCTCAAAATTCAACACCTTCATAGCAAGCATCTTTAGTATTTAGAGCACCCATTTGCTGTTATGACCTGCTGCAAATGAGATGCATAGCCAGACACCAGCTTCTGGCATTGTTCCTAAGGAATCTTAGCCCATTCCTCATGAGCAATGGCCTCCAGTTCAGTAATATTCTTGGGTTTGCGTGCTGCAACCGCCTTCTTCAAATCCCAGTAGAGATTTTTTATGGGGTTCAAGTCAGGTGACTGTGATGGCCACTATAGAATCTTCCAGGACTTCTTTTGCAATCAAGTCTTGGTGGAATTTGAAGTATGCTTGGAATCACTGTCCTGTTGGAAGGTCCAATGATGCCCAAGCTTCAGCTTCCTCACAGACAGCATGACACTTTCTTCTAGGATTTCCTGATACATCAATGAATCCATCTTTCCTTCCACATGCTACAGGTTTCCAGTACCAGGGGATGCAGAGCATCACCAAGCCACCACCATGTTTAACTATAGTCAGAGTGTTCTTTTCAGTGTATGCTTCATTCCAGACATACCATCGGGCCGAAAAGTTCCAGTTTTGTTTCATCACTTAACAGAAAAGAATCCCAAAACCTCTGTGGCTTATTTTTAGGATTTTGAGCATTTTCGAGATGACTTTTCTTGTGCCTTTAGGTCAGTAGTGCAAACTGAAACCTCAATGCCTGTTGCCACCAAGTATTGCTGCAGTCACTCTAGGGTTTTTCTCAAACTGCCTTCTCAGTAATCTGGTTGCAGCCGTTGAAAGCTTCATTTTTCTGCCCCGTCCAGGTAGAGAAATCACTGTTCCTTTAACCCTTTGAGTGCTAAGCACTTTAACACCTGGGTGCTAAGATTTATTTATTTTTTTTAACAATTTTTCTTTTACCTTTCCAATGGTGGGTCTTGGGGGTCTGTAGCTGCTTAGATGCCTGCGATACAGGCTTCTAAGCAGCATGCCCCCTGCTCCTATACTTAACATTGTTAAGTATAAATAAAGTTGCGCAGTGACGTTATCACGTTATTGTGCGTGACGTCACCATGCAAAACGGGAAGCCCCGGCGATGCCTGTCACTCTACAGGCACGATCGCCGGGGTAGGAGTGGGTAGGAGCCCCCAGATCTCCCTCAAGAGGGAAGAGTGCTAGTGACGGCTCTGAGCCATCATTAGCACCAGAGTGGGAAACTCTGTGACGACTCAGAGCCGTCATTAGCACTTTGAACCAGTGGCGTCACTAGGTTTGGTGTCACCCAGTGCGGTAACTCATGGTGTCACCCCCCCAGATAATTAAAAAAAAAAAAATATATATATATATATGTAATATAATATAGGGCTTATATATATATATATATATATATATAGACCACTGAAAGGGGGGAGAGTATTTTAGATGGGGATGAGAAGATATGTATGTATATATATATATATATATATATATATATACATACACACACACACAGTGTATATATATATATATACTGTATATATATATATATATATATATATATATATATATATATACATATATACACACATATACATTATATGCACCTCAGAATGGATGTCCTAGCACTTGGTTGCTATGCACTTTAAGATCCCCAACTCCTGGTTGCTATGCATTATAAGACCCCCAACAATTGGACCTGGTTGCTATGCACTTGAAGATCCCCAGAACTCGGTTTCTATGCACCTCATGTCCATCATTACATGGTATGCATCTCCTGACTCACAACAGCATATTGTTATGTACCCCTGGCTGGTCACCAGCAGCTAGTTACTATACACCAATGCCCCCAGCACCTGGTTGCTATGGGCCCCAAATCACTAGCACCTAGTTGCTATGAACCCCATTCTCCTAACCACCCGTTTGCTATGCACCCTCTGTCACTAGAACTTGGAAGTAATTTTACATCATAACATTATTTGTCAGCATTTCCTTAATGGAAATAAGGGAGACAGATTGGTAAGACCTCCTGCCTGGACATAATTTAAATATATCTGTGTTCCTGCCAGTGCGTACTAGTGATCATCATCATCCTGATCCAATCACTGCACTGTGCAAATGCTAACTGAGTCCTCCTGACCTTTGGCAATGGCACCAGCCACCAGTTCAGCAAATTATCTCTAGGAGGGCATTACTAGGGACCGGGGTGTCTGTGCTATATGCAGTTGCACCCATTTGCTGCCTACAAGAAAATGAATACACATTGTTGTAAATGTAAATTGATGATAATGATTGTGACATCATGTGACTTTGTTTTGTCTACCGGGTAGACCCCCTCCCCACCCTGATCTCAGACTCAGATTAGAATAGAAGAAGTCAGAAGATCACTCACACACCGCACAGCACTGAGATGACACAGTGACTTACCTTATTCACACTTGAGTCTTGACGCTTGCTGCCTGCCTACTGTGTCGCAGTGAGTCGCACGTCGTCCCGCTCCGGCGCTCCCGCTCTCCACTCTGTCTAGTGATGTGACGTCTTCCTCCTGCACATGCGCAGTCACTAGTGTTGTGACTATTTGCTCCTTCCCTGACCTAGCCTGCCCCCTGTTCATCTCCGGTCACGTTCTTACTGGGTGGAGCTGCATGTGAGTGTCAGCTCAGACACTGCTCAGGAACATCTATATCGGAGTAGACTGATCACTCACTGACATCATCATTGGGGTCACGGACGGTCGGACCCCCCCCCCTACTATTACAGTAAAGTAACATTTAGCTCTGCTTCTTAGCAAAGAGATCAAAATACAAAAGGATCAAATACATAAGGATATTTGAGTTATTTCAGGAGTTATTCAGGGTTATTCAGGCTTATTCAGTAGTAAATAATACTTATATTTTTCTTATTGTTAAAGTGTTGCATAGTTTAAAATGTCTCAGATACAGTGCAATGGGTGTTTTGCACTTTTTATTCGTTCTACTTTTTGGAGATTTAGGGGCTGTCCTGTTTGTAAGCAGTTTTCCCTGTTAAGGGAGGAAATAGCTAAACTTCAAGCTAAGGTAAGTAACATACCTGTTACCTCTACAAAGCTGCCTCAGAAAGAAGCCCCTCTACCCCAGAGATCAGCAAGGAGAGGCAGATGGATCACTGTAGGCTCTGGAAGAATTAGAACAGTAGACCAGAATCATTGCCCACAACCTCTGCCATTGCAAAACTCCTATGCTGCTCTTGCCGAATACACTTGTGATGAGGAGATTGCTGTTTCTGAGCCCTCTGAAGCTGTAACAGGTAATTTAAATCTATTGGCACCTGATTCTCCAGGTAACATAACACAGGAAAGAACTGCAGATGTGTTTTTGAGAAAAAGACTGTTAGTGGGTGACTCTATTTTGAGGAATGTGTATTTAGGTGAAAGTAAAGGAGAAACAAGGGAGGTTAGATGTCTTCCAGGAGCTACTGCTCACAGGGATAGGAATCGTATTTTGAGAATTGTTAAGGCAGCAGGAAAGGGAAGTGAGTTGGATGTGATTGTTCATTTAGGAACAAATGATCTGGCTAGTAATCATGTTGCTGCTGTTCAGAAAGAGTTTTGTGACCTAGGTAATCATTTAGAGACTGTGGCATCAACTCTATCATTTTCTGCTATTTTACCTGTGTATGACCAGGAAGCAGGAAAGATGGAGCGGATAACAACATTTAATTCTTGGTTAGATAAGTGGTGCAGGGAACGAGGATTTGGTTTTATTGGCCATTATAGCTCTGCTTGGAAAGATACTAGGTTATTTAGGAGAGATGGCTTGCATTTGGATGCTAAAGGAACAGAGTATCTGGGAGAGGAGTTCAAATACTTTATTAGAAATCATTTAAACTAATAAAGGGGGGTAGCATTAATATATCCACCTGCCCCCCACAGCATGCCAAAACTGTTAGTCCAAGTAACAATTCTAGAAATTCTAGTAGAAAAATTCTTCGTGCCATGAGCACAAATGCTCGCAGCTTAGGAAATAAATTACCTGAACTCATTTCAATAATGACTAGGGACAACTTGGATTTAGTAGCTATAACAGAAACATGGTACAATGATTTGCATGACTGGGACATAGTCATACCTGGATACAGGTTATTTAAAAAGAACAGAGTAGGAAAGAAAGGTGGAGGAGTTGCTTTGTATGTAAATGAAAATATAAAGGTTACTGAAATTGTAGGAACAAATGATGAGGTGGAAAGTATTTGGGTGACTTTGGAAATTGGAGATAAAAATGTTTTTAGAATAGGGGTTGTATATAGGCCTCCATTGCAGGATGAAAAACTGGACAATCTGTTATTAGATGAAATAACCAAAATGACCATGAAGGGTAAGGTTATAGTACTGGGGGACTTTAATTTGCCAGATATAGACTGGAAGATTCCTTCTGCTAGATCGGCTAGAAGCAGGTATATTCTTGAATCTCTGCTAGGGGAATCACTTGAACAATTAGTCAAGGAACCAACTCGTAAGGAAGCTATATTAGATCTAATACTTACAAACAGTGATACAGTTTCAGATGTGTCTGTAGGTGAGAACTTAGGATCCAGTGATCATCAATCTGTTTGGTTTAGTATTCATGTTCAGGAACTGTACACCCAGACTAAAACAAAAGTTTTAGACTTTAGGACGGCAGATTTTTCATTAATGGGAGAATACCTAAAAAACTATTTAAAGGGGAAAAATCTTATTACAGGGGTTCAAGAACAGTGGGAATTTGTGAAAGGTGCCATTTTAGATGCAACCGCACACTGTATTAGACATGTCTGTAAAAGTAAAAGAAAGCGGAAACCAATTTGGTTTTCCAAAGAAGTAGCACATGCTGTAAAGACAAAAAAGATAGCTTATAAAAATTACAGACACACAAAAGCAGATGATGATATGAAAATATGGAGACTCCAACAAAAAAAGACTAAGCAGTTAATTAGGAAGGTTAAAGCTGATGCAGAAGAGAAGATAGCACAGTCAGTAAAACATGGGGACAAAACATTCTTTAGATATATCAGTGAAAGAAGAAAAAATAAGGTAGGAATAGTAAAATTGAAATCAGTTGATGGTAGAATAATAGAAGGAGATAAGCAGATTGCAGACTGTCTCAATGATTACTTCTGTTCTGTTTTCACTAAAGATTGTGAAGATACAATGTCTACATTAAGGGATGCTATGCAAAATAGAAACAAGCTTAACAGTAATCTTTTTACAGAGGATGAGGTTTTGTTAGCATTATCAAAAATAAATGTTACAAAGGCAGTGGGTCCTGATAATATTCATCCAAGGGTTTTAAAAGAACTTCGTTCAGTGCTAACTGTCCCATTAACTGATCTGTTTAATCAGTCACTATTAACAGGAGCTGTCCCAGATGATTGGAGAATAGCAAATGTAATACCTCTTCATAAAAAGGGTAGTAGAGAAGAATCTGGCAACTACAGGCCAGTTAGTTTAACTTCAGTAGTAGGGAAATTAATGGAAAGCCTCTTAAAGGAAAGAATTATGACTTACATAAAGACAAACAATTTAGAGGACCAAAATCAGCATGGTTTTACTTCAGGGAGATCATGTCAGACTAATCTAATTGACTTCTTTGATTATGTAACAAAAGTATTAGACAAGGGAGGAGCAGTTGATGTAGCATATCTAGATTTCAGCAAAGCATTTGACACCGTCCCACACAATAAACTTATTCACAAACTATATCTCCTTGGTCTAGATTCAAAAATTGTGAACTGGGTGGAATGCTGGCTTAAGGACAGAAAACAAAGTGTCTTAGTAAATGGAGTTCATTCAGCAGAGGGGGCTGTTACTAGTGGTGTTCCTCAGGGGTCAGTTCTGGGGCCTGTTTTGTTTAACATATTTATCTGCGATATCAGCAAAGGGCTACAGGGGAAAGTATGTCTCTTTGCAGATGATACAAAAATTTGCAACAGAGTGGATGTTCCAGGGGGGGTAGACAAAATGAGAAGTGATATACAACAATTGGAGGATTGGACAAACGACTGGGATCTAAAGTTTAACACAGCAAAGTGTAAAATAATGCATTTAGGGAAGAAAAATCCAAATGTTAATTACAGACTCAATGACACTTTACTGACTGTTACAGACGAGGAACAGGACTTGGGAATTATTATTTCAGATGATTTAAAACTTAGTAAACAATGTAGTAAGGCAGCGAGTAAGGCTAGCAGAATGCTTGGATGTATTGGTAGAGGTATTTGCAGCAGAAATAGTAAGGTTCTTATGCCACTTTATAGATCATTAGTTAGGCCTCATCTTGAGTATTGTGTGCAGTTCTGGAGGCCATATCTTCAGAAGGATATTAACAAACTTGAATCTGTGCAAAGGAGGGCTACCAAAATGGTACATGGTCTAAAAAATAAAACTTACCAGGATAGACTCAATGACCTAAATATGTATAGCTTAGAGGAGAGAAGGGAAAGAGGTGATATGATAGCAACTTTCAAGTACATTAAAGGGTTTAGTAAAACTGAGGCTGTGGGTATTTTACATAAAATGGAAAATTCAAGAACAAGGGGTCATGAGCTCAAGCTAAAGGGTAGTAGATTCAGGAGTAATTTGAGGAAGCACTTCTTTACAGAAAGAGTGATTGATTTATGGAATAAACTTCCTCAAGAGGTAGTAGCAACAAACACTGTGGGGGACTTTAAAAATGCATGGGACAAGCATAGGGCTATCCTACGAACTAGATAAGTTTATACTGTTAGGTAAGGTGGGGCAGACTTGCTGGGCCTATGGCTCTTATCTGCCGTCAATATCTATGTTTCTATGTTTCTATGTAATACATTTAACCAGCCTGAACAACGCCACACTCGCTTTTCATAAATAAAAAGTTTAAAATTTATAATATATATACAAATACTATTTACTAACAGCTGCTGCCTGGTTTGGTGGTGTCACCCCCCTTAGGGTGTCACCCAGGTGCGGGCCGCCCCTGCCGCACCCCCCTAGTGACGCCACTGCTTTGAACTTGCAAACTATGCTTTGAACAGTGTCTTTTGGAATATTCAATGCCCTTGCTATCTTTTTGCTTCCTGTTCCTTGTTTGTAAAGGGCGATGATCTCTTCTCTTAATGGGCCCTTAAACCCCAAAATTTTCCTTCACGATCCAGATAGAGAATACAATTTTAAACAACATTCCAATTTACTTCTATTATCTAAGTTGCTGCAATCTTTAGATACCCTTTGTTAAAGAAATAGCAATGCACATTGGTGAGCCATTCACATAAGGCATCTATGTGCAGCCACCAATGAGAAGCTACTGAGCCTATCTAGATATGCTTTTCAGG
This sequence comes from Bombina bombina, assembly GCF_027579735.1. NCBI lineage: Eukaryota > Metazoa > Chordata > Amphibia > Anura > Bombinatoridae > Bombina > Bombina bombina. The sequence goes on from NC_069500.1 coordinate 897,192,791, forward strand.
AAAGAATATGAAGAGAATGAAGCAAATTAGATAATAGAAGTAAATTAGAAAGCTGTTTAAAATTGTATTCTCTATCTGAATAATGAAATAAAAAATTTGGGTTTAATGTCCCTTTAACTTTTTGGACAATTCTTTTTAAATCTAACATGCAGTCAAATGTGACATTCAAAAATCCCTAGCCAGTTCAGATATTTCATGTGTTCTAGCTCAAGCACATCTGGTGCAACTAATGAAGTCCTTGATTAGTTGCATCAGGTGTGCTTGAGACAACAACTGTTTTGCAAATTTGAGCTGTAGTGAGGGATTCTATTCAGGGGCTTGAATCATTTTGAAACTGTAAAATTTGCATTTTCAGTTGAATTTGGGGACACCCATTGAAGCATTTATTGTGTTAAGCTATTACAAATGCCTTTGTTTGATTTGTTCATTGCAAACAGCAGAAAGTCTGTACATTTTGACAATAAACCTGATTTGCAATGGGAATTGCATAATTTTGATTACAACTGTATCTACCAAATATCTAAAGGACAGTTTTACATTTCTAAGTATCCAAAATGTCCTTGGATTTGCATGAAGCAGCTCTGGTTTCAGCTAATAGCTTTACTTTTTTTGCCTTTTCTATAACCCCAAGGGTGTTTTTTTAAGGTCATGACAGATCTTCTGTTAAGGAACATGACATCATGAATCTCTTTAATTTATCATGTAAAGCTGTTTCTGTTTGCAGCAGTGCCAGAAGGATATTTTGGCCTAGGTCAACGCAACCAGTGTGAAGCCTTTACAATTTTAAAAATTAATAAAAAAATAATATTTTTTAATGTGTCATATAAATACAGTACTTAGCAATCTTGTATGTGTTTACACACTTTTATATCAAATAGACACCCTAGGCCCCTCTATAAAAATAAGTATAAAAAATGATCATTTTTAAATTTTTGTAGGAAAACCTTGTGTTTTTTAGGTCCAAACTGCCCCAGGAAATAAAACCAAGTAAATATTGCATACTTTAAAAAAATAAATAATGATAATACAAGCTGACTGGTCCACAATATACATTATTTTGCTGATACCAATGCTTCTTAATTTCACCAAAAAAGAAATTATACTATAAACACGTGAATAAATGAATTCATAATAATAATAATAATAAATATAGTAACAGCATAATTATAAAAAGCTGAAAAAAAAATCACATGGATATCTCTATGTAAGAAAGGAAGATATTTCTCCTCAAAAAGAGTAAGTGATCTGTGAATCAGAGCCATGCTTTTTAATGTCCTCTGCACAGTGAAAAAAACAACAGCCAATCAGCTTAATCAATTCACATGCTTTACTGTGATCCAGGGGCGTATTATAGCCTAGGCCAACAAGACCCATGCCCAGGGAAGCAGATTTGGGGGCAGCACTTTTTAAAATCACTCTCACTATACCATCACCTCCTATAATGTAATGTCACTCTTTGTTGCCTGTATCACTGTCCCTCTCAGTTTATCATCACTACTGGCCTCCTACCCCACATAACTGCAGTTTCTTCCCGCAAGCTTCTCCCAATTCCTCACCGCCACCATTTTTTGTGTGTGAATTATGGCCGAGCGGGTCTCGGGACCTGTGATTAACAACTATGTGTCTGTGCCTTCTGTCTGCAATGTTTGTTCCTATCAGCGCCGCCATGTCCGGGACTACTAGCTCCGAGGTGGGTGACATGGGCTGTGAGGAGATGAGGGCCAATTAAGTGGCAGGTGGGCTGTGTGAGAGGCACTCTGTGCTGTGGATAAAGGCCATGTCATGGCTGTGAGGCTAGAAGGAAGGTTTAATTTTACTTAGGAGTAGCACTGACATCTGACAGAGCCATATGGGGTTTTTTTCTGCCAGTCATTGTTACCAAAAGTATGATGCTGAAGCAAATCCTATGCCAATAACAAATAACAGTTTTAATAGTTATTCGCGTCTATATCCCATAATGGTATAAAGATATACCTGGTCCCTAGGTCTGTAATAACGTACAATTACATTATGGGTATATATAATGTTTTTATTAGTGAGTTCCTCTCACTATACTGTCCCCTACTTACTGAACTGTCACTTTATATTGATTACTTCATAATCCCTCTCAATATACCATCCCCTACTTTTTTATTTAGGTAGTGTTATTATGAGTATAACGGTACTTTTTAAAAGGAAGATATTTCCCCTCAAAAAGAGTAAGTGATCTGTGAATCAAAGCCACTCTTTTTACTGTTTTGTGCAACTTTTGCGGGTTTTGTGCAACTTTTTTTATTTTGCGAAACAGTTAACCAGAACTCTGAGGATGCAATAATCATTTTAGCATAAATCGCAATACACTCACTCATTCGTGTTTGCTTTCAACTTGTATTACGAGCAATAAACGTGACGAGCGAAACACCTGCTATAAACCCATTTTTGCTTATGTGTAAGTGTGTGCCACTCATAATCTGTCTCTAAATTTCTGAACAATAATAATATACCAGGAAACGTTCTCTCTCACTGAGGGCCTGATATTCAAAACTTTGCCGGCATGAAGAAAAATTACACAAAATCTTTGGGATTTTTTTTTAGAACGTTTAGTGTAATGTTACAGTCTCTGTTTCACCTAAAGGTCGCTACATAGCAACATAAACATTTCTCAAGATAAAATAAGTGCTTTAATTATTTTTAAGGACCTCAATGAGACTTCTTAGATCATCTTGCCTGATCAGCAAGGTTTTTAATATCAGGGCCTGAGTACATAAATAGCACATACATAGTCATTTAATCTAATCATCACCTACCTCATGCATATTTTTTAAACTTTTATTTCATCATTTCAGGAATGCACAGACACAAGTTACTAAACCATTACAATACAGTGGTAACATACATATGATCATTATTTTTTCATAAAGACTTTTCACATGGTCCGATTCAGGTGCAGACAATTCATGAAATGACACAGATCCACGTACAAGGATATCAGAGCACATGATGAAAAACTGAGTGGCAGATTGACAGAGCAACGGGACAGGCCCATGGAGAATAAAGTTCATTAGCAGTCAAGGACAGTTTGTGAAAGCTCTATTTTAATGTTTACTGTGGAGGTATTGCATTTGTATAAATAATTAGGGATCTATTGGGTTGATCACAATACTTTATAAAAGCGTATCAAATGTTTTAGCTATGAAAATTCCCATAGACTTTAATTATTGTTTTCTGTTGACTTTTTTTCAAAAAGGATTGTGATCAACTCAAATGTTTGGAGTAAAGGGCAAGAATGAATTATTTTAAATCATTTCTATGGGGCCAATCACAATCCTTTAGAAAAAAAAAACTAATCAAATAAGGTATCTACAAAAAACCCCATAGACTTTATTGGTGTTTTTCTGTTGAAATCATTAGCTATGTTTTTCTAAAGTATTGTGATCGACTCTTGTATCCCTTAAGAGGTTAAGAGGTTAAGTCTATAATAGTATTTCACGGTGAGTACATCTAACAATAAAATGTATCATTTTCTATAAATCTTTTATTTAATTAAGGCACATTTATTATCATGTGTGTTTTATTTGCTGCACTGCATTTATTACTATATATAAAGTTGTTACCAGTTATCAACTGGAATGCGATCTAACTCATTTAATGCATGTTGGCATAAACTGTTTATCTTGTCTTACTTGCACAGTTAACAAACATTTTAGTTATTATTTCGTACAAATCTTAAAGGAAAATTCATGACAACATTTAATCCCCATGTAAAATACTTCATTAAAGGCTCATTAAATACATCTTAAAATTGGTTAGTTGCATTGCCTCCTTTATAATTAAGAAATGATAAGAAATTATTGTATTCAAAGCTGCTACAGGGACACCCTTTCAAATGGGCTTGGCTATCTCTCCCATCTCCACTGAGTGGTTGATTTCTGCTGCTGACTATTGTTTACAGACGCCTAGATTTAGAGTTCTGCGGCCAAAGGGGTGCGTAGCTAATGCTGGCTTTTTTCTGGCCGCACCTTTTAAATACCGCTGGTATTGAGAGTTCACAGAATGGCTGCGTTAGGCTCCAAAAAAGGAGCATAGAGCATATTTAACGCAACTTCAACTCTCGATACCAGTGGTGCTTACGGACGCGGCCAGCTTCAAAAACGTGCTCGTGCACGATTCCCCCATAGAAAACAATGGAGCTGTTTGAGCTGAAAAAAAACCTAACACCTGCAAAAAAGCCGCGTTCAGCTCCTAACGCAGCCCCATTGTTTGCCTTTGGGGAAACACTTCCTACGTCTGCACCTAACACCCTAACATGAACCCCGAGTCTAAACACCCCTAACCTTACACTTATTAACCCCTATTCTGCCGCCCCCGCTATCGCTGACACCTGCATATTTTTTTTAACCCCTAATCTGCCGCTCCGTAAACCGCCGCTACTTACATTATCCCTATGTACCCCTAATCTGCTGCCCCTAACACCCCCGACCCCTATATTATATTTATTAACCCCTAATCTGCCCCCCACAACGTCGCCTCCACCTGCCTACACTTATTAACCCCTAATCTGCCGAGCGGACCGCACCGCTATTATAATAAAGTTATTAACCCCTAATCCGCCTCACTCCCGCCTCAATAACCCTATAATAAATATTATTAACCCCTAATCTGCCCTCCCTAACATTGCCGACACCAAACTTCAAACATTAACCCCTAATCTGCCGACTGGAGCTCACCGCTATTCTAATAAATGTATTAACCCCTAAAGCTAAGTCTAACCCTAACACTAACACCCCCCTAAGGTAAATATAATTTAAATCTAACGAAATAAATTAACTCTTATTAAATAAATTATTCCTATTTAAAGCTAAATACTTACCTGTAAAATAAATCCAGGTGCCTACACCTACTCTAAGCCCCCTAATAAAATAACAAAGACCCCCAAAATAAAAAAATGCCCTACCCTATTCTAAATTACAAAAGTTCAAAGCTCTTTTACCTTACCAGCCCTGAACAGGGCCCTTTGCGGGGCATGCCCCAAAGAATTCAGCTCTTTTGCCTGTAAAAAAAACACATACAATACCCCCCCCAACATTACAACCCACCACCCACATACCCCTAATCTAACCCAAACCTCCCTTAAATAAACCTAACACTAAGCCACTGAAGATCTTCCTACCTTATTTTCACCATACCAGGTTCACCGATCGATCCAGAAGAGCTCCTCCGATGTCTTGATCCAAGCCCAAGCAGGGGGGCTGAAGATGTCCATGATCCGGCTGAAGTCTTCATCCAAGCAGGAGCTGAAGAGGTCCATGAAGAGGTCCATGTCAGCTGACTCCCAATACCAGAGGGCGGTAAAAACCAGCGTTAGGAGCCTCTAACGCTGGTTTTGACGGCTACCGCCCAACTCTAAATCTAGGCCAGAGTTTTTTAGTAGCCAGTACTACAGTATGCAATTAAGTTGTGTTTTTATTTAAAATGACAAATAAAGGTAAAAGACATATTTTTAAAACAGTTGAGTAAACTTCAGCAGGTAAAATGGATTACTGGGAAAATATTACAGTATAATGTCAGACATATTATTTAACCACCAATCATATAAGTGGAGCCACTAGTATGATATAGTGACTCACATCTTTATCTTGGTTAGCTGAACCTCAATTTTAAAGATAGAACAGGAGCACATAAATATGATTATGTGAGTCATTATTCCCAAAGGTACAGTATATATAGTAAAGCAAAATGGTTAAAGGGACAGTAAACCTTAAAAATAATGTTAGGAGCGAGCTGCACTTAGTCTTATGGCACGGTCTGGCCGGGCTGGGACTATACAGCTGGCCCGATGCGCTGACTAAAAATAACAGACCCGCTCAGCAGAGAGCAGAGAGTGGGTCTGTAAAAGCGCCGTATTTTAGCAAATTAAACGGTAAAAAATGCTTTTATGGCTATAGCACCTAAATAATGTTATATAATTCTGCACTATGTGCAGAATTATATAACATTATTTTTAAGGTTTACTGTCCCTTTAATTGTCTTCACTATTCAATAAATATACACCAGCCCTAAGGCTCAACAATGACACGTTCCTTGAATCTTCTTCCATCACCTCTTCCTATGCAGGACTTCTCTCGTGCGGCATCAACCCACTGGAACACACTTCCTCATGATGTCAGACTTTTCCCTAATCTGTCCTCCTTTAAACGCTCCCTAAAGACATTTTTGTTCCCAAAAAAACAAAGGAATTCCACTTGCCTAATAATTATCCTGATCTAACTCTGTACTGACATAATTCTCCTCCTAGAAGTCCTTCACCCTCCTACCTTCCTAGATTGTAAATTCCCACATGAATAGGGTCCTCCATTCCTCCTGTATTTGTCAAATTCTATCTTGTCTCTTACAAGTTTTATATCATCGTTGTACTCTTATCATTTGTTCCCATGGACAGTGCTGCAGAATTTGTTGGTGCTTTATAAATAAATAATATCAATAATACGAATAATAATTGAGAACACTGTAAGATAATTTTTTACAGTACAATGTCTCCTTTATGGGGAAATTGACTTGAGCCTGGAACATGCATTAATGTGATTGGTTAGCTGAGAACTCAAGGTCATTTACATCTGTCTCTTATTGACCACAGCATAGACGACCAGGAGCTTGGTTTTCACCAGGCGTTACAAGATTTGTATTTAAAAAAATGCTCTATATTTGCAAAACCTTGTAAATTACTGAATATTAGTAAAAAGCCAGTTTTTGCCTAATTGCTGATATCTGTTAGGACTAGGAGTATAATATCCCTTGAAGCATGAATTATGGAATAAAGTGTTCTAATACAATTTTTTTACAACTCTAATCACCATTATAAAATATATTTCAGTTAATTGATTACTTTATAGTTTATGTTTCTTAACTCCTTATTCCAGTGCCTACTAATTTGTAGCTCATAAAATATCAATCATAATATATTTATGCTCTTACAATAAGGGTACTTCCTTTTGAATACATATGCTTCTGCCATTAAAGTACAGAATTAAATGACATTTAAGAAGTCTTAATTTAGACACCGTAGTGATTAGACAGTTTTAATATAATATCTGATAAATAGACTTCATTTCAGACATTTTATTCACTTTTAATCAAACCTCATAGTCTGCTAAATTAATCACCCCCCTGGAGTAAAGAAGCAGATTTCCAATTTAGACATAGAGAATCATTAATAATTTTAAATTATTGAAGTAGTTTCCTATGCATGTTCTTTAACTTTGTCACCACGTAAGCCAGATCTTAAAACAGGAAGCTGTTCTGAGAAAGGTCATCATTTCTTTGAAATGAAACTGCTTTATTTCAGCAATATGAAAAAAAAAATACTGTTTGTGCTTTTGAAAGTTGTTTTAAAAATAAAATAACTCTATGTAGATTATTCAATATATATTGTCACACAGGGAGCATTTTGAATTGTTAATTGTGATACTATTCACTGTATTATGTTAAGATTTTAAATAAATGATCTGGTTTCTTTAAGTTTCTAGCTTATCCTATTTTACCATTAAAGGGATATGAAACCCAACATGTATTCAGATAGAGAATACAATTTTAAACAACATTCTAATTTACTTCTATTATCTAATTTGCTTCATTCTTTAGATATCCTTTGCCGAAGAAATAGCAATGCACATGGGTGAGCCAATCACACAAGGCATCTTTGTGCAGCCATCAATCAGCACTACTGAGCCTATTTAGATTTGCATTTCAACAAAGGATATCAAGAGAAATAAGCAAATTAGATAACAGAAGTAAATTAGAAAGTTGTTTAAAAATGCATGCTTTTTGTACATCATAAAAAAATGGGTTTCATGTCCCTTTAAATACAGTAAAACTGCACAATCCACAAATGCAGAATAAAAAAGACAATGCAATTGCACTTACTCTGAATTTCAAATTATCAGATTATAAATTTCAAAAATTTGTTTTCACTTTCCTGACACAGTACCATGTGACAACCATCAGCCAATTACAGACTCATAACTGTATACCCAATGAACTCCTGCACATGCTCAGTAAGATTTGGTGCCTCAGAAAGTGTGCATATAAAAACACTGAGCAAAAATTGATTAAAGAAGTAAATTGGAAAGTTGTTTAAAAGTGTATGTTTTATCTGAAACATTAAAGTTTAATTTTGATTTTAGCGTCCTTTAAGAAGAAAATTAAGAAAAAGAATTATACATTTCTAAATTTGATACTATAGTAAGGTGCCAGCAAATAGATACCTTGTCGCATTATCACTTCTTGCAGGTTTAATGCTAAATAACTTTAACGGGACATTTTCAGATTGTAATATAAAGAGGTAAATTTATCAAGCTGCGTTCACAGCTTTTTCAGCTATGTGGAGCAGTTTCATATAAGTGAGCCTGCTCCACATATTTAAAAAGCAAAAACTGCTAGACATGTGCGATTCGGTTTGATTCGGAAATTTTGAAAATTTGGCAAATTCGGCGATTCGGATCGAACCGAATTTCCGAATTAAAATTTTGCAGAATTTTCCGAATCGAACCGAATTGAATCGATTCGTAAATTCGGATGGCCATTGGATTACACTAGTATTATACAGTATGTTAGGTTAACACCTAATATACAGTATAATACTAGTCTAATCCCACCTAACACTTACCGAATTGCCGAATTTACAAACCGAATCGAACCGAATCGAACCAAATCGAACCGAATCCAGCTGAATTTCTTCGAATCCGAATGAATCCGAAACGAATCCAAAATGAATCGATTCGAAATATTCCGAATTCGAATAGATCTGAACCGAACTTCGAAAAATTCTGAATCGATCCGAACCAAACCGAATTTTTTCGCCATGCACATGTCTAAAAACTGCTTCTTTTTTCCTCTCTGTCACTTAAGAAGTGGAGAGACCAATCACACCGACACTCGTTCATTTAGGATGATTGACATTCCCTGCTCTTGTGCAATTGGCTGTGTGGGGGGGGGGGGGGCATTGCACAAGAATCCTCTTGTGCAATGATAAATTTTGCCCTGCAATAAAACATTGCAACTGACGATTGCAGGTGGAAAGGTTCCCTGCTTGCAAACATGTCCACCTGCAGGATGATACATTTACCCCAAAATGTTAAATTATATATAGTAAAAAATCTTTGCAATATATTTCCATTATTTCTTTTTCCTGTAATTTAAAAATTGTGAGTATTACAATTCCCATTACAAGTGGAAGTGCTCACTTCAGACTTAACCTTACTATATTCCACAAAGAAATGTTTTACTTTTTTTATCAAATTTGCTTTATTCTTTTCATATTCTTTGTTGAAGGATCAACAACGCACTACTGGGAGATAGCCTAGCACATCATGCGAGCTAATAACTACCAGGTATGTATGTGCAGCTACCAATCAGCAGCTAGTTCCCAGCTCCTGGGCCTACCTAGGTATGTTTTGCATCAAAGGATATCAAGAGAACTTAGAAATTAGAAAAACAACATAAGGGCTTGTTTCCGTTGAGTCGTAATTGGGTTTAAGTGAGGTCGCAAAATGAAAAAACTGCTGTCAGAAGCCAATAAGCTTATTGACAGTTTCTGATGGCACATTTTCTGGAGTCTGGCCACCGATAAAAATGTACGTGTCCCATAGAAAATAACAAATTTGTACTAGGTTTCCATTGAACGTGCAAACAGGTAAATAGTGATGTTGCGAACTTAAAATTTTCTGTTTACGAACGGCGAACGCGAACTTCTGCAAATGTTCGTAAACGGGCGAACTGGGCAAACCGTCATTGACTTCAATAGGCAGGCGAATTTTAAAACACACAGGGACTCTTTCTGGCCACAATAGTGATGGAAAAGTTGTTTCAAGGGTAATAACACCTGGACTGTGGCATGCCGGAGGGGGATCCATGGCAAAACTCCCACGGAAAATTACATAGTTGATGCAGAGTCTGGTTTTAATCCATAAAGGGCATAAATCACCTAACATTCCTAAATTGTTTGGAATAACGTGCTTTAAAACATCAGGTATGATGTTGTATCTATCAGGTAGTGTAAGGGTTACGCCCGCTTCACAGTGACAGACCAAACTCCCTGTTTAACACACCGCAAACAACTGCAAACAGTCCATTTGCAAAATCGCAAACTCCCCATTTGTACAAGGTTGGATACCAAGCTAGACATGTCCCATTCCTTGTCCTCACTGATGTCATTGAAGGTCTCTTCCTCCACCCAGCCACGCACAGCACCAAGGGTCCCCGAAAGGTGACAACAAGCCCCCGGGGACGCCTGCTGTGTTTGGTCTTCCACCTCCTCAAAGCCACCTTCCTCCTCTGACTCCTCTTCTTCAGACTCCTCTCTCTGCGTTGCCTCTCTCTGCATTATTATAAGGTGTGTTAAGTAGTACTATTCCTATCAGTTTAATCCCTGTTCCGTCCCCTATCAGGGGACGTGTATATGGCATGGATTTTAGGAACTGGGAGATGGAAAAAGATGCTTGGTCGGTCCTCCTACTTCAAATTTGGGGCACTGTGCGTGCAATCGTGGCCGGACATTTGGCCGACGGACATTTGGCCGAAACACAAGTGGCTGTCAGATAACAGTCCAGCCACGAGATAGATAGATTTGATAGATAGATACATAGATTAGATAGATATATAAATAGATGCAATAGATACATTTGATAGATATGATAGATAGATAGATTTGATAGATAAATAGATAGATTTGATAGATAGATAATTTTCCAGACAGAGAATTACAAGACGTGCGGCCTGGGACCCATGGTAAGGTTCCCAGAGGCAGTTGCGGGGCCAGGGGACGTGTATATGGCATGGATTTTAGGAACCGGGAGATGGAAAAAGATGCTTGGTAGGTCCTCCTACTTCAAATTTGGGGCACTCCGCGTGCAATCTACTGTTCCACCAGATAGGACTGGTGTGTTAAGTAGTACTATTCTTATCAGTTTAATCCCTGTTACGTCCCCTATCAGGGGACGTGTATATGGCATGGATTTTAGGAACCGGGAGATGTAAAAAGATGCTTGGTCGGTCCTCCTACTTCAAATTTGGGGCACTGCGCGTGCAATCTACTTTTTTTAAATGTACACTTACACTGCTATTAAACAAGATATGAGTGGTGGCACTGGGCAAGTGGGCACAGTATACACTGTGAGCCTGACACAAAAAAAGCAGACTGATGTTTCACAGTCCAAAAAGTTTTTATTTTTTTAAATGTACACTTACACTACTATTAAACAAGATATGAGTGGTGGCACTGGGCAAGTGGGCACAGTATACGCTGTGAGCCTGACACAAAAAAGCAGACTGATGTTTCACAGTCCAAAACCCCTTAACCCCTTAACGACCAACAACGTATGGGGTACGACCTGCAAAAAAATGCAGTTAACGACCAAGGACGTACCCCGTACGTCGTTGGTCTTTGAAAGCAGTGGAAGCGATCCTGATCACTTCCAACTGCTTTCATGTTATAGCAGTGATGCCTCGATATTGAGGCATCCTGCAATAACATTTTTTAGCCGTCCGATGCAGAGAGAGCCACCCTGTGGCCCTCTCTGCATCGGCCATCGATGGCCATGTTCGTTGGTGGGTGGGAGCTTACCCAGGGAGGCGGGTGGGCGGCCATCGGTGGGAAGGGGGGCGGGATCCAGTGCGGGAGCGTGCGTGGGTGCGCAAATGTGCACGGGAGTGGGTGCACGCGCGTGCGGGTGGGAACCCTACACTATGGAACAACTGTATAGCACAAGGTGGTACTCGGTGGGAGTGAGGGTGGGCATATTAAAAATGTCAGCGATCTGGCAGGGGTTGGGGGGTTGGGGGTTGAGGGAGGGCAGCTACACTACAGAAAATAGTATTTTTAAAATAAAAATTAATAAAAACCATATTTGATTTCAAACTGGGTACTGGCAGACAGCTGGCAGAGAGAGGGGGGTTAGAGAGCTGTTTGGGGGGGATCAGGGAGGTTGGGGCTAAGGGAGGATACTAAAGAACAGAGTTATTATTTAAAAAAAAAAAATCCCCCAAAAAACTCTAATTTTAGTACTGGCAGACTTACTGCCAGTACTTAAGATGGCGGGGACAATTGTGGGGTGGGGGAGGGAAGAGAGCTGTTTGGGAGGGATCTGGGGGTGTGATGTGTCATGTGGGAGGTTGATACCTACACTAAAGCTAAAATTAACCCTGCAAGCTCCCTAAAAGCTCCCTAATTAACCCCTTCACTGCTGGGCATTATACACGTATGGTGCGCAGCGGCATTTAGCTGCCTTCTAATTACCAAAAAGCAAAGCCAAAGCCATATATGTCTGCTATTTATGAACAAAGGGGATCCCAGAGAAGCTTTTACAACAATTTATGCCATAATTGCACAAGCTGTTTGTAAATAATTTTAGTGAGAAACCTAAAATTGGGAAAATTTTAAGTTTTATTTTTATTTGTTCGCATTTTGCGGTGAAATTGTAGCATGAAATATACCAAAATGGGCCTAGATCAATACTTTTGGTTGTCTACTACACTAAACTAAAGCTAAAATTAAAACTACAAGCTCCCTACATGCTCCCTAATTAACCCCTTCACTGCTGGGCATAATACACGTGTGGTGCGCAGCGGCATTTAGCGGCCTTCTAAATACTAAAAAGCGATGCCAAAGCCATATATGTCTGCTATTTTTGAACAAAGGGGATCCCAGAGAACCATTTACAACCATGTATGCCATAATTGCACAAGTTGTTTGTAAATAATTTCAATGAGAAACCTAAAGTTGTGAAAACATTTGTGAAAAAGTGAACATTTTTTTTTTATTTGATCGCATTTTGTAGTGAAATGGTGGCATGAAATATACCAAAATGGGCCTAGATCAATACTTTGGGATGTCTTATAATAAAATATATATACATGTCAAGGGATATTCAGTGATTACAGAAAGATATCAGTGTCCCAATGTAACTAGCGCTAATTTTGAAAAAAAGTGATTTGGAAATAGCAAAGTGCTACTTGTATTTATTGCCCTATAACTTGCAAAAAAAGCCAAGAACGTGTAAACATTGGGTATTTCTAAACTCAGGAGAAAACTATTTAGCATGGGTGTTTTTTGGTGGTTGTAGATGTGTAACAGATTTTGGGGGTCAAAGTTAGAAAAACTGAGTTTTTTTCCATTTTTTCCTCATATTTTATAATATTTTTTATAGTAAATTATAAGATATGATGAAAATAATGGTATCTTTAGAAAGCCCATTTAATGACGAGAAAAACGGTATATAATATGTGTGGGTACAGTAAATGAGTAAGAGGGAAATTACAGCTAAACACAAACATCTCAAAAATGTAAAAATAGCCTTGGTCCCAAACGGACAGAAAATGGAAAAGTGATGTGGTCCTTAAGGGGTTAAACAAGATATGAGTGGTGGCACTGGGCAAGTGGGCACAGTATACGCTGTGAGCCTGACACAAAAAAGCAGACTGATGTTTCACAGTCCAAAAAGTTGTTTGTTTTTTTTAATGTACACTTACACTACTATTAAACAAGATATGAGTGGTGGCACTGGGCAAGTGGGCACAGTATACGCTGTGAGCCTGACACCAAAAAGCAGACTGATGTTTCACAGTCCAAAAAGTTTTTATTTTTTTAAATGTACACTTACAGTACTATTAAACAAGATATGAGTGGTGCCACTGGGCAAGTGGGCACAGTATACGCTGTGAGCCTGACACAAAAAAGCAGACTGATGTTTCACAGTCCAAACGTTTTTTTTTTTTTAAATGTATACTTACACTACTATTAAACAAGATATGAGTGGTGGCACTGGGAAAGTGGGCATAGTATACGCTGTGAGCCTTACACAAAAAAGCAGACTGATGTTTCACAGTCCAAAAAGTTTTTTTTAAAATGTACACTTACACTGCTATTAAACAAGATATGAGTGGTTCCACTGGGCAAGTGGGCACAGTATACGCTGTGAGCCTGACACAAAAAAGCAGACTCATGTTTCACAGTCCAAAATGTTTTTTTTTTTTTTAAATGTACACTTACACTACTATTAAACAAGATATGAGTGGTGCCACTTGGCAAGTGGGCACAGTATACGCTGTGAGCCTGACACAAAAAAGCAGACTGATGTAAATTTACACTACTGTTACACCAGATATGAGTGGTGGCACTGGGCAAGTGGGCACAGTATACACTGTGAGTCTGGCACACACGCTGGCAGGCAAGCAACTGCAATTAGATTACACAAGCAGATTGATGTTTCACAGTCAAAAAAGTTTTTTTTTTTTAAATTTACACTACTGTTACACCAGATATGAGTGGTGCCACTTGGCAAGTGGGCACAGTATACGCTGTGAGCCTGACACAAAAAAGCAGACTGATGTTTCACAGTCCAAAAAGTTTTTTGTTTTTAAATTTACACTACTGTTACACCAGATATGAGTGGTGGCACTGGGCAAGTGGTCACAGTATACGCTGTGAGCCTGGCACACACGCTGGCAGGCAGGCAACTGCAATTAGATTACACTAGCAGACTGATTTTTCACAGTGAAAAAGTTTTTTTTTTTAATTTACACTACTGTTACATCAGTTATAAGTGGTGGCACTGGGCAAGTGGACCTGGCACACACGCTGGCAGGCAGGCAACTGCAATTAGATTACACAAGCAGACTGATGTTTCACAGTCAAAAAAGTTTGTTTTTTTTAAATTTACACTACTGTTACACCAGATATGAGTGGTAGCACTGGGCAAGTGGGCCTGGCACACATGCTGGCAGGCAGGCAACTGCAATTAGATTACACTAGCAGACTGATGTTTCACAGTCAAAAAAGTTTTTTTTTTTTAAATTTACACTACTGTTACACCAGATATGAGTGGTGGCACTGGGCAAGTGGGCGCCTGGCACACACGCTTGTAAGCAGGCAACTGCAATTAGATTACACTAGCAGACTAATGTTTCACAGTCAAAAAAGTTTTTTTTTTTTAATTTACACTACTGTTACACCAGATATGAGTGGTGGCACTGGGCAAGTGGCTTGGCAGGCAGGCAACTGCAATTAGATTACACAGGAAAAAAAAAAACAGACTGATGTTCTAGCCCTAAAAAGGGCTTTTTGGGGTGCTGTCCTTACAGCAGAGATCAGATGAGTCCTTCAGGACTGTAGTGGACACAGTGTAGTGAATACACTAGCCTAGCTATCAATTTCCCTATTAAATCACCAGCAGCTACACTGTCTCTCCTCTCACTAACAATGCAGCTTCCGAATGAATCTAAAATGGCTGCTGTCCAGGAGCAGGGAGGGTCCTGGAGGGATAGTCTGCTGCTGATTGGCTGGAATGTGTCTGCAGACTGTGAGATACAGGGTCAAAGTTTACTCAATGATGACGAATAGGGGGCGGATCGAACATCGCATATGTTCGCCTGCCGTTGCGAACGCAAACAAGCTATGTTCGCCGCGAACTATTCGCAATATCACTACAGGTAAAACACTGTTGGAAGCTGTCGATAAAGTCTCAAACATTACAGTATATTCAACATGGTGTAATATAGGAAAAATAAGCTTTTTGATGCTTAGTTCCCATGGAGATATTAAAGTTTACAAGGTCTACATAAACTCAAGCCCTGTTCTTACAATACAATAGCGAATTCAACATATCAATAATTCACCTATTGGAGCTGGGGGATCATGGGTATATAATATACTGTATATACAATATTTATTGTATATGTATTATATAGTATAGTTTTAGAATATGTATGTAATCTTTAGTCGTTATTGTGAACATGAGAAGGCCTATTTATCAAAGGTCTGTCGGACCTGATCCGACAGTGTGGATCAGATCCGACAGACCTCGCTTAATGCGGAAAGCAATACACTCTCCGTATTCAGCATTGCACCAGCAGCTCTTGTGAGCTGCTGGTGCAACGCCACCCCCCTGCAGATTCGTGGCCAATCGGCTGCCAGCAGAAGGGTGTCAATCAATCCGATCAAACTCAAACCGATCGTGCTCAGAGCAGGTGGACAGGGTTATGGAGCATCGGTCTTTACTGTTTTACTGTTAATATTGAGATTGTGATGGAGCCAGTAAAACACAATCACACATTTGCCATCGCAATATTAAGAGTAAAACACTGGTCTTTTATCGGGGCTTGTTTTATTGATGGCATGATCTAGCCGCCAGCGGTGAGAACGTGCTATTTCAGGAGGCCTGCAGGAGGGAGGGAGGGAGAGAGGTCATAATAGCGTGGTCTTGCCGCTGCTGTCATGACCATTGAGGGGTTAATGTCCTTTTAAACTTTTTAAAGGCGCATAAAAGTCAAAATTAAACTTTCATGATTCAGATAGAGAAAACAATTTTTAAAATGTACTTCTATTATAAACTGTTCTCTTCTTATCTGAGTTGCTTTCCTTGAGCGTGCATGTATCTTAACTACTATATAGCAGCATTGTTTGCAACAATGTCTAACAGCCACATATCCCGGCTGCCATATAGTGCTCATCTGAACATGTTAGAGCCTACATAGGTATTCTCTCTTCTAAAGTTTTGTTTCACTCTGTCTGAATCAGGATAGTTTAATTTTGACTGTCATGTCTCTTTAAAGATTTTAATATTTAATGTAAACTAACCCCAAAATGTTTCTTCCATGATTCAGCTAGAGCACTGGTTTTCAAACCTGTGCTCAGGCCTCCCTAAATGGTCTGATTTTGAGGATATCTGAGCTAGAGCACAGGTGAAATAATCAGCTTATTAGTAAACATGGTTATTTTACCTACTCTCACCCAAGGTAATCCTTAAAACCTGGCATGTTAGGGGGCTGAGGACAAGTTTGAAAACCAATGAGTTAGAGCATATCATTTAAACTACTTTCCAAACTATTTATATTATTAAATGTGCTTCATTCTACTACTGTGTGTTAGCTGAACACATCAGGAGAGCCAGTGACAAGAAGATTTTATGTGCAGGCACCAATCAGCGGCTAGCTCCCAGTAGTGCATTGCTGTTCCTGAGCATACATAGGATAAATAAATAAAACAAAGCAAATTTGATAACATAAGTAAAATGGAAAATTGTTTAAAATTGCATGCTCTATCTGAATCAATAAAGAAAAACAATTAGGGTTTCATGTCCCTTTAAAAGATTGTAGTATTCTAAGCATTAATTATTTGGTTATCAACATTTTGGAAATTAATGCATTTTAAGGTTAAAAAAAAAAAGCAAACTTAACTCCAGTATGGCCATTACTTTTACAGATTGGGGGACATTATAAAACAATAATGGAAAGTGGTATGTGGTGTAAATTAGTTCTTAGTGTAGTTCTCTGCATTTCTGTATTAAAAAGTAAGATATGTATTGTTTGTAAAATAGGTCTTGCAGTTTGAGTACGTGGGATGAAAAAGGGAATGTTTAAAGTTTTCTCACATCTGATGATGCAATAAACTGAATAAATCGCTAAAAATGAATGATCTGTGCCTCTTTTACTTCAAGCATCAGTAAATGAAAGACCTGCCATAGTAGTGAGCTGAAACAACTAATGGATTAGTGTAATAAATTACTGAGAATGTAGTCAGTTAAATTCAGTTATATTGAGAAGATTGTGATAAAGAGTAAGGTGGCTGAGGGCTCTACTATTTTATCACTAAGCTGGGGGTTAGGCACCCTGAAGAGTTACTGTGGTTGTATATCTCTTCATTAACATTTTTACTCCCATATTATCTCATTAAGGAACTAATGGTTAAAGGGACATTAAACACTAAACAAATGCTAGATAGAATGATGCATTTAAAGAAAAGATTAGCCTGAAGATAAAATGTAGATGTATTTTTTAAAGTTTCATTAGCTGTTTAAATATTGACAAAATAAGTATACATTTTTAGTGTCTATAAAACAATGGGATCTGCCAGGTTGTAACTTAGGTTACCTTCTCTGCTGTGGCCAATTAGAGACAGTTATAAATAGGTCACTAGAATGTGCAATCAATGACTGTGGGGAATATAAGTGTTCTGCAATTCCATTTCTAACAGGATCTGAAAAGTTCAGAATTTCAGAATGGAATTACAGGAGAAGGGGACAAAATAAATAATGAAAGTATATTGCAGACTTTGTTTTTATACATACAGTTTATCATTTTATATTGCTATCTCAAAGTGTTTAATGTCCCTTTAATGTGTATACTTTAACTGTCCCGGTTTTCGGTATCTAACATGTTAAATTACATATAAAATTTTTTCTATCATGTATATGATAGTATGGTTACTAAAAATTCTCAAAGCTGTCAAATATACCAGTTACAGGTTTTCTTTGTAATAAAATTACTAATTTTAAAAAATCGTTTTCCAGTGGGGTGCCACTCTACAGGCTTTATCAAGGTAAGTAAATATAAGACAACTTGTTGCCGCGTAACATTGACTGTCCCTTTAAATTTAGTGAAGCTGAGGAAGTACATTATTTTGCACAATGGGATTCTAGTGATCACTGGAAGGGGCAACTACCACAGAAAAAAATGTTTTTTTCATAACAGTAACATAAGGGATTAAACGCTATGTCCGGGATTCACATTACATAGAAAAGACACGCATCCTAGAAAACCTTATTAGCCCCTTTTCCCAGATTAACTAAAACAAACATGTAGATACAGATGTGGAAGGAAGACCATCATTGGTCACATTTATTAAAGGTCATAAGAAATTATTTAAATATTATATAACTGACTAAACATATTTCTTAGAACTTGGCAGCAATTAAGTCCCTAAATTTACCTCAAGCATCAGAGATCACAGTCCAAAGCATCAACCATGGCAACGGAGCCTTGCTGGGAACTCCACCATCCGCAGTGATAACAGCAATTAAGGAGCTCTTTAAGTCTGCCTAGACGCACGGATGAGCACCTTAGGCCTGCACCTAAGGTGGGTCGCTCCTCCCTTCAGCCTGACCATCGATCAGCCCAAGATTGTTAAATGGGCACTGTTGAGACTTCCCACTGCTAACGGCATCAAAGGTACCCAACCCTTTTAAGGGACAGTCTAGTCAAAAATAAACTTTCATGATTCAGATAGGGCATATAATTTTAAAGAACTCTACAATTTACTTTTATCATCAATGTTGCTTTGTTCTATTGGTATTCTTAGTTGAAAGCTACACCTAGGTAGGCTCATATGCTAATTACTTAGCCCTTTAAGGCTGATCCTCAGCTGAATGCATTTTGACATTGTTTCACAACTAGAGGGCATTAGTTCATGGGTGCCATATAGATAACATTGTGCTCACGTCCGTGGAGTTACCTGGGAGTCAGCACTGATGAAAGCCTGTCAAAAGAACTGAAATAAGGGAGCAGTCTGCAGAGACTTAGACAAGGTAATCACAGACGTAAAAAGGGTATGAGTAATAAAGGGATTATCTATCTTTTTAAACCATAACAATTGTTGTGTAGACTGTCCCATTAAGTGGCCTCAAAAATGCTGGCCACACAAACCAGCTTGCAACAAGGGGAGGCCAAAAGATAAAATGCACAGTCTTACAAAGGCTAGCTCAACTAACCCTACCCCTGCCATGACTTCTGCAGCAACCCTAAGGAAGCCGTCTCCCTCAAGCTGCCAGAACAATAACAGGGTCGGGAAGGAGGGCAACTGCAATTTCTCTTCAACAGCAAGCAAAGAGATCTAGAAACGTCCTGCTACCCCTTTTAACTGATCAGGTAAGTCACTACCTTTGCCTGCATCATTGTTGCCACAAACACCTTGCTCAAGCATACCCCATTCCACTATCATGCCTACCAAGCACTAACTCTTAAGGGCATTGCAAGCCCATGAAAGGCTCTTCACTAACATTCACTTTAAAAAACAAACAAAACAAAAAATGAGTACATTTTGAAATACTCTATTTTAGAAAGAATTAAGCTAATATTTTTTAGTAGCAGCACATTTGGTGCCATGCTCAGTTTTGGCTTGAAGTAGATAAATTTAATAATCATTATGTTTACTACTTTCCATACGTAGGAAGATAACCATTTACTCACTTTAATGATAATGGTTCACGTTGATGAGGGTTCAGCTGTTTTGATAGTTTGCAATGATTCCCAGAAATTACACATTTTTATTATTCACATAATAAAGTAGCACTGCCTAATATAATAGAAACCTATAAATTAGTCATGGGCTTTCTTCAACTATTGTAGATCCCAAGGAACAGAATTAATTAAAACATTTGGAAGGTTTGAAAGGCTGTTGCAGATGCACATTAGCTATAATCTTTGATGAGGGAAATTTTAGATATCTCGCAACTAAGAATTGCCTCAGCTGCAAGAAGACACTGCAGTTTGCACACTCAGGAGGGTACATAATAAATCTCACAAACTGAGCTTTTTTTGGGGGTGGGGTGGGGGTTAACAAGGTTAGATAAAAATAATACATTACAGTATATATATATATATATATATATATATATATATATACTGCTCTGATCAAGGCACAGAGGGGAAAGTCAAATGAAGAGAGTCTGTGGTTCTGAATACGAGATAGAAGCATCAGCTGCAGACTCCTCCGAGAGGCGGGGGGTGGAGTAGTAGAACCAGGGTGCCAGCTGGCATAAGTCAGTGGAGGAAGCAGGGAGAGCTCTGCTGAAGGCCCCTTTTGGATTCTTGGAAGCCCTGAGAACAGTGAGAGGGAAGGCCTTTGAGCACTGGGAGTGCCCAGGATATGATCAAATGGACATATGTATCTTCTAAGAGCAGCATACCCTCCATCTGGCCATGAGCTTTACGGAGAGGAGAATACCCTTTGCCCAACATTCTTGGAAGGTTAGAAGAGCCAAGAAAGGTTGTTTTTTACACCGGAAAAATGCAGTGTATTTTTTTTTTTTAAAGTGAAGGTAAAGTTTCAACTATCCCTATACACCATCAATTTACTCACAGTTAAAACATTATAATCGCTAACTTCTTTTCTGAAAAAGTATATATATTTATATAATAAAGATCTTTAAAATCACCCTACTGTGCCGTTCTTCACTCCTCCCATCAGCCATTTCCTTATTTCATAATGAATGATGTATAGAGCGGTCCCACACGCTCTATACGTATCTCCAAAGCGTGTTCATGAGCACACAAGGAACAGCGCATGCACATAGCGTTGTATAACAATAGAGGCAGGGATGAGAAAAAATACATTATAAGCTTTCTTTTAGTATTAAAGTGAATTTTGCACATGCGGTAATCCACTTGCAGAGCACTTGCGGCAGTCTTATACAATATTACAAAACGTTATGCAATGCGCATGCGTGAAACGGGCGTGCACTTTTCCTACAAGTATAACGTAAAGATCCTAAATGCATGCGCAGAGGATACAGGAGGAGGATGACGTAGATCTCAGGGATCCTAAACGCATGCGCAGAGGATACAGGAGGCGGATGGCGTAGATCTCTGGCCGCCTAACGGCCAGAATTTCAATTGGATGATGAAAAAACGTGACATGGCAAGAAAAACGGGTTGATTTTATGGATGGCCAAAATGTAAGTATAACGCTATAAATCTCAGTTTATACTTAATTTAAAAAAATAATGATGAATTAAAGTAGCATTCATTTAGGTTAACAAGCAAAACTACACAATGGGCTCCATGTACTAAGAGGCGGGCGGACAGCTTCTTAACTTGCGAAGCTGTCCGCCCACCTCCGCTACACACGGGCAGCGGATCTATTGCACTCCCGCATCGTAAACACTAGTTAAATCTTCAATAGGATTGAGCCCACATTCTATTGGCTGATTGGAACAGCTAACAGAATGCGAGCTCAATCCTATTGGCTGATTGGATCAGCCAAAAGGATTGAAGCTCAATCCTATTGGCTGATTGCATCAGCCAATAGGAATTTTTCACCTTTAATTCCGATTGGCTGATAGAATTCTTTCAGCCAATCGGAATTCAAGGGACACCATCTTGGATGACGTAATTTAAAGGAACCTTCATTCGTCATTAGTCGTCGGAAAGAATAGGATGCTCCACATCGGATGTTTTGAAGATGGAGCCGATTTACGCCGGATGGATGAAGATAGAAGATGCCGTCTGGATGAAAACTTCTGCCCGTCTGGAGGTCCACTTCTGCCGGCTTGGATGAAGACTTCTCCCAGCTTTGTTGAGGACTTCTTGCCGCTTCGCTGAGGACTTCTCCCGGCTTCGTTGAGGATGGATGTCGGATCTTCAAAACTGTAAGTGGATCTTCAGGGGTTAGTGTTAGGTTTTTTTAAGGGTTTATTGGGTGGGTTTTATTTTTAGGTTAGGGTTTGGGCAGCAATAGAGCTAAATGCCCTTTTAAGGGCAATGCCCATACAAATGCCCTTTTCAGGGCAATGGGGAGCTTAGGTTTTTTTAGTTAGGATTTTATTTAGGGGGTGGTGGGTTTTACTGTTGGAGGGGTTGTTTGTATTTTTTTTACAGGTAAAAGAGCTGATTTCTTTGGGGCAATGCCCTGAAAAAGGCCCTTTTAAGGGCTATTGGTAGTTTAGTTTAGGCTAGGGTTTTTTTTTTTATTTGGGGGGGGGGGTTATTTTGATAGGGCTATTAGATTAGGTGTAATTAGTTTAAATATCTGATCATTTGTTTTTTATTTTGTGTAATTTAGTGTTTTGTTTTTTTTGTTAATTAGGTAATTGTATTTAATTTAGGTAATTGATTTAATTGTAGTGTAAGGTTAAAGGGACACTGAACCCAAATTTTTTCTTTTGTTATTCAGATAGAACATTACATTTTAAGCAACTTTCTAATTTACTCCTATTATCATTTTTTTCCTTCGTTCTTTTGCTATCTTTAATTGAAAAATAAGGCATCTAAGCTTTTTTCATATTTCAGCACTCTGGGCAGAACTTTTTTATTGGTGGATGAATTTATCCACCAATCAGCAAGGACAACCCAGGTTGTTCACCAAAAATGGTCCGGCATCTAAACTTACATTCTTGCATTTCAAATAAAGATACCAAGAGAATAAAGAAAATTTGATAATATGAGTAAATTAGAAAGTTGCTTAAAATTTCATGCTCTATCTAAATCATGAAAGAAAAAAAATTGGGTTCAGTGTCCCTTTAAGTATTAGTGTAACTCAGGTTAGGTTTTATTTTACAGGTAAATTTGTATTTATTTCAGCTAGGTAGTTAGTAAATAGTTAATAACTATTTAGTAACTATTCTACCTAGTTAAAATAAATACAAACTTACTGCTTCATAACTGCTATATCCGGCGAGCCTGAAGGCTCCCACGGAAACAGGGACATCAGTGGCCATTTGGCCCTTGATAAATCGGCCCCATATAGTTGACCCAACTGTTCTTAACATTTTTCTGTTATACATATGAAAAAGGAGCATTTTTGTTTTGCCTAAAACTGTAAAGTATAAACTTTTTAGCTTTAAAGGGCCACTAAACCCAAGATCTTTCATTCATGATTTAGATAGAACATGCAAATTTAAACAACATTACAATTTACTTCTATTATTTATTTAGCTTCATTTTTTAGATATCCTTAGTTGAAGAAAAAGCAATGCACATGGGTGAGCCAATCACACGAGGCTTCTATGTGCAGCAACCAATAAGCAGCTACTGAGCATATCTAGATATGCTTTTTAGCAAAGAATATAAAGAGAATAAAACAAATGACATAGTAGAAGTAAATTAGAAAGATGTTTAAAATTGCATTCTCTTTCTAAATCATGAAAGAAAAAATGTGGGTTTCATGTCCCTTTAAGTGCAGCTGTATCACTGGTGTGCATCCTACTAATGCTCATCGGCTCATTGGCACTTTCTGTTAATTATCAATTGCTGACAGGCACTTTTTGCAAAAAGCTCATTGATTAACTGTTTTTTACTGTGAATGTTCATTGGTTGATTGGTACTTCCTGTTAATGCTCATTGGTTGACAGGTTCTTCCTGCTAATTTTCACTCTGCATTCGCTCAAAGTATTTATCAGCATAATTGATACTGGTATATTAGTTTAATTTTGAATATAAACAGATTTTACTTTATTTTTTTAGGCAAAAATGCCTACATCTTTTATTTTGCTTATTCATATGGATGGCAGAATACGTATTTGTCCCTTTAGCATAAACACAGAGCAAAAAACAGTTTACAATTAAAGCACCTTCACAATACAGCATTCCTACTCTAGTTCATGAACAAATAAACACAGTAGTTCACTCTTAAATTACAAAATGTAAAGGAATACTAAACTCAAAATTAAATTTTCCATTACATATTGAAAGGGATAGTCAACACCAGAATTGTTGTTGTTTAACAAGATAAATAATCCCTTTATTACCAATTCCCCAGTTTTGCATAACCAACACAGTTATAATAATACAGGTTTTAACTCTGTAATTAACTTGTATCTAAGCCTCTGAAAACTGCCCCTTTATTTCAGTTCTTTTGACAGACTTGCATTTTAGCCAATCATTGCTCACTCCAAGGTAACTTCACGTGTGTGAGCTCAATGCTATCTATATAAAACAAATGAAGTAATGCCCTCTAGTGGTGAAAAACTGTCAAAATACATTCAGATTAGAGGTGGTCTTCAAGGTCTAAGAAATTAGCATATGAACCTCCTAGGTTTAGCTTTCAACTAAGAATACCAAGAGAACAAAGGAAAATTGGTGATAAAAGTACATTGGAAAGTTGTTTTAAATTTTTGGACTTGACTGTCCCTTTAATTAGGCTTAGAAAAAAAAAACATTTTATATGTATTTTATACTATATTTTGCCTGTTGTTTTTTAGTGTAATATAGCTCTGAAATTGTTTCCACCATGGGTGACAGAGTGCCTCATGCATAAATCAGATTACTGACCCTCCAACGTTCTTTGTAGTGATTACTGTGTCAAGTGACCTTTAAGGGACATTAAAATATATTTTTATACAGTTATGTGCGCAGATGAAAAACTTAAAATTAATTGTTAGTTATGGAAAAAAAAGTTCTCTAGTTTCATGGTGTTGTTTGGTGCAGTCAAATTTTGAGAAAATTGTTTGTTGCAGAGAAGCAGTTTACAGTAGTTTAATTTTAAATAAAGTAGTAGGTAGTGCTAGTGCTACAAGCCGCCATCAGCACAAAAAGTTACATTTTGTTGGGGGGTTCGTATTGTCAAGTACAAAAGTGAATCTTATTTATCTATTGTCTGACACAGGATTCAATTAACCGACAAGAACTGTAAACCTGAAGCCTTTCAAGCCTGCAAACAAACACTTTCCAACCTGCAAAATTGTCTTTCCCTTCTTTAGAGTATCATTTTTAACCTCATGAACAAATCATCTCAATGTTTGTTTTGTATGGGCAAGGGGCTGCTAGTTTTATGCTTCTGAACAAATGCAAAGAATACAGCAAAATTAGAGATTTTTTTCTTTTTTAATTAGTCTGGTACAGTGTAATTCAACTTTTCATTCCTAAAGATCTGCAATCAAAAATTTTTTTTAAAGCATCTCAAACTGAAGAATACATCAGTGAAAGCTTTCAACAGAACATGTGTGTCTGTCTCTTGTTGTGTACTGGGAAATAATGCAGACATCCCAAGTCTCCCAGGAGCTCCGGGAGTCTCCAGGGTTGAAATAGCTGCTCCCTGACGCCCGCAAATCAATTTGGATGTCCCGGAAGTTCAACCTAGTACGGCAGCTAACTTACAATGGTAATATTTCTTCAGCTAGAAACAGAGCGTGCATAGTGATTTTTTGTGTGATGACCACACAAAACAAATCGTTATGCACGCTTTGTTACTAGGCAGTAACTAAACTGGTTGTTTGGTCTCGCGATCGCTGCCTTTCTGAACTTCAGCAGTTTTGTGATTGGCTGCTGTCTGCTTCATTTGCATTCATCTGTGTACAGTGTTCCACTTCCAGTTGCTGCGGTACTAGTCAGATCATATACTACTGTCTACACCGAGGATTGAACTAAGTACTTACTAGTACGACCACAAAATATAGCAAATATATCGATACGGTACCCACTGACTCAACTAGATAAATGTAGATCAGGCAACATCGTTATACCAGGCATTATAATATTTTACATACTCATAAAAAAGTTGTAAACAGTGATTCAGATTAAAACGTGGTATTTAAAGGGATAATAAACCCAATTTTTTTCTTTCATGATTCAGATAGAGCATGAGATTTTAAGCACCTTTCTAATTTACTCCTACTATAAATTTTTCTTTTTTCTCATGCTATCTTGATTTGAAAAAGCAGAACTGTAAGCTTTAGAGCCGGACCATTTTTTGTTCAGCACCTGGGTAGCACTTGCTGATTTGTGGCTAAATGTAGCAAACCAATCAGCAAGCTCTACCAAGGTGCTGAACTAAAAATGGGCCGGCTCCTAACCTTTTATTACTGCTTTTTCAAATCAAGATAACATGAGAACAAAGAAAAATTGACAATAGGAGTAAATTAGAAAGTTGCTTAAAATTGCATGTTCTATCAGAATCATGAAAAAAAAGATGTGGGGTTAGTATCCCTTTAACAAGAATGCTGATCTAATGTCATAGGCCTACACCACTGCCTTATAGCCCTTCACCTACACAGGCCAATCCTGAGTACATAACTGCTCCTTTTATACACTAGTTATTCTTGTTATAATTTGCTTTTAGCATAGTAGCATGGTAGTGTAGGGCTGTAGGATATAACTGGGGTCTAAATAATACCTTTTAACATGACGGATTTTTTTATTGCATATGTCATTTTTTTTCCATACTTTCTTTTTTTTTGGGGGGGGGGGCTCCCTGAAACTGAATAATGTAAATTAGTTTGTTAACTTTTCTAAGTATTAATTGTTTTTAATATATTTAAAGGGACAGCATACATAATGTAAAATGTGTTTCCCCTTTATGCGTTTCCAATGAATTGTTATACAAACAGCAGAGTATAACATGTATGAGAAATTGAAATTGTATTACTTATAAAGAGAAAAAAATAAGAAAATAAACAGATTTGAAGAAACAACAGACATATGAATGTTTCACAATCACAAACATTTACATAAACCATTTTGCATTTGCGTGTTTGCTACGTGTTGCAGATGTAATATTGCAAGGTAGCACTGTGTCCTGAAATTGAATTAAGGGCCTAGGCCACCAAATGGTAATGAAAATCCCTGTGTGTGTGTGTTGCTTGCAACTTTGTTGTGAGGTGAGGGGTGGGTTTTACTCACCAGGTTTTTGGCCAGGAAGACAGGGTTCCTCCTTGAATCTTTTATAGCAAAGGTTTCCCAACCTTCCCTTCCCTTTGCTTAATCTTTATTTCAGGTTGTTGTGGCGGTCATTGAGGCTAAATAGCTTCCTAAAGGTTGCTGGTGTTCTAGTACTAAAGGCGGGGATAGGGTTAGTTGGCCAAGTCTTTGTAAGCCCTCGGCTTTAGTTTTTGGCACTCCCCAGATAGTAGTTTGCTGTATGGCTCATTACCACGGTACCTTAATGGTTACAGTATCCACATGTTAGTATCTCCTAGTAGCGGGAGGTCATGGCCCTAATTTTTGGAGTACAGAATCTGTAAGGGTGATAGTCAGGCTAATGGAGGGCCATGTCCCCAGGTCGTGTTCTGTTGGTACATCTCTCCGTGGGTCTGGTGACTAAAGATCCCCTGGAGCATCTGTGACTCATGATGGGCTCCCCCAAACTCCAATGTAACATGTTCCTTGACCTCTAGCTATATAAGGTTAATTTTTGTTAGGGCCTCAAATGCCACCACCAGTTATGACTTTTCGAAGACTAAGTTAATTTATTAATTTATTAATAAACGCGGCCATGATATGGTCTTATACCCAGCTCTCTGTGTGTGTCTTTTATTTTGGGAAAGGGATAATTATGTAAGTTAAGTTAAGGGTTTTTAGTGAAACAGGCCCTCAGCCCTTATGGTTTTTTTATACCTTGCTTGTGGTTCATGTTTGAAGTGCAAGATATCATAAATTGGACAACCTCGCAAAACTATAGATATTAATGGTGGCAATGCTCATTAGCCAAAAAATTGAACAGTTAAATGAAGCATTGCTTAGTACATTTCAAATATGATATCACATTTACAGCAACGCCACTCATCAACCTCACAAATATCTATGAACTTAGGCCAGTGTAGTTTTCAATAATTTAACAAGAACATTAAAAATGGCTCTATAAGGGTCGCTTAACAATATAATAACATAAAACATAAAAGGTGAAACAAAGTATATACAGATAATGATACACAACAATAACCCTAGTCACATGATATACTGAACTCCCATATATTGTCAGTTCACCAGGGGTTAAAGTTCCTGGACTCCCATGTATTGTCAGTTCATCAGGGGTTAAATTCCCTGTATCAATTTCAGGATCACAGTGGCTGCACTCCTCTTCACACGAATGTAGTGGAATAAAACAACAGCATCTAGCAAATATAAGAGAGGTGCCTCATGTGTGTATCAGTCACCAAATAGACAAATCAGATAGAAAATGTAAAACACAGGGTGTTCACATTTCCATAGAGCACCCTTATGTGCTAGTAGACGCAGGCTGGTAGTATAAAGGTGTGTCAGCTCACCTCCTCCCGACAGCTGCACGTAGTCCAGGGACAGCGCAAACACACTCACAATGATGAACCAAATAGTAGACCCAACACATATATGCACCTGGCAATTAGGGCTTGTAAACACTGTTGTAGTTTAAAAACTGATTTATTAAAACCATATCAAATTCAAACACTACAGTGGTAAAAACTGGTGGGTATATAAAGTCTGTACCCCCAGATATGCAACGCGTTTCTCAGCAGTTACGCAGTTTTCTCAGGCGCCATGAGGCGCCTCTCTTATATTTGCTAGATGCTGCAGTGTAGTTTTCCGGTGGCTTTAAACACTGTTTGTCAATACTGTGCCAGGACAGTAGCTAACAGCTGCCTTCCAATCCAACAAAAGCACTCTTTTTTATTTCAAAGTCAACAGCCTTGGTGTAATGAAAAAACTATTTTGCTTCAAATTATATTAATTTGATAATTTTTCACGTGTCATGAATTTATATTATAATGGCTTTGTGGAGAAAAAAAATGAAGAGATTAGAGAGTCATCTGTATTTTAAGAATTAGCAAACTTTTTTGGTGGTTTTGCATGAATCGCATAAATTGTGCTTCTTTGAAGGTCTGTAAATACACACATATACAAACATACACATTCACACACCTCACACACACATGCACACATACATACACACACAAACAAAAACCACACATACACACATGTACACACACATACACACACACATATGTATACATACATGTACACACATACACACACACACACACATGCACACATACATACACATACACACACATATGCACACACATACACACTCACATACACACATACACACACATGTATACATACATGTACACACACACACACACACATGCATACATACATACACATACACACACATATGCACACACATACACACTCACATACACACACACATGTATACATACATGTACACACACACACACATGCATACATACATACACATACACACACATATGCACACACATACACACTCACATACACACACACATGTATACATACATGTACACACACACACATGCATACATACATACACATACACACACATATGCACACACATACACACTCACATACACACACAAACAAACCCACACATACACACGCAGCCACGCACACATACATGCACATACACACACATATTCACACACATACACACACAAACAAACCCCCACTTACATACACAGACACACACACATACATACACACACATGCACACATACATACACACACATATGCACACACATACACACATACACACCCACATACATATACACACAAACAAACCCACACATACACACTCAGGCACATACACACACATGTTCACACACACACACACACACATGTTCACACACACACAGACACACACACAACATCTCCATTTAAAAGTATGTGAAATTTTTCTTTCTTATAGATATTTAAAAACTGCAAAATTTAGCTTTATAGCTGTTTATTTTTACAATATGATGCTAAATTTTTTTATTAAAAATGTGTAACTTCTCTCCAAGCAGACAAGTGTTTGATTATTGGGCCCTTACAAAGACACACATGACCCCTATGCAACTAACTCTTTTTGTAAACTTTCCTCACGCTAAAAAGACATGAAACCCAAAATTTGCCTTTCATGATTGAGATAGAGAATACAATTATAAACAACTTTCTAATTTACTTCTTTTATCTAATTTGTTTCAGTCTCTTGGTATGCTTTGTTGAAGGAGCAGCAATGCACTACTGGTTTCTAACTGAACACATGGGTGAGCCAATGACAATCTGTATGTATATGCAGCCACCAACAAGCAGCTAGAACCTAGGTTCTTTGCTGCTCCTGAGCTTGCCTAGATAAATATTTCAGCAAAGTATCGTAAGAGAAGGAAGCAAATTAAATAATATAAGTAAATTAGAAAATTGTTTAAAAGTAAATGTTCTGTCTAAATCACGAATGTCTAATTATGACTTTACTGTCCCTTTAATAAAACCTAGTTCTGAGTCTGCCCCACTGCAACCTTATTGCTCACTCACCCCAAATATAACCACAAAACCTCCAAAGTGATAACCCATAATAACTCCCTCATATATAATCTCCCTGTACATTAATTCTGTATTTTAGTAATCCCTTTTAAATCTAATTACCCTTTAAAATGATCCTATATATCTCACTTTAAAATAAATTCCTCCCAGTAATTTCAACCCCACCCTAAGGTCCAGAGAGATGCAATGCACATATTTAATGCATCCTATCTGATTCCATGCCTCAAACTGAACACAGTCTCTGACCTCTTAGTGTATTGATATGATAATACAGGCAGAAAACCCTTAATCCAAACTGCTTGGGACCAGAAAAAGTTTGAAATTTAGAATAATTTGGATATGGGAATATTTGCATCTGTAAAATGGGTCTGTTTTGAAAGTTGTTGGAACTAAGTGACATCAATATGTTATGTCAATTAGTCAATATTTACATGTCATAACACATTGTATATTGAAACCTAAAGGTACTTACATATAATTTTAAATTCTTATATACACATATTACCATCAGAAAGATAGTACATTATTGTAATCAGAAAGGTAATAGTTGATGTTTCAAATAAATTTTGACTATTATTTGCATTTTAGAACACAGAAATCAAACCAAAGACACAGGCGGAGAACACCATCACTTACAGGAGGGGAAAAAAGTAATTTTTGGTCATTTTAAAAAAAAAAAAAAGAAAATTAATTAAAAGTTTGGATTGAGGAATAAGTTTGGATTGAGGAATACCTAATTTGTGGCTTTGTACCAATAGTAATAATTATATTCTAAGGACAAATGTGTACAGATGGCAACACATTAGACAAAAAACCTGGTGAGATCCAGTATATGAGTTTCTGGATCTGTACAATAGAAATGGTACACAGCTGGCAACCGATGCTGGCATAATACAAGTCGAAAATATGGCGATATATATCATTGTTCATTGCTCAGTTGGAGATATTTATAAATAAATACTTGACTGACTATTCTTTATAACCCTTAAAATATGGCATTCAATAAATTGTATTTATGTTTTTTTTATTATCCTATAATGTGACTTTATTTTGCTACAAATTGTTTTAACACTTTGCTAGATTTAGTGTTCATCATATCTTGATATTTACTCATTTTTGGAACTGGTTGGTATTAATTATATTATACAGATCATTACCTATATTGCGGGCATTAACACGTGTGATGAATGACCTAAAATGCAGCTTTATGTCAGCAAAAATATTTAAATTAGAATTCTAAGTATAATTTATACTCCATATATAACTCCATTTCCTATACCCATTTTTAATTATTATTTAATATAAAATATTGTGACTAAAAAAAAAAAAAATTGTTCTAGCTATAAAACTTTGTTAAATAGTTCATATTGATAGATTTTATATTTTTTTTATTCTGCTGTTCCTAATAACCAAAGTGAATTGTTAATCCCAGTTCTGCAAGTGTTCACATTAATCTTATGTCTGACTTTTCTTGTCTTATTCATAAGAAGCAATTATTTGTCATTATTGATGTATGTCTGTAGAATGACAAGGATACCAAAGTTCTGAAACTGATGAAGACAGCAGACAATACGGAATAGATGGGGAAAATACATCTCTGCAATACTAGGTCTCGCTGGAATTGTGCACTTTTGCACAGGACATTTCATCACTGCAGAGAAATTACTAGGTTTCTTTCCTAGCTGTGATGGCAAAAACAATTTTATTGTCTGCTTGGAAGGAGTTATTGTACCCAAGAAGCATAAAGTGCACTTAATGATTATTTAAAAGTAAACACTTCCTAAACTTTAAAAGTAAAGGGACTGGATGGTGCTGTGATGTTATAAATAGGTGTAAAAGGGCTTGAAAAGGTTTGATTTTTCCACTACCTTTCTCAAGACTGCAGTTGTGCATTGTGACAGTTTAATAGCAATATTGCAAGAATAACAGAGACGTTTATTTCTCAACCAGCTACAACAAATTGTTTAATTTAATCTTAGAAAGTAAATAAATACATACAAAACATACCTGGAATGAAATGTTAACATTTGATATATTTTGTATTAAAACAGCTCAGAATACTTCTAATCAATGATCCATAATTAGGGGAAAATATAGTTTCAGGTTTTATGCCAATTCACCTTCAATATAAACCAAAGCAGGGAAATACCTTATCTCAATCATTTAGATAATTAACTTGCTACATATAATGAGATATATTTTACTTTTTTAAACTTTTTATCAGAGTTACAAACATGGCTCTGGTTACAGTGTGAGCCGATATAACAAACAGCATAGGTATTGAGCAGTTCCCTGTACGGCATATATAAAGTCACTTTAACATGTTTGTGGATATTAAGAACTCTAAGTTATTATCATTGGGTAGTCCTTACCAACTGTAGGGAAAGATTAATCAGCCACTTTTGGGCTAAATTCGAAATATCATACATTTGAGTTTAGTCAGCAAGGATTTAACAAGTAATAACAATTGCCTTCAAGGTTATGTCCTTCATAATATCACTTATAACATTATCATTAGTGTTATAGATACATGAGATTCAATTGTCTTAGGAGGGGAAAGGGTGAGGGAGGGTAGGGTACGGCTGATCCAACTCCACAGTGAAAATATTTGTGTAGTGTACCTAATGTGTCTGTCGTACAGTCAATTTTACCATGGTTTACCCGTTGCCCGGGTGTTAACCACTGGTCATGTTGTGTTTCTTCAATAGTCAGTCCTCTTTGTGAGCATTCCAACGCATTAGCATATATTCATGTTGGTCCAGTTTGCCTACGCTCAGGTAGTGATACCTTTCCAAAAGGAGTAGGTTATCAACTTGTTTTTTCCAAGTCATGAGGTTTGGAGTGTCTGTGGTCTTCCACTTTTGCGGTATCAGTGATTTGGCACTATTAAGCATGATGTACAGGAGATTTTGTTTTATATCGTCTTTGAAATTTGGTAGGCCATGAAACAGCAGTATTCCTGGATCTCTAGTTATGTGTGAGTCCAGTGTTTTATTTATATGGTCTGTAACTTTGTTCCAGAATGTCTCTATTTTCGCACACCCCCACCACACATGCAGCATGTCAGCTGGCTCTCCACATCCTCTCCAGCATCTACCGTTAGCTTGTTTATAAATTTTTTGTAATCTTACCGGAGTAAGGTACCACCTAGACATAAATTTAAAGTTAGTTTCCTGAATTTTAGCCGAAACCGAGGCTTTTTTGTGATTGCGGAATATCCGCATCCACTCCTCTATTGAGATATCTACCTCTAATTCTCTGACCCACTTGTGGCAATATGAAGGTAGTTGTTCTCCCCCTGTGTTCAGGAGCATCTTGTATAGTCTAGATATGAGGTGGCGTGGGGGTAGTGCAGATGTACATATGGTTTCAAAGTGTGTAAGCTGTCTTCTCATTTGGGTTTGTAATTTATGAGAATTTATGTAATGGGAGATTTGCGCATGAGTGTACCAGGAGATTGGGTCATCTCCCACTTTCTCTACAAAGTCTGTCAGTGTCAGCACCCTGCCCTCTTTCATTACTGTATTAAGGGTTTGGTCTCTCAGACGTGTTAGACTACCCGTGGCTGACTTGGGTTTAATTGTGAAGGTGAGTTCGGGGTTCCCTAACAGTGGGGTCAGTGGTCCCGGTCTTGTTGTTATGTATGTGCTGGTATTTATCAATGCATCCCAGTTCTGGAACACTTCTTCCAGCAATGGGTAACTATTTATAACCAAGGGTCTCTGTTTAGTGTGTAACCAAGCCTGACCTCCCACATTGTCAACCTGCAATATATATCTGTCCAGTTCAATCCATTGTTTAGATACTGAATTATGGCTCCACTCCACTACTCTCTGTAATAATACTGCCGTCCTGTAGGAGCTTATATTTGGCATACCCAAGCCTCCCCTCTCTCTGGGTAGATATAGAGTTTTCCTAGGTACTCTAGGTTTAATACCTCCCCATATAAATTGTTCAATGTTGCCCTGTAATTGGTTTAAATAATCTTTTGGCAAGGGGATAGGAAGGGCCTGTAGGACGTATAGAATACGGGGAAGTACGTTCATTTTTACTGTGTGAATCCTGCCCAACCAAGATAATGATTTACTTTTCCATCTAGAGAGGTCACTTGTGATTTCCTTTAGTAGGGGAATGTAGTTTTTTGGGTACAGGTCTCCAAACTGCTGTGTAATGTGTACACCCAGGTATTTAATTTGAGTGTGCTGTATTTTAATGGGGCAATGGCGTTTGATATCTTCTATAACTAATTTAGGGGCATTTATATTGATCAGCTCAGACTTAGATAAATTTAAATGGAAGTTTGATACCCTTCCATACTCCCTAAATGTATCTAGAAGAGGAGGTAGAGATTTATCTATTTTGGTCAATGTCAGTAGGATGTCATCGGCATACATTGCCAATTTGTATTCTCTGTCTTTTGTTTGTATACCGCTTATTTCTTTTTGTGACCTGATCTTGCACGCCAGTACCTCAATGGATACTGCGAACAGCAGTGGCGATAAGGGACACCCCTGTCTGGTCCCGTTTCTAATGTTAAAGGGTTCAGAGAGGACCGAGTTGGTCCTAACTCTCGCTATTGGCTTAGCATAGAGGGAAAATATACTGTCTACAAAGTCTTTGCCTATATTCATGCCTCGCAGGGTGGCCTCGAGGAAGTCCCAGTCCACCCTGTCGAAGGCTTTTTCGGCGTCCGTGGATATCAAAACCAGATCCTGCCCAGTATTGCGTGCCAAGTCCATCAACTGTAACACCTTGATGGTGTTATCTCTAGCTTCCCTTTCTGGTATAAACCCCACTTGGTCGTTTGATATCAGGTGCACCAGTAGGGGACTCAACCTGTTTGCTAGGACTTTGGCATAAATCTTTATATCCGAGTTCAAAAGGGAGATTGGCCGAAAATTTTCTGGGGTATCGGAAGATTTGCCTGGCTTAGGTATCATAGTGATGTGGGCCTCCAGCATAGATGCCGGGAAACCGCCCGAGTGCCTGATAGAATTAAAGAGTTTTAATAATTTAGGGGCGAGTATGTGGGTAAATTTTTTGTAGTATTTTACACCAAATCCATCTGGGCCTGGGCTTTTTCCACTTGGGAGGGTTCCAATTGCGTCCTGTATTTCTTTAATATTAAATGGGAGGTCTAGTTTTTCTGCTTGACTCATATCTAATTTAGGTAATGTAATTCCTTTGAGGTATTCATCTATAATTATTTTTTTATTGGCTGTGGGGCCTGCTGACTCAGTTGTTGTGTTTAAATTGTAGAGTGTTGCAAAGTAGGAGCGGAAAGCTTCAGCTATCGATGTGCTATCGTGTTTTATCTGGTTATCTTTACTTTTCATATGGTGTATATGTGTTTTTAATTGTCTACGTTTTAGGGTCCTGGCTAGAAGTTTCCCAGCTTTGTCGCCTTGATCGTAATATTTTTGACGTAGTTTAAGTGCCCTTTTCTGTTGCTCTTGCTGTAAATATATGTTGAACTCTGCTCTAGTCTGCCCCAAACGGCCTTTGAGTTCTTCATTTTTGGGGTCTTTTTTGTGCTCTTGTTCTAAGTGTTTGAGGTTCTGTAGTATTGTATCGTGTTTGTTTCTGTGTTGTTTGAGTAAGTTAGCCTTAAACTTCAGAAACACCCCCCTGAGAACAGTGATTGGGCACCCATATAATAGGCCAGTCAGAATAAGCACTCTCCCCTCTGTGTCCTTTTCTATATTTATGACTTGTAGTGGGATATTTTGTCTAACTAATATGCCCACACCATTTTTCTTTGCTGGTCCAGAGGAGAAGTATGCGGTGGGAAATGTGTTATTGTGCCATTTCGGTTCTGCTCCTTTTTTGAAGTGTGTCTCCTGTATGAGTACAATGTCCCCTTTAAGTCTGTTTAAGTCGTGTGATATTATGGATCTTTTCTGGGGGATGTTAAATCCCTTTACATTAACCGAGATGATATTAATATTGTGTTTTTTTAAGGACCTGGTCATCGTTATTATGCGTGTTGCGTCTTTTGTACGTCTATACCTCTAGGTTCAATAATTTGACGACCCTTTTGGTCTCTGGGACTGAGGTACAGGTGTTGTGACTAATCTAATGTTTCTGTGGAGCTGAACAGCGGGTTGGTAAAGGGGTTGGGGGGGAGAAATATTTACGTACGTCAACTGTAGGAATAATATATAAAATCAACAATTCAAAAGCCGCTGTTTTCCTATCTAATCACTGTATCAATACACAAGTATCCTGTTACTAACCGTGAGGGTGGAGGACCCTCTTTCCCCTAGCATCTATCGAGAGATATCCTTGCATTATCTAACTCTGATTTAATACCTATTCTATTTGTGTGGAGGGTGCTATATTTATGATAGGTTATAGGTATTGAAGGAGACTGAGCTGTATGTTTAGGCTGGGGTGTTGTGTTCCCTGAGTTGCAGCACGCGCTTTCTTACTTGCACCTGACAGGAGAAGAGAGTAGAGAATGAAAAAGAAGGGTGTATCGTAGCCTCATAAATATAAAGAGCTCTTGTCACCTCTGATTGCTATTTATGTGTCTTAGAAAGTGTATTCACTAAGTGTGTGTCAACCGCTCCCACAACTAGTGTTTAGAAGTTTCCGTCCTACCTGGTGCTTAACATAAACATTTGGAATATAAACTCTTATATAACTTTAATAAAGACAAGCAATAATAACATGGATTCAAACAAGTTTTATGGGTTATATACTCATCTGTCCTGTAGTTGCCGTGTAATATACAGTCCTTTTCAGATATAATAGCCGTATTGACCACTCTGCAAAGTAAAATTAAGTGAGAGGCAGAGAGAGCAACAAGGCCAAAAAGATAACCCTTATAGTTCTGCATTTTGGAGTTCCATATCTGCGGGGGCAGATGTTTTCAAAAAGTCCCTGGAGTTCTGCATGTCCGGCCTTCTGCTCCTTTGTAGTCTCGGAGGCTCTGAGGGTGGAGGAATCTTTATCTGTAGGTCTTCACAAAAAGATGGAACGTCCTCCATTGTTCGGAGAGTAGCCGATCTCTCTCCCTTTGTAGCCGTGATACTCACTGGAAAGCCCCATCTATAAGGGATCTTCTGGGCTCTCAGCACCGCCGTCACAAATTGCAAGTCCCTGCGCTTCTGTAATGTGACCGGACTTAGGTCAGTGAATATTTGTATACTGATTCCAGCGTGCATAATTTGGTTCTTCTGGCGTGAGTGTCTGAGAATCTCCTCTTTTTCTGCGTAATTTAGGAATTTTACAATTATATCCCTTGGCGGGGCCTTAGCTGGGGGCTTAGCTCTCAGAGCTCTGTGGGCTCGTTCTAGAGTGACATCTGGTGCTGTGTTTGCGCCTTTCACTGTCCTGAAGAGATCTTGTAGGTAGCCTGGGATAGCAGGAGGATGAATACTTTCCGGGACACCTCTTATTCTTAGGTTATTGCGGCGGCCCCTGTTATCAAGGTCCTCCACCTTCTCCATGAGGTTATGAATAGTTTCACTTTGGTCGTATGTGAGCTGGGACAGGTGTTGAATGTCCTGGGTCGCTAAGTTGTGACCTTCTTCTAGTGTCGATAATTTTCGCTCCACTTTTTTAATATCTTTTTTCATTTCATGGAACATTTCCCTCATGTCTGACATAGCAGATTTGATATCATCCTTCGTAGCCAAGTGTTGCAGATCTTCTTTAGTAATTTCACATGAGGCACTCTCTGTTGGTGTGACCGTGTCTTGTACCCCCCCGTGAGCCATCTCTGCAATGTCTGGTGCCTGACCTGGGGTGTTCTCTAAAGGCTTTAGATATTGGCTTATCTTCTTAGCTTTTGCAGGGGTATCCGCCTTAAGTTGTTTTTTTGCTGGCATAACCAGTAGTATAGTGCCAAATGCAATAATTGAAGTTTATGTCCGTTGTCTGTGTTTCCTTAGACAGTAGAGTATTTCAATCAGAGGTGGTTTATTTTACACCCAGTGTGATGGGTTACTTTAGCTCTATTTTGGGTGGATTGACAGCCCTCAAATGAGAACTGGTGTCTTCTTATTGTTGGGGGTATAGCAGATCAGGCCCCACTGTGTGCAAAGATATAGTAGTTATGTCTATAGGTAGAGTGTGTATTTTATGTTATACATCTCCACGTGGCTTGTGTGGTATCAGATACTCCTGCTGACCTTGCGTGTGTGTACACACTTGCCGGTGTCTCCAAAACCCCTGCTCGTCTAAAACTCGTTGTACCCCACTGACCTTTGTCTGGCGCTATTTTCGAGCAGGTCCCCCTCTTGCAGACTAACTCTCCCCTCTGCCGTTTTCTGGGGTGCCGTGTGCCCTATCTGTGTACCGCTGCTCCTTAGAAGGGTTACGTGGTTAGCGTGGTGTCGCGGTTATAGCCCGCTGCAACACCTGCTTCCTTGTGGGGCTGCTATTACCTCGGAGCGTAAGCGGGACCCGCCGACTTTATCAGCAGGTATGTGTTGTTTCTCCCTTACACCCGTGGGTCTGTTTTACCTGCGTTCCGCTGGTGTGACTTTTTGTCGGAGGCCCGCCGCCTCTCTGCTGTATCAGGCCTCAGTGTCCCCCTGTACTTTTTTTATGGTCTCCGCAGCTGTTTTGTCATTTGTTCCCAGCTGAGTGCTTGCAGGGTATCTTCTTTCAACTAGTCTCCTTTATTCTAATTTAGGATCCTACTATTATGTTAGTTATGGCATTATTAGGGAAAGAGGGCCCAGGAGCTTATCTATCTTGCGGCTATTACTCAGTGCGGCCAAGCTCCGCCCCCCGAGATATATTTTACTTTTTAAACTATACTTGTTTAATTATTAACAATATATAGTTACACAGAGCTTTTATTTTGTAAATAAACTCACTTTGCTTTGAGCTCTTCGTCTGGACCTTCCTTTTCTGAATATATATATATTTCATTTTTTAACACAACAGGTTTAAACACATAAATTGAGGCATGCTCAGTAATAGCATTACAGACTTACTACACACATACACTACATATATGCACACACACTGTACACTCACACAAATATCAGGCAAACTATAGAATTGGGACAAAACTCGTCTAGCCACTCGTCTAGTGGTGTTTTAATGATAGTGCAGGTCACGATACGCATTTTTACTGGACCACACTTTCATTTGTGCACAGCTTGATATGACAAGTCCATGGGAAATCTCACTTACCAGAGAAGTGTTAGTGCGGACAACATAACTCTAAGCGCAACCTATACTTTCAATGGATATATATTTAGCCCGACTTGAAACCAGAAGTAAAGTGCAAGGGTTAAAGAAAATCACAATACACATCAAAAACATATTAAAATAAACTATTATACTCATATATACACTTTTTAATAAAATATCAGTTTGATATTATCAAAAATGTTTTAAAAGGCTTAAAAGGGATATGGTATATATATATATATATATATATATATATATATATATATATATATATATATATATATAAATCAAAGTCTCAGGGGATAAGCACTCTAACCTTCAGCCCCCCCCCTTTTGACCCAACTTAAGTGGATTTTTGGTAAATGTTAAAAGATGTGTTTTTTTTTATTTTTAAAGGAGTATCTAAATACCAATTTTCACGTCTGTAACATCTTTGGTTTTTGAGATATAGGTATCCTCATAAATCAGCCCCCCCTTTTGATCCCCCTTAAGGGGATTTTTGGGAAATATTGAAACACGTTTCTTTATTTTTAAAGGAGAATCTAAATACCAATTTTCACATCTGTAACATCTTTGGTTTTTGAGATATAGGTATCCTCATAAATCAGCCCCCCCTTTTGATCCCCCTTAAGTGGATATTAGGGAAATATTGAAACACACGTTTCTTTATTTTTAAAGGAGAATCTAAATACCAATTTTCATGTCTGTAGCATCTTTGTGAGATATAGGTATCCTCATAAAATATTCACCCCCCCTTTTTCACCCCCTTAGGGACGTAATTTCCACAAATCCTTCCTTAGTGGTTGCCTACGTCATGAAAACATCTTATCTTCCAAATTTTACGTTCCTAGGTTAAACGGTTTGAGATGTGCATTGATTAGTCAGTCAGTCAGGACTTCTTCTTTTATATATATATACTATAAATATATATATGTGTGTGTGTTTACATGTCTATATATGGAAAAAAAATAAGAGACCACTGCAAAATTATCAGTTTCTCTGGTTTTACTATTTATAGGTATGCGTTTGAGTAAAATTAACATTTTTCTTGTTTTCTTTAAACTGCTGACAGCATTTCTCACAAATTCCAAATAAAAATATTGTCATTTAGAGCTTTTGTTATATTATATATACCATTGCTGTGGTCATCAAAATCCTCTTGCAATAGGACCAGTTGGAGGTCAAAAGCAGTCCCTTAAAAGCAATTGGAGTAAAACATAACAATATACCATGCCAAAAGAATTGAAAGAAAATTTTTGAGTGAGGGAAAGAAGGGTTCAATTCTGGTTTTGCTGGTGAAGAGATACAGTGAGCGTCAGGTTGCTTCCATCCTTAAAATTTCAAAGATGGTGGTTCATAAGAACAAGGTGAAGTGGCAGATATTGGGGACAACAAAGCTACAGACCCGCAGAGGGCGAACATAATTCTCCAGTGCACGGGATGACCGCCAACTCATTTGAATGTCACTCAAAAACTGTATAATGAGATCAAGTGACATCAAGTATGGAAAGAGACAATTTATCGTATAGATAATATAAAAGAAAGATAAGGAGAATATTCTGTCATAAAGACTTAGAACCAAGAGAAAAAGAAACAAAGATGAAAACAGAGAGTTCTAGATTGAAAGATAAATCTGATAGGAGACAAGGGTGTGAGGGGGTGTTAGGGGGAAAAGATTAAAAATAAAGAAAGTTGGAGATACTCTAAGTGGGCATCTAGGCTATGCCAGAAAACCAACCCAGTTTACTCAGACACCTTTAAAAAGTCAAGAGGATAAGACGGATAATAATAGTACAAGAAGACAAGCTAGAGAGAGTGCACGTGTTAGGGCTAGAACAAGGGATGGGCGAATGTGTTTATATTCTTTTTTGAATGTTAGAACAAATGTTATTTTAGAAATTCGATTTACATAATAGAATGTTGACAAGAACGAATATTCTTAAAAATTCTATTATCGAATGTTATTTACAGTTTTCGAATGTCACTATCGAA
Source organism: Bombina bombina (assembly GCF_027579735.1). Classification (NCBI taxonomy): domain Eukaryota; kingdom Metazoa; phylum Chordata; class Amphibia; order Anura; family Bombinatoridae; genus Bombina; species Bombina bombina. The sequence goes on from NC_069500.1 coordinate 897,234,488, forward strand.
TTTGAATGTCACTTTCAAACTGAAACACAGTTGTAGACTAGAAATACTATTTCAAATTCAAATGCTACAATCAAATTCGAATGTAACATTCGAAATCGAATATTACATTTATACAACACAGTTGTAGACTAGAAATACTTTTTGAATTTGAATCTCACATTCAAATTCGAATGTCACATTCGAATTCGAATATTACATTTATAAAACACAGTATTAGACTAGAAATATAATTTCGAATTCGAATGTTACATTCGAATTCGAATGTAGCATTACAATTTGAATATTACATTTATTAAACACAGTTTTAGACTAGAAATACTATTTCGAATTCCTATGTTATATTCGAATTCAAATGTCACATTCGAATTTGAATATTACATATAAAACACAGTATTAGACTAGAAATATAATTTCGAATTTGAATGTTACATTCGAATTCGAATGTAGCATTCAAATTCAAATATTACTTTATTAAACACAGTTGTAGACTAGAAATACTATTTCGAAGTCGAATGTGACATTCAAATTTGAATGTCACATTCGAATTTGAATATTACATTTATAAAACACAGTATTAGACTAGAAATACTATTTTGACTTTGAAAACGAAAATTCAAAAATAGAATGTTATATAAACATTTGAAATTCGATTCGAACAAATGTATCACAATTCGTTTTAAATTTCGAATTTTTCTGAAAAATTTGCCCATCCCTAGCTAGAACGAGAAAAAGTAATTCCATAAAAACAAGATTATCTTAGAAAAAAAAATACAAAGAGACAGTAAAGTCAAAATTAAACTTTCCCGATCCTGATAGAGCATGTAATGTTAAACAACATCCCAATTTACTTCTATGATCAAATATGCTTTATACTCATGGTATCCATGTTAAAGAATCTAGGTAGACTCATTGGACCTCAGTGCACATGGTAACAGTGTTTTGCAATATTGTTTATAGCAGTTACACATTGTTGCAAACACTGCTACCAATATCACTTTAATGTCAAATTATTCAAATTTGTATCACCTTAAAGTAATTACATTACTTCTATGCTGAACAGTAGGGTATTTGCTCTTAGGTAAATTAAAAACTAGCTGTTTAGATTCACTATATTAAAAATAGAGGCCCCACTGTAGGAATAGTTTCTACTTTGGGGCCTGTATTTTCAATATAGTCGTTCTAAAATATTTGTTTTTGATTGTTCATAAGAGGATATATTCTACCTGTCAACTTAGAAATATTGCAATTATTGAGAGGTGATACAAATCATTTAACATCTAAGTGATATTGCACATTTGTGTACCCACTTGAGTTTTATGCAAAATTAGGTGCATGGTTGGATAGCTGGATTGTTCATGGATTCTGATTTTAACTATGTCAGACTGATTATTAAATGAATAATGCATAAAGTGTAATATTACGAGTGTTTCCAGAAACAGGGTTTATATGCAAAATACTTGTTAGTGTACTGAGTGTAGGATTTAATTTGGTGATAGAGGATTTCATGTAAGTATAGGTAGGACATTAATTAAAATCTTGGATTATAGTTAACCAAACTTCTCATAGGTTGTTTATAATTGGAATACAGTTTGATAGTGTCTGGTGAAGTCAACCATTATTGGTCTTAAATAAAAAAAAATAATAAAAAAAAAATCCAAAAGTCAGGAGGTTGTTCCTTACACGTTAAACCTTCTTGAAAAAATCTGCCGTCAGCAGACAAAAAGCACATAAATGTTTTACGTCACCTGCCAGTTGCGCCCACTTGACCGGATGAAAAACAACACTGTGAGATGCCAGAGGCCATGTGTACTCTGGGTGGAGGATTGGGGACTGGTATATCAGCTTGAAGTTGCTTCATAGTGGACAGCACTGGACAATTCAAAGAGTATATGAGATGAGCCTGACTGCTTTTTACCAACTGCAACTTTTATTTTGTTTTATGAGAAGTGATACTTGTGTTTAATAGAACCTTGAGTTGGAGATGAGCTGTCTTTTCCTGTTTTGCACACAGAACACATACAAAGTCTGGCATTCTCTTGGAAGCACACAGTTTTGCAACAACATGGGATGCTGTAATTAATTCTTCTTTAATTAATTCTTCTTTAATTAATTTGGCTTTTAATCTAGCTGTGTTCTTGCAAGAGAATGCTAGACTTTCTAGGTGTTGTGTTAATAATGTTGTATTGCAATCTTCCCTATGGGCTTTGCATTCAAGCTTTTCTTGAGTTACCTACCTGAATTACTGAAAACTGTGCAGCTGTCTGTGAGTGCTGGTGAGTACCATGGCTGTGAGTTTAACAGTGACATGGGATGTGTACCCAGTCTGGTTTGGGAGTGTAGTCAGTTTTGTTTTGTATACATCCAGGTAAATGAGAAAGGGTCTGTATCACCCTTGTTTGTATTTCAGTGTATTTGGTTGAAGGCATGTTTTGTGTGGCTGTAGATTAGGGACCTAAGGAGGAAGAGGTGGTCCTGGGCCTATGACCATTTGACCAAATGTTGTAACTAAATCTTCCATTTTGTTTTTAATACATTGTTTTAATATTGCTGGTGAGTACCCAGGGCAGTCAGTTTTGCAGCGACATTGGATGTGTACCCAGTCTGGGTTTAGAAGGTAGTCCAGTTCTGTGTTTTGTACTTATCAACAAAATCAACTGAAATTTGTACAATTTTGAAGAAAAAAAGTTAATAGTTTATGGGAAATTTAAGTTTGGGAAGAACAATTTTTGTGAATCATTAAAGAATTATGACATTGATAACATTTTTGGAATATTTTATTTGTGCAGAGTTAAAGGGATAGTCTACACCAGAAATATTTATTGTTTTAAAAGGTAGATAATCCAATTATTACCCATTCCCTAGTTTTGCACAACCAACACAGTTATATTAATACACTTTTTACCACTGTGATTATCTTGTATCTAAGCCTCTGCAAACTGGCCCTTATTTCAGTTCTTTTGACAGACTTGCATTTTAGCCAATCAGTGCGGGCTCCTAGGAACTCCAATTGCGTGAACACAGTGTTATCCATATGAAACACATGAAGTAACACCCTCTAGTGGTGAAAAACTGTCAAAATGCCCTGAGCTAAGAGGCGGCCTTAGAAATTGGTGATATAATTAAATTGGAAAATTGTTTAAAATGACATGCCCTATCTGAATAATGAAAGTTTGTTTTGGACTAGACTGTCCCTTTAAATTAATCAAGTTTTCTAACTTATTAAAGGAACAGTAAACACTTTGAGATTGTAATATAAAATGTTTAGAGAGACGGTAAACACATTGAGATTTTAATATAATAACTTTGTGATATTCTGTCAGTAATTATTTTGCTACTTTTTCATGCAATTAAACTCTAAAAATTATAGATTTTCTTATTAGCGTTATCAGATAACAACTGAAAACCATTTCACTTTATACTAAATTAATGACATGACTAGCCTTGTTGTCTGTGGACTAAAACCCTGATTGGCTCCCCCAAGTAAGGCAATAAGGCAGATTTTAAATGCCCTTCCCTAAGTCTTGAAGACAATCTACACATTTCTTGCTTGCCTTATCTAATTTATCTTCATTTTTCAATTTATTTTATAGCATGGTAAGGATGTCCATAAGGAGCCTATACTCTTCTTATCTGCTTTGTCTACAACACAGTATATTCTTTTATAAGACATGCAGAGAAATCTTCGGTAACAGGTGTTATAAAATGTTATTAGCTTTGATTATTACTAATTTATTAACAAATAATAAGCCATTAGATTTGTTGATTTATTTATTTATGTAATAACATAAAACAGATGAGCAAATATTAATATTGCATACACTGTGTTTATGCTGTAATTAAATTATTGTTTACAATTTGGTATAAACTAAATTTCTTACATCTGGGAAAAGCAAATATGTTTTTATCACTGTAGTCACTAATTTTAATGTAACACTATTTTAATACATAAAATCTAGCTCAAAACATCCCTTGGAATTAAAACATTTTTTTTATCCTTTAAGCAATTGCAGATTAACAAAATAATGAGCTGCTTTAGTAGTTAACATGTCCTGGTTATGATGCACTGATGCCTGATGGAATATTGATCAATACAGTTTAGGCAAAGTTTATTTTTGTGATATTGGTTTCACAGAATAATTAATAAAAATATATATATTTTGAATGCTCGGAAGTTCACTGTGTTGCAGTTTTGAATTTGTCTTTTATTTAAAGACACACAAACATAGGCCTAGATTTGCAGTTCGGCGGTAGCCGTCAAAACCAGCGTTAGAGGCTCCTAACGCTGGTTTTAGGCTACCGCCGGTATTTGGAGTCAGTGATTAAAGGGTCTAACGCTCACTTTTCAGCCGCGACTTTTCCATACCGCAGATCCCCCTACGCCATTTGCGTATCCTATCTTTTCAATGGGATCTTTCTAACGCCGGTATTTAGAGTCGTTTCTGAAGTGAGCGTTAGAGCTCTAACGACAAAATTCCAGCCGCCTGAAAATAGCAGGAGTTAAGAGCTTTCTGGCTTACGCCGGTTCATAAAGCTCTTAACTACTGTACCCTAAAGTACACTAACACCCATAAACTACCTATGTACCCCTAAACCGAGCTCCCCCCACATCGCCGCCACTCGATTTAAATTTTTAACCCCTAATCTGCCGACCGCCACCTACGTTATACTTATGTACCCCTAATCTGCTGCCCCTAACCCCACCGACCCCTGTATTACATTTATTAACCCCTAACCTGCCCCCCACAACGTCGCCGCCAGCTACTTAAAATAATTAACCCCTAATCTTCCGACCGCAAAGCGCCGCCACCTACGTTATCCCTATGTACCCCTAATCTGCTACCCCTAACACCGCCGACCCCTATATTATATTTATTAACCCCTAATCTGCCCCCCTCAACGTCGCCGACACCTCCCTACACTTATTAACCCCTAATCTGCCGAGCGGACCTGAACGCTACTATAATAAAGTTATTAACCCCTAACCCGCCTCACTAACCCTATCATAAATAGTATTAACCCCTAATCTGCCCTCCCTAACATCGCCGACACCTAACTTCAATTATTAACCCCTAATCTGACGACCGGAGCTCACCACTATTCTAATAAATTGATTAACCCCTAAAGCTAAGTCTAACCCTAACACTAACACCCCCCTAACTTAAATATAATTTTAATCTAACGAAATAAATTAACTCTTATTAAATAAATGATTCCTATTTAAAGCTAAATACTTACCTGTAAAATAAATCCTAATATAGCTACAATATAAATTATAATTATATTGTAGCTATTTTAGGATTAATATTTATTTTACAGGGAACTTGGTATTTATTTTAACCTGGTACAATAGCTATTAAATAGTTAAGAACTATTTAATAGTTACCTAGTTAAAATAATAACTAATTTACCTGTAAAATAAATCCTAACCTAAGATATAATTAAACCTAACACTACCCTATCAATAAATTAATTAAATAAACTACCTACAATTACCTACAATTAACCTAACACTACACTATCAATAAATTAATTAAACACAATTGCTACAAATAAATACAATTAAATAAACTAGCTAAAGTACAAAAAATAAAAAAGAACTAAGTTACAAAAAATAATAAAATATTTACAAACATAAGAAAAATATTACAACAATTTTAAACTAATTACACCTACTCTAAACCCCTAATAAAATAACAAAGCCCCCCAAAATAAAAAATTCCCTACCCTATTCTAAATTAAAAAAGTTACAAGCTCTTTTACCTTACCAGCCCTGAACAGGGCCCTTTGCGGGGCATGCCCCAAGGATTTCAGCTCTTTTGCCTGTAAAAAAAAACATACCATACCCCCCCCCCAACATTACAACCCACCACCCACATACCCCTAATCTAACCCAAACCCCCCTTAAATAAACCTAACACTAAGCCCCTGAAGATCTTCCTACCTTGTCTTCACCATACCAGGTTCACCGATCCGTCCTGGCTCCAACATCTTCATCCAACCCAAGCGGGGGTTGGCGATCCATCATCCGGTGCTGAAGAGGTCCAGAAGAGGCTCCAAAGTCTTCCTCCTATCCGGCAAGAAGAGGACATCCGGACCGGCAAACATCTTCTCCAAGCGGCATCTTCAATCTTCTTCCATCCGGTGCGGAGCGGGTCCATCTTGAAGCAGGCGACGCGGATCCATCCTCTTCTTCCGTTGTCTCCCGACGAATGACGGTTCCTTTAAGGGACGTCATCCAAGATGGCGTCCCTCGAATTCCGATTGGCTGATAGGATTCTATCAGCCAATCGGAATTAAGGTAGGAATTTTCTGATTGGCTGATGGAATCAGCCAATCAGAATCAAGTTCAATCCGATTGGCTGATCCAATCAGCCAATCAGATTGAGCTCGCATTCTATTGGCTGTTCCGATCAGCCAATAGATCGGAACAGCCAAGATGGACCCGCTCCGCACCGGATGGAAGAAGATTGAAGATGCCGCTTGGAGAAGATGTTTGCCGGTCCGGATGTCCTCTTCTTGCCGGATAGGAGGAAGACTTTGGAGCCTCTTCTGGACCTCTTCAGCACCGGATGATGGATCGCCAACCCCCGCTTGGGTTGGATGAAGATGTTGGAGCCAGGACGGATCGGTGAACCTGGTATGGGGAAGACAAGGTAGGAAGATCTTCAGGGGCTTAGTGTTAGGTTTATTTAAGGGGGGTTTGGGTTAGATTAGGGGTATGTCGGTGGTGGGTTGTAATGTTGGGGGGGGGGTATTGTATGTTTTTTTTTACAGGCAAAAGAGCTGAAATTCTTGGGGCATGCCCCGCAAAAGGCCCTGTTCAGGGCTGGTAAGGTAAAAGAGCTTGTAACTTTTTTAATTTAGAATAGGGTAGGGAATTTTTTATTTTGGGGGGCTTTGTTATTTTATTAGGGGGCTTAGAGTAGGTGTAATTAGTTTAAAATTGTTGTAATATTTTTCTTATGTTTGTAAAAAAAAATTTTTTTAATTTTTTGTAACTTAGTTCTTTTTTATTTTTTGTACTTTAGCTAGTTTATTTAATTGTATTTATTTGTAGCAATTGTGTTTAATTAATTTATTGATAGTGTAGTGTTAGGTTAATTGTAGGTAATTGTAGGTAGTTTATTTAATTAATTTATTGATAGGGTAGTGTTAGGTTTAATTATATCTTAGGTTAGGATTTATTTTACAGATACATTTTTTATTATTTTAACTAGGTAACTATTAAATAGTTCTTAACTATTTAATAGCTATTGTACCTGGTTAAAATAATTACAAAGTTGCCTGTAAAATAAATATTAATCCTAAAATAGCTATAATATAATTATAATTTATATTGTAGCTATATTAGGATTTATTTTACAGGTAAGTATTTAGCTTTAAATAGGAATAATTTATTTAATAAGAGTTAATTTATTTCGTTAGATTAAAATTATATTTAACTTAGGGGGGTGTTAGTGTTAGGGTTAGACTTAGCTTTAGGGGTTAATACATTTATTATAGTAGCGGTGAGGTCCGCTCGGCAGATTAGGGGTTAATAATTGAAGGTAGGTGTCGGCGATGTTAGGGAGGGCAGATTAGGGGTTAATACTATTTATGATAGGGTTAGTGAGGCGGATTAGGGGTTAATAACTTTATTATAGTAGCGCTCAGGTCCGCTCGGCAGATTAGGAGTTAATAAGTGTAGGCAGGTGTCGGCGACGTTGAGGGGGGCAGATTAGGGGTTAATAAATATAATAGGTTAATAAATATAATATAGGGGTCGGCGATGTTAGGGCAGCAGATTAGGGGTACATAGGGATAACGTAGGTTGCGGCGGTTTACGGAGCGGCAGATTAGGGGTTAAAAAAAAATATGCAGGGGTCAGCGATAGCGGGGGCGGCAGATTAGGGGTTAATAAGTGTAAGGTTAGGGGCGTTTAGACTCGGGGTACATGTTATGGTGTTAGGTGCAGACATAGGAAGTGTTTCCCCATAGGAAACAATGGGGCTGCGTTAGGAGCTGAACGCTGCTTTTTTGCAGGTGTTAGTTTTTTTTTCAGCTCAAACAGCCCCATTGTTTCCTATGGGAGAATCGTGCACGAGCACGTTTTTGAGGCCGGCCGCGTCCGTAAGCAACTCTGGTATCGAGAGATGCATTTGCGGTAAAAATGCTCTACGCTCCTTTTTTGGAGCCTAACGCAGCATTTGTTTAAACTCTCGATACCAGAGTTAAATTTATGGTGCGGCCAGAAAAAAGCCCGCGGAGCGTTAACAGCCCTTTTACCGCTGAACTCCAAATCTAGGCCATAGTGTTTGACTTCTTAGACTGAAATGTACCTATGGGTTAATGCCTTTTAGGAGCAGTAAGTGTGAATGAGTGTAGTTTCTAACTTTGTTGCAAAAAGAAGGGAGATTTCTTACCGTTCATTCATAAGCAGATGTCATGTTTTCTTTGGCCTCTTCTTCCCTCTGGATCAGACATTTTCTACCCTCCCTTTCTTGTTACTGGCATTCACTTATACGGCACCCATGTGAATGATAGTATGTTCAATAGCCCGAGGGGGGTGAGTTGAGGAGGGTGGGTTGACCTAGCACTGCAAGTCCAGTGACAGTAGATTTTGAGTCTCCAGGCTCCAGCTTGCTGTACGACTCGCTGGTACTGGTCCTTTTGTTTGGACTTTTGCTTAGTTACAAATTGAACAGATGTTTGGTTGTGGCCCGAGTGGCAGGGGGTTAAGAAGGGAGAATAACAGCCATTGACGGAAGGAGCAACATCCATAGGAACAATCCTTGGGTTCTCTTTCTGGGTGTGCAATAAGACAAAGCCCCATTTATTTGTTGCCTCTATCTAAGGGCATAGAAGCTGGGTTCCACTTTTTGTCAACGTCCCTGGGTCTCCATTCATCTGGGCAAGTGTTTTAGTTCAATAAATACTCGCAATAATGAGACATTATCAGTGTGAATAGATTGCTGTATATAAAGCCAATTGCTGTCTCAGAGAGAGCAATGCCCAAGGGATTTAAAATATAAAAAACGTTTATTTGGGCATCATTAAAATAATCGTAGGCATTTTGGATTCTATATACCATGCTGTAACATTTGACACATTTAAATGTGCTTTTGCAGAAACTTTGAAAAAGCCCAAGTAACTGCATGGTATATAGAATCCAAAATGCTTGCTTTTTATTTTCTTAATGATGCACATATAAATGTTTTAGCTCCCTCAGCATTGCTCACTCTGTGACTGCAATTGACTTTGTATACAGCAATCAATTCACACTGATAATTTCTCATCATTCTGAGTATATATTTATTTGAAGAGGCGAGGCCTTTTAGAATTACAGCGTGTAGCTACCCTCGTACTAGGAAATGGGTGAATGTATCTTTTCATTATTTATCAGTATCTACAAAGATGTTGAAGTCAACGTTTTTGTTATTTGTCTACAGGCGAATAAAGTTCCGATCTAAACAAATAAGTACAAATATAAATACCGAGATTATTCATATGATTGGGTGATTTCAATGATGGGATTGGGTCAGGGGTAGTGCTTATAATGCTAGGCACACCCTCCAGCCCGTGATCTCATTTAGGAAGTGGCTGTGGCTTCAGGACAGCCAAACAGCTAGGACGTTCCATGCCATCCTCACGTCACTAAAGCCCAGTGCAGTTAGCACAGCATGGTATGTCCTAACAGCAGGAAATGGTTAATAAATGTGACCTCAGTGGTCTTCTTAAAACAACTGTTGTCTGTATCTTTAATTTATCAAAATTAAGATAATCGTTATAGTTTAGTTGGAATCATCACACTATAAATTAAAAGGGCATTTAGGAGTCAATGACAATCGGTAGATGATTTGCTCCTGAAATAGATTTTTTGCTTTTTGACTGAATTTGTCATCTAGTTTCTTGAGTGGTGACAATGCCAAATGGATAAATGAGTTTAAAGCATGCAACCACAAAAAAGCTTTTTTAACAGAAAAGCTCCCAAAAAGACCTTTTTTATGTGTTTTTACCTCTTTTACCCCTTTATTCACTGTGGAAGGGAAATGCTCATTTACATGTGTGAGATTAACCTATTGAAATCTAAACCCATCCTCACAACTGCTAAACCATCTGAATGCCAATTGTATCTTGGCATAAGGGGCCCACTGTGCATGATTTATTGTTATTGTTTGTAAATGAACCATTTCAGGTTTGGCGTGAACTTAAAACAAGATGGAGACAATTGGTTTCTAAATAATTGCACCCTCATGACCGGGTTTTTATAGTGGACGCAAGTTTGTGCAAGCTAAAATCCAAACTCAGTCACAACATTTTACAGTGTTTGCACCTTCATTATTGTACTCCTCTTCTTGAAAGCACATTCCCATTTAGGAGTTACCATGTTGCAAGGGACCTGTTCACGCTATACAGTTACAGTACTTTTAAAATCCAGTATAAGAAGATATCATAAGATATCTAAAAGGTGTAGAAAATGCTCTTGAAAATAGATTGTGATTTCCAAGAACTCTTCAGCAGCATAATAAAAACAAAATGTATTCTTACTTGATTAATTTCTTTCATTCAAGGTTGTGAGTCCACAAGTTCATTACGTCTGGGAATTAAGTTCCTAGCCTCTAGGAGGAGGCAAAGATTCCCAAAACTCCAATAGTTCTCTATCTCTTCCAACTCACTGATAAGCCAGTTTTACACATAGCCAAGATGGAAAAAAGGTAGGAAAGGACAGAACAGGCAAATGAGGTGCAAAAACTAGATGTGAGATAGTAAATGTCAATACCTCGGCTACATTTAGAAATGGTTTAGATAGATTTCTGGCTAGAAACAGAATTCAGGTATATGATTGCTTGTGTTAAATGGGTCACCTTTTGAATGTTCTTAATTTAAAATCAACTGGAGCTTTGATTGTAAGTATATTAAGATTTGTATAGGTTGAACTCGATGGACTTCTGCCTTTTTTCAACCTCATCTACTATGTTATTATGTAAAAATATAGGGAAGGCATCATAGACTCTCACCAGGATAAATAAATTAAATTATCAGGTAAGCATACATTTCATTTTCTTAAGTAAGGTAGTGGGGTCCAGGAATAATGAGGGCGGGAAAGATTTTTTTTGTAAAAAAATCACCGATCTAATTTATGGACTGCTGCCTGGAGGACTTTTTTTTTTACCAAAGTTCGTTTTCATAGAAGCAAAAACATTAAAATGGTAAAACTTAGTAAAGATATGTAGGGATCACCATGTTGCTGCCTCCAAGTAAACTTTATGATTTAAATACTTTAACCACAAAGCCAAAGTAACAGCCATGATCTTTTGACCCCCTACGTGGACTAGAGGAATGAATGAACAAACAAAAGAATTGCCAAAAAATTTTAGTAGCATGAAAGTAAAATGTTAAGGTTTGTATTAAATTCAAATGTTGTAAAAGCCTTTCTTTTTTGTGAGGATAAGGACAAAGAAAAGGAACCACAATTTCTCTTTTGATGTATTCAGAGGAAACTACTTTTGGTAAAAAAAAAAATCAAAATTGGTTCTCAAAAGCGCTTTGCCTTGATGAAAGACTAAAAAAGGAGAATTATAAGAAAGAGCAGACAATTCTAAAACTAAGAAGAAATCACTAAGAGAAACAACACTTTCTTTAACAGTAACTGAATGTCATCAATAGAATGCATAGATTCAAAGGGCAAAACCTGCAAATACCGTAAAACCAAATTAAAATTCCAGGAAGGAGAAATTGGCCTAATAACTGGTCTCAATCTGTCTAAAGCTTGAACAAAACTCTGAATGTCCGAAAGCTCTTTCTGTTGTATAACACTGAAAGAGCAGAAATTTGGGCCAGATTACAAGTTGAGCGCTAAATATCGCTTTTCAAGCTCGCATTGCTGGAAAGATTTGCGTTCACAAGAGCATGCTTCCATACACTCTAATGGGGCAAGTAGTGCAGTGAAAAGGTTAAGTAGCGCAGTGAATGCAGCATTTTTTTAAATGTATATGCTGATATACATAAATATTTATGTGCTAATATGTGTATGCTTATATTGTAAACCCGTCACTTTTCCCTTCAATGGACTCTTTCAAATTCTAATTTCTGTTTATTTTAAACTGCGCTTCAATATCCTCACATTAAACTTCCTCCTTGAGCCATTGCAATCTGGATTTTGCCCCCAACACTTCACTGAGACTGCAATCATTAAGGTTAATAATGACCTACTGACAGCAAAATCTAAAACTAAGAAGAAATCACTAAGAGAAACAACACTTTATTTAACAGTAACTGAATGTCATCAATAGAATGCATAGGTTCAAAGGGCAAAACCTGCAAATACCGTAAAACCAAATTAACATTCCAGGAAGGAGAAATTGGCCTAATAACTGGTCTCAATCTGTCTAAAGCTTGAACAAAACTCTGAATGTCCGAAAGCTCTTTCTGTTGTATAACACTGAAAGAGCAGAAATTTGGGCCAGATTACAAGTTGAGCGCTAAATATCGCTTTTCAAGCTCGCATTGCTGGAAAGATTTGCGTTCACAAGAGCATGCTTCCATACACTCTAATGGGGCAAGTAGTGCAGTGAAAAGGTTAAGTAGCGCAGTGAATGCAGCATTTCTTTAAATGTATATGCTGATATACATAAATATTTATAAATAGTTATGTGTTAATATGTGTATGCTTAGATTGCAAACGCTTCACTTTTCCCTTCGATGGACTCTTTCAAATTCTAATTTCTGTTTATTTTAAACTGCGCTTCAATATCCTCACATTAAACTTCCTCCTTGAGCCATTGCAATCTGGATTTTGCCCCCAACACTTCACTGAGACTGCAATCATTAAGGTTAATAATGACCTACTGACAGCAAAATCTAAAAGCCACTTCTTTCTTTTAAACCTTCTTGGTTTGCAGTCTTATACTGTTGACATCCAATCCCTTGACATTTGCAATACATCATGTATAGATAATAATCCCAGCACTGTACCAAGATATACCAAAGTATGACATTTTATTAAGTGAATAAAATTAAGTATACAAATAAATATAAAATAACGAGCACATTTCAAGATATTAAAAGTAAAAATAATAATATTAATAATCAAAAATCCCCAAGGTGTCCAAACAGGAAGCTGATGATATCTCCAAACTGTTATAAACAACTGCATCTATAGCTAAGAGGAAACATAAATGCTGCAACGGTCTCTTTAAACCTGTTTATCCATATACATAATCACAAACATATTTCCAATCACAGTCTTAAGCTTAGACTTCATAAACTTGTTTACAAACATAGTTGTAGCTTTAGATAGCATACAGTAATGCCCATAATGAACTTATATGTCCATATTCAAATTCACAATGAACATATTTTCAGTCACAGCACTACGCTTTTGCTTCACAAACGTATTCACAAACACAGTTGTCAATTTAAACATAGCTTGCAGTATTGCCACTAATGAAGCTGCGTGCCCCTCTCATATATATCAGCGTTTTCATATCAAGTTAATTTGATATCAACAGACACACATTTCTTAACATGCAGTCTTACTTATGTGTCAAATCTGCAGCGCTCTAGGCTGATTGAAGTACTCTGTGTTTTATAACAGAACTAAGTGAATTGAGTGAAAACAGTTCTCTAATATTCTAGACTATCAGATATCCTTTACACACCATAATGCAGTTAAAAAGATTAAGTAATAACAATTCATTCGATAAATCACATGGCCGATATAATTATAGCCACACTAGGCATATTCTTGCGGTTGCACTCACCCTTCCTCCAGGATAATCTTGTTATCCCAACATCTGTATCAATATAGAAGTGTTTGGAAAACTTTATTTTAAAAGCAGTCACAGCAGCATTTTCAGTATTACAGCCCCAGGCACTAGATGATGACGTCAGAACAAAAACTCCAATGCACGTTTCGGGTCTTTGGCATTTCTCAAGGAATACAAACAAAGAATGTCTATGTTCTCTCAAATAGCTTGGAGCATGATGAAAGAATGTTAATCACACACTCCACACCCATATGACATACACGCCTTCTTAAAGGGACAGTATACACCAATCATATAACTGCATGTAATAGACACTACTATAAAGAATAATATGCACATATACTGATATAAAAATCCAGTATAAAACTGTTTAAAAACTTACTTAGAAGCTTCCAGTTTAGCTCTGTTTAAAAGGTTACTGGAACACCCACTGCAAGTGTGAAATAGCAGACACTCCCCCCTCCCCCTTCCTTTGCATATGAAAAGACCCTTTACACAAACAGAAACAAGCTGGAGTAGGTATACATCGGTATTCTCCTAAAACTTTGGGGCTTGGCTAGAAGTCTGAAAATCAGAGCAATGTTATTTAAAAATAAGCAAAACTATCCATTTACAAAAAAAAAAACTGTATGGACTATATTAATGGACCATCTACAAAACATTTATGCAAAGAAAAATCTAGTGTATAATGTCCCTTTAAGGTAAACGAACAGCCACAAAACTATATACTGTATATCCCAATCATTATATTGTTAGGATGTAAGACCCATAAACTATTGTATCTCAGGAAATAACAGCAAGCTAATACTATACATATTCTCACCCCTTCTAGCAGTTTAAAAATATTTAAGGTTGGCATTTATAAATATTAACCTTAAACAAGTTATTAACATAATTTCATAAACAAAATAATAATAAAACTATGTGATGACATCCAATATTCTTAGTCTATAAGGGAGTATGTACACCAACTAGAAGTTCTAATACTCTATCTTTATTGCATAGCAGATAAAATGTTCGCAAGAGATATCATGATTTAAACTCCTAGGAGACATTGTATCCCATTTTCTGATCCTCACCATCCACAATCTGGAACATTAATTGACTTTTATTGTGTGATGTCACTGTAAAATGATACACCACTGGAACATCCTTATCCAATTTGCCAATTGCTGCCTTATGTTGGTGGATTCTATAATTTATGCATTGGGTTGTTTCCCCCACATAAGCCAGCCCACATGGACATTTGATAACATAAATCACATATTTACAATTGCATGTATGTCCCTTTTATGGTTCTCCTCCTACCTGTCTAACTGTACCTTTAGTGTAGCCTTCTTTGGCTCTCCTTCTACCCCTTTATCACTTTCTGTTGGGGTTCCATAAGGCTCTATCCTTGATCCCCTTCTCTTCTCAACCTATACTTCATCTTTAGGTTGATTTGTATGCTGCTGAAACCATCTTTGCTAACCTGTGTCACTAACTGTTTTTTTTTATCCTGGATGTCCTCTCACTACCTTAAAGGGATCTGAAACTCCAAAAAAATTATTTCATGATTCAGACAAAGAATTCGATTTTAAACAACATTCTTATTTACTTTTATAATACATTTTTTTTCATTATCCTGGTATTTTTTGTTGAATAGCAGAGATGTAAGCTTAAGAGCCAGACCATTTCTGGAGCAGTATATGGCAGCAGTTTTGCAAGAATTTTATTTTTGCAAGAGCACTAGATGGTAGCACAATTTCCTGCCATGTAGTGCTCTAGACATCTACCTAGGTATCACTTCAATAAAAAATATCTTGGGATTTAAGCAAATTTGAAAATAGAAGTAAATTGGAAACTTTTTTTTAAATTGTATGCTCTGTCTAAAGGATGGTTTTATATCCTTTAAGCTAATATCTCCAAAACAAAGCTCCTTCTTTCAAAATCTCTATCCCCCAACCATACATGCCTATTATCTTGGGGTCACTCTTGAATCAGTTCTTTCATTCACTCCTCACATCCAGTCTTTGCACAATTCCTGTTATTTCCACCTTAAAACCCTCAAACAAGACACATAATCCATTATTTTTTTATGTGTCAGATGGATAAGAATTTTTATTCCATTGATTAAGAAACTATGCAATATCAATCATGATGCGTATTGATAAATTTACAATTGAATTATTTTCTTTAATGGAAGTTGAAACTGCCAGCTAATAAGCAATATTGCCTTTTAAATAAGGCATCTGCAAACAGTTTATACAATTTTATCTTTACCTATTTTTCCCTGTCATTGTTTTCCATAACAAAGGATATCTTTTAATATTCCTTGCATATTCACTCCATTTGCATATCCATTTAATTATGTGTATTCATGCATTGTTATTTTAGTCAATCAAATGGCCACAGCTATTAAAATTAATTTGCAAAGCATCAGCTTTTGTTTCGCTTAGTCAGTAAGTGTTAAATCTGTATACCCTTTTGTGTTTTCAGTGCACCTGCTGCTTATATACGCTAATTATTTAGGACCTATAGAGAAAAGAGACTTTTGTTAATAAATGCATCTCAAGCATTTACCTCTATCGTTTTGTAAATGGCATTTAAAGTAAAATTAATTTACCTTAATCAACATGGGCAATTTTGGAACATTTTTAAAGGTTAAAACCCTTAGGAAGACAGGCTGTTAGTTGCAACTATGTTGCGGTTTTGTAGATAAGTTGTGTACTCACCTGAATAGGTGACAGAAAGGAATTTTATATTCCATTTTTGCTGCTCTGCTTGAAGATTATCTAGCATACGATTATAAGAGACCCGCAGTATAGAGGAGATCTGGTAATGAGGAGTTGGGGGAAGATATTCCTCTATCTCAGAGGGCTGGGGACTGTGCTTCTTTTCCAGGCCCAGCTTCTGCCCACCCAGAGTTAAGTCCCATCCTTTATCTTGGGCTCTCTGTGTTTTTTTTCCAGTGGGGAGGAGTGTGGGGAGTCTGAGAGTGATGGGCGAGTGACGGGGTCTGTAATTAGGGGAGGTGAGCCTGGGCCTTCTGGGGTTTCCTCTGGGTTTGCAGAATTACCTGCATGGTCTACGTGGTCCTGGGCCTTTGGTGCTGTCCCCCAACTTGTTAATCATCATGGTGTCCCTGGTTAGGTCCATGGAGTCTGCGCTCACTGGGTCATCTGTTTTGGTTGTGAGCCCTAGTCCTTTTCCTCTGGCACCAGGTGTTGCATTTTCTGGTGCTAGGGGTGTGGCAACCCAGGTTCCTCAGTTGAAACATCATTTATGATGTCAACAGTCAGCATGGACGGTCATTTCAACGTGGAAGCAGCAAGCACTTGTCCAGACCCAGAGGTAAAAGAGGAGTGCTGCAGGTGGGGGAGCAGGCTGCCAGATGGGGTGCTGGGCAAGCTGAGGACTTGAGTGTGGCACAGAAAGGGGCCATTTTAATAGGCTTGTGGGGCAGAGTGGTGGAGTCTTCTGAGTAGGAATCAGAACATGTTCCGGATGTTTTCTATATGTAAACTATGGCCCAGGGACTTATTCATCAGGAGCGGGAGCTTGAGAACTGTGTGTTTCTGGGCTCTGAAAGATTGGCATCGGTAGTGGAGGTTGCTGAGTGTGAATCAGAACATTTTACCGGATGTTTTTTTTCCCTGGATACTATGGCCCTGGAACTCCAAATATGGCCTCTTCATCATGAGCGGGAGCTTGAGAACTGTGTGTTGCGGGCTCTGAAAGATTGACATTGGTAGTTGATGTCACTGCTGGGACTACTTGGATCTCTTTGACTCCTGAACCTGTCTTGGTATTGTCAGCTGGGGCTTTTTAGGTTTAGTGGGTAGGAGACAAATGTTCTGTATGTCAAAGAAGCTGGAGGAGTCTAAGAGTTTCAGGGAGGGCGTGCACAAGCCTATAGTTGTCAGGGCTGCCAGTGGGGATGGTGGTTCTGGAGCAAGGGGTGTCTCCTTTAGTAGAATCTAGTGTGCCTAGGAAGGTTGTGGTGGAAGGGGACACATATCCTTGTGAACTGTTAATGGAAACCTATTGGCTGAATGAGATGATGGAGAATGGGGTGGGTTCCAAGAAGGTGATGTGGCCAGACATGTATTATGAATGGCGGTGGTTTTTCCAGGTGCTTGCCTCCTAATACCTCAAGGGGTGGCTGGGTCAAGCATTAGCATTAGCCATTCTGAAGTATATGGACACAATTGACAGGATAGTCAAGAAGCATAAAGATGGTGCATGGAGAGAATACGATAGATGGTGGGTAGTCCCATGTTGAATTGTGGAACAATTAATATGCATCTTTGGTCACAGTTTGGTCATGAATGATCTTCTCCATCTCCAGGAGCTATTACTGCTGATGGGTACCCATTTGAAAGAGCTAGAAGATGTGGACGTTAGTGTTAGAAATTTCAGGACAAGACCTGTGATAAAGGGACTTCTTGTTCCTTTCAATACGTCATTGCTGTGGATGCCCCCACCCAGAGCAAATCACTGATCATGGAGCCACCAAGAGTATTGTTGCTGTCAAGTGCTGTGGGTGGACACCCTCAATCTGTGGTTAAGAAATTAATTGAATTTTCAGATGGCTGGGTTGCATCTGGTGGGATTGCGGGAAGTTTTTGGTATACCAGTTAAGACTCCAGTGGTTGGTTCTTCTACACGTGTGCAGGAGGAGCTAGCAAAATATTTTTTTGGGGGGGAGGCTAGTCGGTCCATTTTGGGAACTGCCAATTCCTGATTTGATGGTGTCCCCGCTAGCAGTGGTTCTGCCTTATTAAATACGTTTTGTATCCTTAGAGACATTCACTCAATAATGCTATAGATCCATCGCTATCTATGGTGCATTATGAGACTTTTGAAGAAGCTCTGGACCTGGTGCGGACAGCAGTGCAAAGGACGCTTATGGCAAAGTTAGACATAGGGCCCGATGATTTAAAGATCTCTGGGCTGGCGAGATTATTTAAAAATGCTCGCCAGTACTTTTATTACCTTGGTAGAATAATTTAAAGCAATTTTTTACCCTAAAAACAGGGAGTCTCGCTAAGGGAGTTTACTGCATTTTTGTATTGGAAGGAGATGCATACATTACAAAAATGCGCAGTGAAAATCATAATTTAAAAATCATACAACAAGAATAATAGAAACATTCACACAAAAATATGCAGGAAAATACTGTTTTCTTAAGGTGCAACAAAAATTAAAAAAATTGTTACTAAAAATTGTATTTTATCAAAAACGTAAAATTTGTGTTTAAATTACATAGGAATAAATCATATTAAATATGCACGGTGTAAATCATAATTTACGTACACTGAATGTTCAAAAAAGACTAAATTTGTACTTACATGTACAAAATACAAAGCAAAATTGTAGTTTTTTTTCCTAAAATGTTCTGAGCATGGGCGTTCCATGGTTGAGTATAAAATTATCTCTCAAATCCCAGCATAATATCTAAACATTTCTGCCCTGCAGGGGTGTTTTTTCTTGCAAACTAAACGGTGGCAAGGCTGTGACAAAATGTGCTAAATACTTAATACCCTAATAGAAAACAACATGCATACAAAAATAGAGACACCTGTAAGATACTTTACGCAGAAAGCAGAGTAATGTGATTTGTTATAGTTTTTTAAATTGCATCCCCTGCTCACTGCTAATTTTGCTCTACCCAGCAAAGTTTTTGCTGGTAGGGTAATTCCTATGGAGAGAGTATTTAAATGTTGTTTGGAAGATCCTTTTAAGGATTGTTCAAATGGATAAAGCAGCAAAGTTTTTGCAGGTAACGTACTTATTGTGGGGAGGGTATTTAGCCATTGTTTGGAAGATCTTTGAAGGGCAGTTGAAACGGATAAAGCAGCGAAAGCCAGTACTTGAGATTAAAACTAAAAGTTTCTTGGTCAGTGGCGAGCCAACAGTGTACAGAGGTACACAGTCAAAACACATGTGCTTAATCAGAGGACAATCTCTGAAGAGGCACATGTGCACATGCGCAAAATGCATCAGAGTGTTCTGACTGTGTATCTCTAAATACTGTTGGCACTGACCATTATACTTTCAGTTTAAATTGCAATTACTGGCATTGGCTGCTTTATTCATCTGAACTATTTATCATATCTTTCATTGGAGTGCAACTTTAGCAGCCTGTTATTTGCTTGATTGTTCCGGTTTCATTGTACTACATTATTTGCATTGTTTTTCTCTTTACACTTAACTACTGCTGTTAATAGAAGGAACCCTGTTCTGTGTCATTGGCAAGCCAATCCTGAGATGATTTGGAGGAGCCCAGGGTGTTTTCGGTATTATTCGGAGCAGCCAACTCAGAATGGGATGGAGCAGGGCTATACACCCAACTGGTACCGAGCTGTGTGAGGACTTTCCCCTGTTACTTGACTGGAATCATGAAGGTATGTGGATTTGTTGCTTATGATATATTGGCAAGCTTAGACAAACTGTTTTTTGGAATAAGGGATACAACTTGCACTTTGATTGTGTTAAGAACAAGAAGTAATTGAGGAACATTCCTTGAGGACATTTATTTGTTTTACCATTCAAGTATCCAGGGAGGTTAAGCCATTCACATGGAGAGGCATCCGGGCTACATTAAACAATTTTTATGACCCCACTTGGGTTTGTGGCCCCAATCACTATGCAGGGTAAAGCCTTAGTTAGAGAGCTCTCAATATATCTATGTGACTGGGATTCCATGCTTTCACCAGATAGAGAAGCTCAATGGAGAGTATGGACAGAAGTCTTGATTCATCTCAAAGATCTCAGCATTCCCAGACCCTATGTGCCAGTGTCACTATCATCCACAGTGCAAAAGGAGGTATGTGTTTTTTCTGATGCTTCTACTATAGGGAAACCTGCTGTAGCATATCTTAGAGTCATATATAGTAATGGTCAATGTCATGTAGGCTTTATCATGGGAAAATCTAACCTAGTTCCAAGACCAAAGACCAACCCATACAGTGCCATGTTTAGTGTTTTGTCAGTTGAGTTAGCAGAACTGAATACAGAAGAAATGGACATTGAACTTTATGCGGTTAAGTATTACAATGATAGAAAATGTTTGTTTGGTTATATTCATAATACTTCTAGAAGATGTTATGTGTATTTCTTGAATAGAATAATTTGTATTAGCAAATCCACTAATCAGATCAGTGGCATTACATCACCACCAGTCAGAATCCAACAGGCAGCTCATCTAAAACACACCAACTGGTTCTCAGGCCCAGATTTATTACATCATGCGGATACAAATGATCAATCTGAAGCTAAAGTTTTTTACCTTGTTGAACCAGATTCTGACATTAAGATCAGACCTGAAGTGAAAGTCTTAAAGGACCACTCAATGCAGTAGAATTGCATAATTAACAAGTGCATAATAAAAAGACAAGGCAATACAATCTACTCTGAATTTCAAATAAGCAGTTGATTTTTTTTTCTTACAAATTATGTTTTTCTCACATTTTCCAGCCCCCTGTATCATGTGACAGACATCAGCCAATCCCAGACTAGTATACATATACCCTGTGAGCTGGTACACATGCTCAGTAGGATCTTGTTCCCCAGAAAATGTATATATAAAAAGACTTTGCAAAATTTGATAATGGAAGTAAATTGGAAAATGTCAGGAAGTGCTGACAACCTCACCCATTACCTTTGTGAGGACAGCATAATTGGTGAGTTGGTGGCTCCTTCTAAGAGAGCTGTGGGTAAGAGTGTGTAACTGGAGCATGTGAGTATTTCAGGTGATGGTGTATTACCGTTTGTTCTTCTATCAAAGATAGACCAAAAAGGTGTATGGTTGAGGTTGTCAGTACTTCCTGGGGTGCTGGTGTGTCCGCTGAGTGTGTTATCGGAGTATATGGGTATGCGGCCAGCTAGTGGTGGGCAATTTCTGGTTCATGCGAATGGGGAACATTTGATGAGGTTTCAGTTTAGTGCTTGTTTGAGCTGTGAAGAAAGCAAGGCTGGATCCTTTTTGGTTTGCAGACCACATCCATTCTTTGGGGTGCTGGAGGTCTTATTGATATGGGCTTTATGTTTGTCCTTTATTTGAGTGTTGTGTGGTGTGAAAGTGTTGTTTCTTTGCATGCTGTGCATGAGCTTTTTGTTGTTCCAAATTTCTGGTTGGTATGTGGCTTCTGTTTACGCTGGGGTTATTAACAACTTGTTTGTTTTACGATTGTTGGTCACTACTTTGTCAACTGGACGTCCATCAGGGCATTGGCAACTCCTGAGTGTGGTCAATTGTGGATTCCCAAGTCCAGGAATTGTTATTCGGTGGTTTAGTAGGACAGGTATTAATTTGGGGGTAGTTCCAACCCTTGATTTGGCCAAGGTGATGTAAGCTGATTTTGTCACGCCGCACAGCGCTAGCTGTTGATAAGGGCATGGCATCTCCCTCCCTGCTTGTTGTCAGGGGCTGTGTCGGGTCTGGATGCATATGGCGCTGACGTCATCGCCGCACGCTCCTCTCTTTGATGCCGCTCCGGATTCCTGTGGCGCGAATACTGCACCTATGTAAGTTGTTCAGAACGATCTATCACTGCCCAAGTATAGGTGTTACTTTGTGTGCTCCTGGGTTTAATAGATCATTATTCTCTGGATTGCCTTATTGTTGTTGAACCGTGCCTGTCTGACTACTCTGCCTGTTAACCCCTAAATTGCTGGATTGATATACTGCTGCTGAACTCTGCTTGTCTGACCACTCTGCTTGATTAACCCCTATTGTTCTGGATTGCCTCTCTGTTGCCAAACCCTGCCTGCCTGACCATTCTAGTGGTTTACCCTTGGACTGATTTACTGTTGCCAAACCCTGCATGCCTGACCCTTCTTGTAGTTTACCCCTGAACTGCCTTTCTCTGATTCCATGCCTGTTGCCACCAAAGACTATCCTGCCTGTGGTGAGTGCCACTTACCTCATCTTGCAAACTTTCTCTGCTCTGGGATATTCCCTATCATTCCATCTCGACGCCGGGATAAGAAGACTACTGGTCGAGTTCGGTCTGATAGTGGAATATCCCATGAGCATTACAGATTTGCTTTGGATAGTTGCATGGTTACCAGGGGTCCGAATTGGGTGGTCGAACATAATCCTCAGACTTCAGTGGCACTATCTGGTATGTCACAAGGTTGCCGTTTCTGTGAATTTAGAAATTGGAAAATATTTATATGAAATATTTTTATCAAAATAGTGTATATATGAGTATTATAGTTTATTTGAATGTACTTATGTTATGTTTGGTGATCTTTTTTTTAACCCTTATACTTTACGCAAGGTCTTCACTCATGCTAACCTGCTGAGTGCAAATTTTGAGCACCAATTTATTTTTATTAAAAATATGTATGTATGAGTGTAATACTTTTTTTTTTAACGTCTACACTTTACTTCATGTTTGAAGTCACGCTAATTCTTATAGTGCAATTTGGACTTTCCCTTGAGCGCAACCCATAACTTTTAACTTGTAATATCAATATCCATTTAAAGTAATAGATGCCAGAGAGCGCTGTCCGTCACACAAAACCTTCTCTAGTAAATCGGACTTACTTTGGATTTGTAATATCAAGTTGCACGAGTGGGACACCGCAGAAATAGATTTGCATCGGACAGCGGTGGTGCAGATTGTTGGTGGGTGGGAGCATAAGGAGGGAGGCTGGTGGGAGGCCAATCACTGGAGGGGGAGGGAGGAGGTGGGAGGACGCGGGAGGAGGGTGGGACCGCTATATAGCAGCAGGTAAAAAAAATACGAGCCAGTAAGTGAGATGGAAGGAGGGAGGAAGGGCAATAAGGGGGATCCTATGTGGGATCCATTGAGGGAAAGGGATCTGGGAGGGGGTTGGGTAATGATTTTTACAAAAAATCTGCCTAATTTGCAGCAAACTGGGTACTGACAGACAGCTGTCAGTACCTAAGATGGAATCAAATAGGTAGAGGGGGGAGGGTTAGAGAGCTGTTTGGGGGGATCAGGGATGTTGTGGTTAAAAGGGGATCCTACACTGCAGAAAATATTTCAAAAAATATATATTCTTTTTTTTAAAAAGCAGCCTTTTATTTTAGTACTGGCAGACTTTCTGCCAGTACTTAAGATGGGGGTGACAATTGTGGAGTGGGGGAGGGAAGAGAGCTGTTTGAGAGGGATCAGGGAGGTATCAGGGGGTGGGATGTGTCAGGTGGGAGGCTGATCTCTACACCAAATCTAAAATTAACCCTACAAGGTACCTAATTAACGCCTTCATTGCTGGCATAATACAAGTGTGGTGCGCAGTGGAATTTAGCGGCCTTCTAATTACCAAAAAAAATGCCAAAGCCATATATGTCTACTATTTCTGAACAAAGGGGATCCCAGAAAATTTATAACCGGTGCTATGATTGCACAAGCTGTTTGTAAATAATTTCAGTGAGAAAACCTAAAATTGTGAAAAAGTTAATAATTTTTTTTTTATTCGATCACATTTGGCGGTGAAATGGTGGCATGAAATATACCAAAATGGGCCTAGATCAATACTTTGGAATGTCTACTAAAAAAAAAAAAAATTTATGCTTACCGGATACATTTTTTCTTTTTAGACACAATGAGTCCACGGATTTCATCCTTACTTGTGGGATTACGCCTCCTGGCCAGCAGGAGGAGGCAAAGAGCACCACAGCAGAGCTGTATATATCGCTCCTCCCTTCCCTCCCACTCCAGTCAATCGACCGAAGTTAGGAAGAGAAAGGAAAAGCCAAGGTGCAGAGTTGTCTGAAGTTTTAACAAAAATAGTAATAACCTGTCTTATAGAACAGGGCGGGCCGTGGACTCATCGTGTCTAAAAGGAAACAAATTTATCAGGCAAGCATAAATTTTCTTTTCTTTTTAAAGACACAATGAGTCCATGGATTTCATCCTTACTTGTAGGATACAATACCAAAGCTATAGTACATGGATGAAAAGGGAGGGACAAGACAGTTAACCTAAACGGAAGGCACCACTGCTTGAAGATTCTTTCTCCCAAACACAGCCTCAGCCGAGGCAAAGATATCAAACTTGTAAAATTTTGAAAAAGAGTGAATAGAAGACCAAGTTGCAGTCTTGCAAATCTGTTCAACAGAAGCATCATGCTTGAATGCCCATGAGGAAGCCATAGTCCTAGTGGAATGAGCCGTAATTCATTCAGGAGGCTGCTGTCCAGCAGACTCCTATGCAAAATGGATGATACTCTTCAGCCAAAAAGAAAGAAAGGTAGCCGTAGCTTTCTGACCCCTATGTTACCCTGAAAAATAACAAAGAAGACGATTGTCGAAAATCCTTAGTCGCTTGTAAGTAAAACTTTAAAGCACAGACTATGTCTAAATTATGTAACAGACATTCCTTCTGAGAAGGATTAGGACACAAGGAAGGAAAAACAATCTCCTGATTAATATTCTTGCTTGAAACAACTTTAGGAAGAAAACCAGGTTTTTCACGTAACACCACCTTATCTGAATGAAAAATAATATAAGGAGAATCATATCGTAATGCCGAAAGCTCAGATACTCTTCGAGCAGAAGAAATAGTAACTAGAAATGAAACTTTCCAAGATAAAAACTTAATATCTATGGAATGCATAGGTTCAAACGGAACCCCTTGAAGAACTCTAAGAACTAAATTTAAACTCCAAGGAGGAGCAATTAGTTTTAAACACAGGCCTGATTCTAATCAAAGCCTGACAAAAAGATTGAATATCTGGAACATTGGTCAGAAGCTTGTGCAAAAAAATAGATAAGGTAGAGAGTTTAGGGAACTTGCTGATGACCCCTTCTCCAATCCTTCTTGGAGAAAAGACCACATCCTGGGAATCCTAACCCTACTCCATGAGTAGCCCTTGGATTCACACCAATAAAGATATATACGCCATATCTGATGGTAAATTTCCCTAGTAACAGGCTTACGTGCCTGAATAAAAGTATTTATGACCAAATCAGACAAAAAAAAAAAAAAAAACCTCGCTTAGATAAAATTAAGAGTTTAATCTCAAAGCAGTCAGCTGCAGAGAAACTAGATTTGGGTGATGGAAGGAACCCTGAATGAGAAGGTCCTTCCTCAATGGAAGCTTCCACTGCGGCCGAGATGACATGTCCATCAGATCGGCATACCAAATCCTGCGAGGCCATGCCGGGGCAAAGAGGATCACCGATGCCCTCTCCTGTTTGATTCAAGCAATCACCCATGGAAGGAGAGCAAAACGGAGGGAATACATATGCTAGGCTGAAAACCCAAGGAACTGCCAAAGCATCTATCAGCTCAGCCTGGGGATCCCAGGATCTGGACCTGTATCTCGGAAGCTTGTTCCTCCCTGATGATTGATGTAAACCACTGTCGTTATGCTGTCCGACTGGAATCTGATGAATCGGACCGAGGCTAACTGAGGCCAGACCTGAAGTGCATTGAAAATCGCCCTCAACTCTAAAATGTTGATAGGAAAGAGAAATTCTGCTTGAGTCCATATTCCCTGAGCCCTTAAGGAGTTCCAGACTGTTCCCCATCCTAACAAGCTGGCATCCATTGTTACAATCACCCATGCGGGTCTGCAAAAGAATGTCCCCTGGGATAGATGATCCAGCGACAACCACCATAGAAGAGAGTCCCTTGTCTCCTGATCTAGGGTCATTCGAGCAGACAAATCTGTATAATCTCCATTCCATTGCCTGAGCATGCTTAGCTGCAGAGGCCTAAGATGAAAACATGCAAACGGCACAATGTCCATTGCTACCACCATCAATCCGATTACCTCCATACACAGAGCCACTGACGGCCGAGGACTGGACTGAAAGGCTCGACATGTATTCAAAATCTTTCATTTCCTGACCCCCATCAGAAAAATCTTCATTGACATAGAGTCGAGTAGGGTTCCCAGAAAGGGTACCCTCATATGAGGAATTAACAAACTATTTCTCAGATTTACCTTCCACCCATGAGTTCTCAGGAAGGCTAGCACAATCTCGGTATGAAACCTTGCTAGTTGATAGGATGACGCTTGGATCAGAATATTGTCCAGATAAGGCGCCAACGCAAAGCCGCATGGTCTTAAAACCGCCAGTAGAGACTCCAGAACCTTTTGTGAAAATTCTGGGTTCCGTGGCCAGACTGAAAGGGAGAGCTACAAATCGAAGTGTTTGTCCAGAAAGGCAAACCTCAGAAACTTGTGATGATCTCTGTAGATAGGAACATGAAGATATGCATCCTTTGGATCCACTGTAGTCATGAATTGACCCTCCTGGATCAAATGGAAGAATGGTACGAATAGATTCCATCTTGTTTAGACTCTTGAGGTCCAAGCTATGTCTGAAGGTTCCCTCCTTTTTGGGAACTACAAACAGATCTGAATAACAACCCTGTTCCTGTATTGGAATGGGACAAATCACTCCCGTGGAAGAGAGGCCTCTTACACAATTGAAGAACGCCTCTCATTTTATCTGGACTGCAGATAATCTTGAACGAATAAATCTTCCTCTGGGAGAAAAATTTCTGAACCTCTCGCACCCGAGTCTGGAAAAAAAGTCTACCCCCTACCAGATCCGGTCCTGGATCGTGGGCAAATCCATTATGCTGACTTGGAATCAGCAGCAGGGGTTTTTGATTGATCTTGTACTATAATTGGTTGTAAATTTGGGATCAGTGTCCCTTTAAACACAATCCCTTAACTCCTGTGATGTCAGAGATAATTTCCTGCAATCCCGGTCCAAACAGGGTCTTCCCCTTTAAGGAATAGTCCGAAGTTTAGACATGGATGCCATGTCCGCAGGCCAAGGATTCAAACATAAGGTCCTGCGGGCTAGGAAATAAAAACCCAAAATCTTAGCAGCTAATTTAATAATCTGCAGAGAAGCATCAGTAATAAATTCATTTAGCAAATGCAAGAGCCTTTATCCGATCCTGGATTTTATCCATAGGACTTTCTAACTCCAAAACCTCATCAGCCAAAATGCAGTCGCCCCAGTGAACTGTCCCTTGTCAATATGTATGCATGGGTTGACAAACCCGTAGCAAATACTTTCAGGGCTTACTGGACCTCAGCTATAGTACTGAGGTGTCTAAACGTCCACTGTTTATTTGGAAGGCTGGAGTTCTAAAAGTGGGCGAATCATAACTGCATTACACACTCTCCGGAATCGTACTGGAAGGAAAGTGTAACAAACACAAGCTCGATAGAGCTCCACCTCACATTTTAACATCATTTTTGCGGTACTGTATCTTTTGTACAGATAATCCAAACAGGGTCTTCCCCTTTAAGGAATAGTCCGAAGTTTAGACATGGATGCCATGTCCGCAGGTCAAGGATTCAACCATAAGGTCTTGTGGGCTAGGAAATAAAAACCCAAAATCTTAGCAGCTAATTTAATAATCTGCAGAGAAGCATCAGTAATAAATTAATTTAGCAAATGCAAGAGCCTTAATCCGATCCTGGATTTTATCCATAGGACTTTCTAACTCCAAAACCTCATCAGCCAAAATGCCGTCGCCCCAGTGATGGAAATAAAGTACACAGCTGGCTGTCGTTAGAAGCCCTGGAGTACATCTCCTGAACCTTTGAAGGAAACAACTACCCTCTAAGGAGGTAGTGGTTCTTTAGTCAAGTTGAAAACCACTCTAACCCTAGGAATGTCTACCCAGCCTCCTTAGCTGAGATGGGTATTTCTCATTAAATATAGGAAATGCAGACTTGCGTTCTTATAATTTACTTGACGTACTAGAATAAATTACACCGATATAATCGGAGCCATCCAGGGTAGAAAAACCGCAAAGAAAAACTCTAGTAAGGTTAGCTTCCAGTTGGGAAGAAAACATAGAATCCATGAGAGACAGGATAAAATGACACTGCAGTAGCATGTAGCATTGAACACTCAAAACCACAGCTTGCAAGTACCCAAAGTTACCCACAAGCTCACAGAGATACATCATGTGGGCTCTAATACTTTGTGGACACTGTAGGAATGTGGTATAAAATGACCATTGTCAACATACTCCCCAATAGTAAATATCTTAAGAGGAGAAGGTTTCAGAAAAAGAAGTGTAATTTTTTTTTTATTTAAAAATAAAAACTTCTTATTTCTGTTGTGTAGAAAACAATCCAATGAAAGAGTTAATATAGCTGTAATATACATCGTTAAGTACATGAAAGAAGCGATGTCATGTGCCACAATTCCATATAAAATCTGCAAGGAAACGCAGAGCACTGCATGCGGCCATATTTGAGACACTGTAGGAGAAAAAAAGTGGCATGGATTCACCGGTGTCAACAGACCCCTAATAGCAATAGCTTAGAAGGAGTATAATTAATAAAAATTTAACACATTAAAAGCGGTACTGTATCTTTAAACGTTAAAGTAACCTTAGTAACGTTAAAGCATCCTAAGACACAAAGGCTGAGCTAAACAAAGACAGCTGAAAGTATTATGATAAACATAACATAGGTTAGCCTTCACTTGAAGCACGGACTATGTCTACTGTCCCTTTAAATTTTAAAAGCAACATAATTCTTTATTTGTGTGCTATCTCCTAAATTGCCAACTGTCCCTTGTCAATATTTTTGCATGGATTGACAAACCCGTAGCAAATACTTTCAGGGCTTACTGGACCTCAGCTATAGTACTGAGGTGTCTAAACGTCCACTGTTTATTTGGAAGGCTGGAGTTCTAAAAGTGGGCGAATCATAACTGCATTATACACTCTCCGGAATCGTACTGGAAGGAAAGTGTAACAAACACAAGCTCGATAGAGCTCCACCTCACATTTTAACATAATTTTTGCGGTACTGTATCTTTTGTACAGAGAATCGTAATGGTAATACAAACTCTGCCCTCCGGTATCGAATGGAGAGAGAGCGCAACTATAGAGCTCCACCCCTCGTGGGCGTACCCGCATTTCATCCCCCGGCACTTCGTATTGAATGTGCCCTGTATGGAGAAAATAGCCCAAGACAACGGCGGGAAGGTAACTCCGCCCATCATGGGCGTCACCTTACTCAAGCTCCTGGTCGCCATTAAGTTCTCATAGATTGACACCGGAAGACATAAAACCAAATTTAGAAAGGTTTAGCCGAGAATGCCACTACATTGGTAGCTCTGTCCTGAAGCAGTAAAATAACACGATTGTTCAAAAACAAAAAACACTCGGTCACTGCCAATGAACCCCAAGCGTGGCCCAATACTATAAGAAAGTCGCTGTGTGAGGAGTCATAACACCATTGTTCCCCAATACAAGCATGGCCCAGTATGCTAAATGCTGTCAAGGAAAAAAGCTCTTCACTGACAGAGCCCCTGATTCCCAAAAAAATACAGAAGTGCAGGAAAAACCTCACTGAGTTAGATATGACCCTTGAGGAATTTTTCTGTAGAGAAACAAAGTCTGCACTTACCTCTTATGCTGTCCGACAGAAGGGCAGCCTCAACGGGGTTCAGAGGTCCATTGGTTTCCTCCTATAGTCCTGTAGAAAAGATGAAGCCTGAGTTAGATCCAGCTTAGGCCATCACAGAAAGGGCAGCATCACAGTATGGGAGGCGCAGTGAGAATTATGTCTCACCAGTTCCCAATGCTTTAAAGCCACCTGTAGCTCTACTCTAGAGGCTGACAAGGAATATGGCTACACCCTATAATAAAATAGCACTCAGTGGTACCATTTTAAAAATAACAAACTCTTGATTGAAGAATCTAAACTAACACCTCACTTTACCTCTTCCTATCACTAACACAGGCAAAGAGAATGACTGGAGTGGGAGGGAAGGGAAGAGCTATATATACAGCTCTGCTGTGGTGCTCTTTGCCTCCTCCTGCTGGCCAGGAGGCGTAATCCCACAAGTAAGGAGGAAATTCGTGGACTCATCGTGTCTTTAAAAAGAAATATAGTTTTGATAGGTAAATATAAAAAAATGGCTCTATTTCTGTTTAAATGTAGTGATGGCAAAAATGCTTTGGTCTTTTGGGGAGGTTTTTGTCTGAAATGACCGGTCCTTAAGGTGTAAAATAATCTCTAGCCAAGCAATGTTTTTGTTTCTGGGAGAATTTATTTGTGCCTCATGGATCAGCAATAACATCAGTAGCGGATCGCTAATGTTGCCGGTTATGACTCACTCTCTCTAACAGCCTTGACATGGTATCCATGACAACCGCAATCAATTGCAGCAGTTTGATGATGTCATCAGAGTTGGACTGTTGCACTGGGCTTCCTGGAGACACTGCTGGCCGCCGCTGACAACCGAAGCTCCTGCAGGGACAATCTGCATGACCCCACACTCAAAGCTGCACTCAGGAACAGTGAGTTTAAGCAGGAGAGCTAGAGCCCAGATCTGGGACACAGCCAGACTCTGAGCCATTTAACTCCCCCTGCTTTCATTGTGGTTTGGGAGCTATACTGTGGGAGTGTTTGCCGACTGGAGAGTCAGTGACGTCACGGCGGGTCCGACATCTCTGAGCTGTTAACCGTGGAGGTCCCTAGAGAAGCTGATGCTGGTGAGAGCCTGTTGGAGGTACAGCTGGTAGCTAGAGGGACAACTGACACTTATCCTGTTTACCCTAATCTTTGTGTGTGATGATCCCTTAAGGGGGAAGGTAAGACAACAGGACTTGTTACACAGTTGTTACCTTGAAATAGCTGGGCTGTCTGTTAGGGATGGGTGAATGTGTAAATTTCTGAATTTGAATGTTAAAACGAATGTTATTACCGAAATTCGAATTACAAATCTGAAGGTTGATATTAACGAATATTCTTTAAAGTTCTATAATCTAATGCTATTTACAGTTTTCAAATGTCACTTTCGAATTCGAATGTTTATAATTAGATCGAATGTCCACATTAGAAATTTCGAATTTAACATTTTAATTAACAAATACTATTCAGAAGTTCAATAGTTCATGTGGTAGAGAATTTAGTAAATTGATACATAAAAGACACAAATATATCAATTTGAATGTTTCTATTTCGATCGAATATTGCATAATTTGAATATTACATTTAGAGAAAGCATTAGAAATACTATTACAAACATATAAATTTAAATTTTTCGAATTCGAATATTGCATAATTCAAATATTAAATTTAAATAAAGCATTCTAGAAATACTTTTACAAATATATAAATTCAAATTTTTCGAATTTGAATATTGCATAATTAGAATATTACATTTAAAGAAAGCATTAGAAATACTATTACAAATATATACATTCTAATTTTTCGAAACTAATATTTTCTAATGTAATCGTAAAATTCAAAACCGAACAATCGAAAATCGAATGTTAGAATGTTATGTAAACATTCGAAATTCGATTAGAACGAATAAATGTGTTAAAATTCGTTTCATTTTTTGAATGTTGTGAAACATTTACCCATCCCTACTGTCTGGGCACATTGACCTGTAAACCGGTCACTAAAGAGAATATCACCATTGACACAGCGTGAGAGATACTGTAACAGTAGACGCCTTATGTGTGTGTGCGCTGAGGGTGAGAAGGAATGTAGTGAGGGTTGCTTGAGGAAGAAGGGGGCTAAAAGTGTGGGGAGGGCTGACGGGAGGCTTGTGTGAGGTAGGTAGTTAATAGGGTGAGTAGTGGGCACTGTGTGAGGGAAGGAGGCTGAGTGGGTTAAGAGGATGTGTATGAAAGGCAGTAATGTGTTAAAAATGTAATTTCTTGGGGGAACTTCCGGGCGGCGGCCATGATAGGCTGCTTAATTGTTAGCTGCTATAGGCGCTTACATTAATCTGGTTTAAATCAACTTTTCTATATAACATCGCTTGGATATACACAGTATAAAAGTCTCAGCCGAAGGAGCACTTTAACTAAAACTAACCATCATACTGATCAAAGTCAGCTACAATTATTTGGAGACTTTTTGAGGTTGCGGCCTCCTAACTAACCCCCCGGCGGAGTGCCTTTGGGCCTCTGTTGTTAAGAAGTACTCTGAGAAGTACAGATACTACCCATTTATAGCAGGGATTAATTTATCAGGCATACCGGATGGAGCCCGAGAAAACTATTCTACTGGAGCAGTTCACCAGCATCTTGGATGAACATTTTCCTCGTCTTGCGAGAGCAATAAGTGCAGCATGGGGAAAAGATGGTGACACAGTCCCGCAGCAAAAAGTAGACGGAGTGAAGGAGCTACCGCCTAGCCCAGTGCCTATAACGGAGGGGAACCTCTTAGAAATAAAGCAGAGTGAGCTACCACTAACAGACCTATGCCATCGAGAGAGAGTGCTCGTATTGGACACCTCTATGTATCCTGAACCCGACTCCCCGATACCTTACATCCAACAGATGACCATTATGGCGTCCTGAAGAAACAAGAGTACAACAACGTATCTGCAGACACCCCAATCCTACAGGCGGTCAAAATGGTACCAAAAGTGGTCGGGCGACTGCCTAACAAGAAATACAGAACAGCGGAGCTCCTGCATCGCTTTGAGCACAGCCTGCTAAGGCACTCTAGCTCTCTGTGGCTTATCCCGGGAAACCATTTCCAGAGATCCGGACCAGCTTGCTTGGACCTCCGTTGCGATCCTATATACCCCAAGTCCTGCTCCGCTGTGTTGAAGACTGGTATAGGTTAGTAAGCAGCACATTTGAGAGACATGGAGATGTGTAGTAAACTCCTTACAACTCCCTATGTACTTCAAGCTACAAGGACTTTGTGAATATTCTTTGGTGAACTTAGGGTGGCCTGGACTCATAAGTATTACTTACTCATAATTATAAGATAAGTAGCAGAGGTTTTTCTTCTTTTCTTTTTATTGGACAACGCATGAATATGATAATGCTTAGTTATAAAGTTTCCTTGTTTTTTCTTACCAAGTAACGGCTTGTTATAGATACTATAGCAGAGACCTATAGATTTGTATGTATATAACTCTGTGTTTGGATCGTTACACACATCTCTGCTAGTTTTTTTTTTTTTGTTTTTTTTTTTTACAACTACAAGAGCTGAAGAGACAAGAGGCCCAGTTTAGCACTTTGTATACATAGTTCTTTTGACCTCTCATTTATGAACTAAATATGGCCTGGACTTACAACTACTATGCGTTCAAAATTATAAATTCAATAGTAGTATTGTTGTCAAGTAATGCATGATTATGATAACGTTTGGTCATAAAGTCCCACCACTTTTACTGGGTAATGGTTTATTATAACAGTGAAATATGGATTCTACTTATTGCTACCACTTCTTCTGTATATGTATGCTGGTCTTTAGATTATTATAAGAGTTTCAATCATATATATCTCCGTAACAGCCATTTATAGCCTCACCTATTCAGAAACAGCAACTCTACTCTCATATTGCCTTATCTTGATGCTTTTAGTGGTGGTGAATGGGTATCCCGCTGTCTGCAGCCGGGATAGTGGGCCCCCAGCACCAGCGCTATATATAAAGGTATCCTGCAACTGAACTTATGCCTGAGGTGGCTTGTCCACCATTAATACTAACCTGGAGGACTAGAAAACCTGCTCCACATGAATAGGAATATAACCTATATACTATATATTTGCACCAGCTAAGTGCCTCTCTCCTAGAAACCTATAGTTCACATTACATTATGTGCATATCTTAGGTGTACCACCGACTAATATCTGGATCCAGGCAATTATTGAATGTATATCTGCTTGATCTTAGCCTTGTCTTTTCCCAGACATATGTACATATCTATAACTCCTTATAATGTTGGTGATGGCGGACTGCTTATATCACAGTATTAATCTAGACATACCCATATATTCTAAAATCCTCTGGTAGACCCAGTTTACAAAAGTGTCCTTTTCCCCCTTTATGACAAGTATTCAACAATATAAAACTAAAAACTGAGGTGCAGACACTGAGATCCAAAAGTGGTCTCCTACAGTTGAGATAACCTTCTGTTTTATCATTTACTACATGGTAAGAGGTCCAAAAGTGGCCTTTTTGAAACGGTAGGAAGGTTCAAACATTATTTTCATTGGCGTACTGTTGCATTGTTTCTCTTTTTTCCTTTATTTTTACAGCAACTGTAAATATTACTAACTATAAGCTATATACATTGCAAATGTCGTTATTTAGATTTGCAGTCTTAACGTGTAACTTATGCAAAAGCATCTGGTTGTAAGCAATTTCAAATGCTGTAATTCTTTATTTGTATGCCAAAACTGTACCTCCAATAAAAATGTAATAAAAAAAATAAATAAATGTAATTTCTTTAAAATTGCAACAAACTTTAAGGGTGCGGCTTATAATCAGGAGCGGCCTATACTCAGAACAATTCGGGTATTAACTCTTAAAAAAAAAAAAATTAAAGGAAAAGATTGAATACATTTTATATGTGAAGGAGTTTGGCTGGGAAGGGCTCAAAAGTGAATATACTGTGTATATATACTATAAATATATATATATATATATATATATATATATATATATATATATATATACTTTTGAGTCCTTCCCAGTCAAACTCCTTCACATATATTATGTATATATATATATATATATATATATATATATATATATATATATATATATATAAATCCCTGATTAAGTGCCATACATAAACAGGTACGTGGGATGAACAGCTGATCTTTAGCTGAAATGATGGATATTAACTTTTACTGCAACTATGAATAAATGATGAACTTTTAACTTAATTCTTTGGACGCTCAGATGGTCTCTGTCATTATTGTATATTTAGAAGACTTTTGAGAGAAACCAAGGAGAGCCCATCAGCCACTTTATTGGAGCTACTGAAGTCAGTTGATGAATTAATGTGCACCAGCTCTGCAACAAGATGCCTGTATGGAAGGTTGTAAAGAAGAAGCTTTTACTAAAAACAAACCAATTGAAATACTATGAAAATGGAGTCAAGTACACTGAATTATATAATTTGACCCCATTATGTTTTGATTAACGGAAAATAAATGTCTATACATTTATATCAAGTGCACTATGTAAACATGTTAAAAGATTTATTTATTTCTGCACTGAAAGGTTAAGTTTAAGCTACTTATATTGCTTTTGAATCTACCGAGCGTTGATGCCTGTTTTTTAGTGGTTGATTAGCAGATCTCCCACTGCTTTACTGGTGGACAGTGAAAGTTTCACGCACACAAAAATCATTAGAAAGGAACATTCATTTTACAAAAACTTTACAATACATTTTAAACTATTCACTTTTAGATGCACAAAGAAAACAAAATTACGTTCATGTCACTTTAATTGTTTGCTCCTTTGTTTTGTTAACTGTTTGTTAAAGGGACAGTCTACACCAGAATGTTTATTGTTTTAAAAGATAGATAATCCCTTTACTACCCATTCCCTAGTTTTGCACAACCAACACAGTTATGTAAATACACTTTTTACCTCTGTGTTTATCTTGTATCTAAGCCTCTGCAAACTAACCCCCTAATTTCAGTTATTTTGGCAGATTTGCATTTTAGTCAATCAGTGCTGGCTCCCTGCAGCTTCACTTGTGTGAGCACAGTGTTATCTATATAACACACATGAACTAACACCCTCTAGTAGTGAAAAACTGTCAAAATGCCCTGACAGTAGAGGCGGCCTTCAAGAGTTTAGAAATTAGCATATGAACCACCTAGATTTAGCTTTCAACTAAGAATACAAAGAGTATAAAGTAAAATTGGTGATAAAAGTAAATTGGAAAATTGTTTAAAATTACATGCCCTATCTGAATATTTTAAAGTTTATTTTGGACTAGACTGTCCCTTTAATTTCTTTTTCTTTATACTACCCAGAAGAATTACTTTGAGATGTGCAATTTATTTTAAATATGTATTCTTTCATTTATATTAAAAAAAACATTTATTAAATCCAGTGTCTAATATATCACAGCTATTATTACTAAACAGATGTAATAAATCTACTTAAATAGAAATTAATGAAGTAATTTTAGAAATTTAGGGATGAAAGACTTAGAAAAATGGCAGAAAGTAATGTGGCACACCCACTTATTCAAGCATGAAGCCCTGAATAGTGTAAAATAATAAATTAGTCTATAGTACATCTGCATCCTCAGCATCAAGGATCTTACATTGTAATGAATAATGCAAAAGGAAATAAGACTAATTTACTAATCATCTCCACAGGTCATAAACTAAAGTGGAATATTATTAAGTATAAACAACATTGAGAACAGTTTCATTATCATTTGGAATTGTGAGAGATCGTTTTAATTTGTAGCCTCATGCTGCTTGCAACACCTGCTATGTATCCGTGCATCTATGTGAAATTTTAAGAAAGCGTTTTTTATTGTTGTTTTTCTTTCACTTGTTATAAAATTCTAAAGCATGTTTTTTTAATAAAAAATAAAAATTAAAAATAAAAATGGAAGTTACATATTATAATTTGTTTAGAGAAACAGGCCATATGGTCAATGATAACAAGATAAATATAACATGTTTTTTTATGCACTGAAGGGTTATACTTTTTCCAAGAAAAAAAAATAGCTACAAAGAAAACTAGGGTTCTAAAGGATCAGAATGTCCTCACATTTAAAAACCTGCTGAAAACTCATGAAAGCCAATCAGACGTGTTTAATGGAGTGGGAGAGACTGTCTGCAAGAGCCTGATTATCTAAGGCTTATCCCGAAAACCCAGTCTAAAGTTTAAAGTTATATAAAATACATAGTGTAAGTGTAACAAAACTGTCATGTCATGCAGCGCTATGTTGCTTGTCTCTCCTCACATGCAAAAATGCTGGGAAC
Source organism: Bombina bombina (assembly GCF_027579735.1). NCBI lineage: Eukaryota > Metazoa > Chordata > Amphibia > Anura > Bombinatoridae > Bombina > Bombina bombina. Next base: position 897,271,917 of record NC_069500.1, read on the forward strand.
AACCCTTAGAGAAGTATAGCAAAATTTTCCTTTCCAGAATCTTGTGAGAGATCTCACAGTTCTGGAGGATCATTTTAGATCATCTTTTCTGTATGGAGAGTTTTATTGGAGGCAACTCTCATCTCTCTTCGACTATCAGGTTCTGCCCTTTTTCTTAGAGAATTCAGGGCTCAAAGATCAAAATGTTGCCGGGCAAGAAGTGACGTTGACACTCACAGGGGCAGCCCTAATAGAATTATTTTATTTTTAAAAGGGGCTGTCCCGGCTAGTGGCTAGATCTTTCCCATAGAAAGATGGAGCTTGCTGGAAAGGGAAACTTTGCTAGGAAAAGTGAAGTTAAGAAGGAGCAAACTGTAATTAAATCCTGCAGCCAATACAGATCAGATTGCTCTGCTTTCAATGTATATTACCTTACAATCGCCTCTAATTTAATATACATGTGTTTTTCTTTTAGTGTTTTGCATATTTTGACACAATCTTGTCAAAACATCTTTATCTATGTTTAGATAAAATGCTAGACCTAGGTGCGTGTCTAAGCCACTGTTATGGATGGACGCTGTTTTCAGAGGCTTTTGTTGTCATCCTAGCAATCCAATGTCTATCTCCCTTCTAACACCTCATCTTGCACTGCGCTTCTAACTACTACATTGGAGGAAGATTCTAAGTGTGATGATGTCTACAAATTTGTCTGTTTTGTAACACCAGATTACATATTTCTATCAAAATGGAACTCAGCGTCCTACGATATTATACAAACATTCCCCCCCCTCCCGGTTTAGCATCTAGCCGGGTAGCAGTGATACGGCAATACTTCAATACTACAATGGATAGCTCACCATACTTGGCAGACGATGCCTCAGTGCCAGTGGGGTCTATCTCAGCCACCATCGGACAGCACCTTCGACATTTTCTTTCTCCCAACCAGGGTCCCCGACATGAACTGAAGCATGACCCCAGGGTGGCAGGACGGTTACTTACATACATATCGAGTGTTTCACATGGGTTTCTGCTACGGAAGCCCTACTTCATCATATGGGTTGATTTCAGTGTCCACTGTGATAAGCAGACTGGATGTCGAATAGGAGTGGGCTAGAGAGGATTTCTACACAATTCAGAGGACTTCTCCCTGTACCTTTATGGACCTAAGTATATAAACTTGTTTGAGACTTTTCTCAGTGCTTCCCTTAGTTCTATGTTAGTTATTTTATTTTTTAATACACAGATTTAGGAGTCTATGACGAGGTCAGGATAAGGGATTATAGTTATGATATCTATACTGAATTTTCTTGACTGCCTTAAGCATTTGTTTTATTCACTGTCTTAGCGATATTTACTTTGCTTTTCATCTAAGCCCTAGCTAAGGTCATTTAATTTATCCTAGGTCATGTGAAATTTTGGTCAATATATCCCCTGCCTGGTCTATCTGTTCATAGGGCAACTACCAGACCTCCATTGAATGTGGTTATTTGCAATAACTTTAAGGGCCTCTTGAATATAGCTATGCATTTGTGATAAAAATATTTACATGCTCACCAGCTTTGTCACTACTAATCTAGTTAGTAATGTACTCATATCCAGCTATGCTTTGTTGATTTAAGTTACTTGTCCTGTAAGTTTAACTATGCTCCACAGTATGCTATAACTATTTAAGCACATCCTGGTCCCCTTCGTAATAAGTGGACATTACCTCATGTTATCCCATAATCCAAAAATCAACTCTAACAGCAATTTTTTTTTCATGCCTACCAACCTCTGGATTTAATTCTTGACTTTACACGTACTATATATGAGCTCGTTTATATCCCATTTTACCCCAATAGGGGCCTTTAAATTCATGGTCTTTGTCTAGCTGAAAAACACACATACCTGTAGCTACTCTCCTCCCCAGGTCACAGTCTAATAACCTCATTTATTCTCCCATATTCTATATTCCCTTCCAGATGATATACATACTCCATCAGCATTTACTAAACTCCTCCATCAACATTCACAACCTATTGAAATCAGGCTGTATTCAATCTTCATATGAGCGGCTCTTGCCCGCTGTTTCCCTATTTTTTGATAACAAAAATGGTACTCATACCTTTATTTCACATTCTCAGCAACTATTCTCATACGTTTCTAGAGACCCCATAGCCAGGACATCCTATTCATATACAAGCTGCTCTTACCTATGCTACACAGAAAAGTCAGCCATCCCTGACCTATATCCTAATATGTCCCACTCAAACATTTCAACCAATAGTACTCTGCACATAAGAGCTTATTTGTATTGTTCATAAATCCTTACTTGCTCTCCACCTCATAACAGATAGTTGGGGGCTCTCTATAACACTCCATCAAAGTTATCTATAGGTCTTCTATTTATTTGTTATCTTATAGATATTATTAGTTGTTGAGATATTCTTATTAATGGCCCTGGAGTGGCAGTATGTACCACTTCAGATTTGAGATTAAGTAACTTTACTGAAAATGAGATTTCACACTAATATGTCCGTTTACATTCCTAATGTAAAAGCAATTTATAGGATGGTTCCCTTTAGGATCTCACCTAAACTACTATTCTATGTGCTATTTCTGTTCATCTATAATTTGCCATCATACTGTAACAAATTTTTTTACCTATGCAGAAGAGGCATATATACCTGTTACTAGATCATACATTCGTATATATTTCTTAAACCATCTTGAATGTAATGTTTCTTTGCATTTGATCCTATTGTAAATTGACATACACTGTTCTATTTTTGTTCATGCTAACAAATCTCAATAAAAAAAATCATTTAAAAAAATAAAATGCTAGACCTAGTGGAGAAATTTCATCTAAGCCCATGGAACACTCCTGTTCAGCTCACCAGGGCCCTGGTATTGAAATATTCTCCATCTTGGATAGCAATTGTAGTTCAGACTTCACAAAGGCAGGACTCACTGAATTTAAAAAAAAAAAAAAAATGGAGGAAATCTCCAGCATGGCAAGATACATCTCATTTATATATGTGACACAGAGACAAGCCCAGTGCAATATAGCACTGTATGATATGAGTTTTGTTACACTTACCCTTTGTGCATTGTATTTTATAATACTATACATTTTAGATTGGGTCCTTTTAGTATTAATGCATTTAAGCTTTGCACTTTCTCATTTGTAGTTTAATACATTTATATTTTGATCTAGCAGTGATTTACACATTCTGATTATGCTTTGAAAGTTTCTTTGTTACTTCAGTAACATGGGGTCATACTTTGTATATTTCTGTGTATCATTTACAAATTAAATTGCACTTTGTATTGTCTCCATTGTACTTTGCTCAACATTCACAATAAACTTATTTTAACTAACAGGAATGTAATATATACTAAAATATAGACTAAAGCAAATTAAATTGTAGTGAAAATATTTATGTTTAATTTTGAATTGATGCAAATGGAGCCTTTATATCAGCCCCAGGGGTTCTCCAGTTACCTTCTCTCTCCCATGTGAAATTTTGTTTCATAGGGAGCTTTATTACTTTTTATGGAAGACATCTTGCATCTCTCTGGGATTTCCAGGTTCCTCCCCTTTTCTAAGATAATTCAGTGAGGTCTGCCACTGTAAAGCACTATAATCTCTCTTCAAACTAGAGAATGTTTGATTACCTGGCCCATAGAAAGTAATGATGCTCTCTGGGAATCAGAAGCTGACAGTTTTAATTTAAATAAAAGACATGCAAAGTGTAATCAAATTTAAAAAAAAAAAAAAAAAAAAAAAATATATATATATATATATATATATATATATATATGTATATATATATATATATATATATATATATATATATATATATATATATATATATATATATATATATATATATATAAAGAATAAATCTAATTTGTTAAAGTAGTTTTTTTTTTGTAGATAGTTTTTTTTGGGGGAGGGGGGTGGAATGGGTTAATGTTAGAATGTTTTTATGTTTTTTGTTTTTTTCACCAAAAGAGCTTGATCACTTTAGGGCAATGCCCTACAAAAGGCTCTTTTAAGGGCTATTTGTATTTTAGTTTTAGAACAGTTTTTTTTTGTGGTAAATGTTTAGGCATTTTTTTGCTTTGCGGTGAGGGACTTGAAGTTTAGGGTTAAAAGTGTAAAGAGGAGGGGGCGGAGCGAGCCTGGAACAGAACAGTCGCATGAGCCTGAAGCTCCATGTAGATATTGGCTGAATAATAATAAAAAAGGCCACAATATGACACAGATTCAGCCACAGAAGTGAGATAAGGTGCCGAGATGAAAAGGGCGACAGAAAACAAAGCAAAATCTGCTGAAGGACTGTGGAAAATTGATCATCAGAGCATTACCAGCCAGTTGAGAGCTTTTTTTGCGCCATCTTAGGAATAACATCTGAAGGCACAAAGTGAACAAGATAAGTAGCATATGGGAGATACAGAAGAAGGATAAATACCTTTGCAGATCCCCAATCATCAGCACTTCCCCCGATCACCTGGGTATACCGACTGCGTAGGAACTGTTTTGCTCCCTGCCTACTCGACCCATCATGGAGGACTTCTATGCATCTTTATAGACTATCCTAGAGGACCTAGGACACAAGATGGACGCTGGCTTCGGGGAGCTCTCAGCACTGTGTAAGAATCATGACACCTTATTATTGAAGGAGAATCCCTCTTTAGACACCCAAAGTCTACCACAAACCCCATCAGGAAAGCACAGCCTATCCTCAAACTCATTGGAGCTGCCTACAAGCGAACGCCATGTAATAGATGGAGCCCCTTAGCATACAGATGCTAGCACATACACGGGACTGCCACAGATCATGCAAAGTGAGTCTGTGGAGCCTGGGTGTCACCTGGAGCGGTACGGACAGCCCCTGGGAGGATATCCGGAGACGGAGAGAGCTGATCATCACAAAGGCGATCTTAACACAGCCAACAATTCAAGCTAACAGCCCAGAACACATACCAGGAGGTGTTGTATTCATGTCTGCTGATCTAGCTAGTATCCATATTGATCAGAAACATACCATAACCGCCTTATCAGCAGTTTCCCTGACGTTATCCCTGCTGGTCACCTCAGATCTGGGATCGGCTGATGTTTTTAAACCAGAGAACAATGACCTATCCTGCGATCTCTAACTGCAGGGCCATTACCGATTTTAGACTTACAGACTGAGCATACAATACGCTCCTACACAACAAGATTGCAGTAAATTATGTTTGAGGCACTATGTAATGTCATTAAATTTAAGGACGTTTTCAGTTGACCTTGGTCAGGTGGACTCTGTATTGGACTCAGAGATACACATACAGTATGTTGCTGTGCATTGTCTGCTTTTGTAGATAGTCCTGGGATACAATATAACATATACACATCCTTTTCCAGTACTCTGAGCCTGCTCATATATTTTAATGTCCATACTCATAGGGAAAACACAGACTATAATAATGTCTCAGTAGGCCAATATAAAATGCAGTATCCTAGCACTGCACTAGGTGGCCCTCCGGCAAAGGATCTTTCCCTTTATGGGTCTGAAAGTTTTCTAAGTGACATCTTATTTGTTTTGTTTTCTTCCATTAGCGTGACATGTAGATTAGCAATTGCTAGTAGTGATGTCGCGAACAGTTCTGCCGCAAATAGTTCGCAGCGAACATAGCATGTTCGCGTTCGCAGCGGACGGCGAACATATGCGATGTTCGATCCGCCCCCCTATTCATCATCATTGAGTAAACTTTGACCCTGTAGCTCACAGTCACAAGACACATTCCAGCCAATCAGCAGCAGACACTCCCTCCCAGACCCTCCCACCTCCTGGACAGCATCCATTTTAGATTCATTCGGATGAAAGGGAGACAAAAGGAGGCGCCACAATAGTGTGAAATCGTAGGTAAAGGGACCCCCACACACAATACAGGATCACTTACTGGATATAAAGCACTTGAGAAGTGCCACAGGTGCAGGCTGAACTATTTAAAGCTGTCCAGCGAGCTTTTCCTTCCGGTCGAACAGCCAAAGGGTTAACTTCAGATTGCCCCACACGTATTGGGATAAAAGATGAGCCAAACAATAGTGGATTCCCACTTGGGAAAGAAAATCCAGCTATATAGAAGGCTAAAAAATAGGTCAAAAGTCGGATCGACTAGGTCAAAAGTCGGATCGACTAGTAAAAGCAATATTAAAATAAGCGTGATGACAAATAGGTAAAAATATAACCAAAAAGTTTATTTAAACCTAATACACTACGCGTTTCCCGGTCACAACAACCGTTTCATCAGGTGTAAAAAGCTAACAGTCATCACACTATTTGTAACATATATCGGCGTTCCAAAAATTCCATTGCGCATGCCCATTGAAGCCATGAACCAATGAAATGAAAAACCGAGCCGGCACACTTTCGGATAGGTCATAACTTGGGGGTGTGTGATACCAGCCTCCACCACGAGTGTTACCTATCACTCAAATGACGTAACCATATAGCACGGCAAGTATCCAATGGCTAACATACGCCGGCATGATGCTCACTAATATAACTACGCTAAAATGATCACATAGGGAGAGACCACAGACTTAAGATTCCCTCATGTGATCCCGAAAGAGGTCTAAATGTATCTTTTATTATTGAAGTAATTTAAATAAAAAATAAAATGTAACATCCTTCTAATTCTTAAACTATATTGTATATTGTATATACAATCAATGGGGAGTAAATAAATATATATAAAAAATATATAAAATAATATAATATCTTGATAATCTTCTTTACGACAATACAAAAATATATAAAATAATAACTGTTCTTACATATAGCCCTGAGGAGTATTCCTGGCCTAATGTTAAAAACTCTATGTAGAATACATCTAAGCTAAAAAATATAAAGGTAACACCCCATAGTGGAGGTGGATCACCTATATAACTAAAAAATGTAAAAAATGTAGTGTTAGTGTATTGCCACTGATAAAAACAAAAATATATGCTTTTACCATGCCGGCTCAGGGATCATCTGATCAGTCATGACTTAATACACAAATGAGTTAATATTCTAGAGTCTAGACAAAAATATATATTACACATATAAAATTACATAAAAATAAAAATGGATTACTACTCTGACGTTAAAAACCCATAAATAATACACATAAAGTCTCAAATAAAATCACATAGACACCAATGCCCAATAAGACAGATAGGTGTATATAGTTACATAAATACATAAATATAAACATAATGATAAATCCCAAAAGAGACAAAGAGAAGTAAATCATGTTCACTTAATTGAAAGCTGCCATGTCGATGTTTTCATTTAGACCATGGGGCTTCAAAGTTTTTAATTTCCATATCCAATAAGTCTCTCTTTGTCGCAAGTGAATAAACCTATTTCTACCCCATTTGGGAGCAACATGTTCTATAGGAAGAATACTATATATATCACTTTCTCCCAGATGGCATTGTCCCTTGTGACGAGGAACACTATGATTCATCAATTCTTTCTTCACATTTCTCATGTGTTCCCCCCATCTTTTTTTGATGGGTCTTGAGGTTCTCCCTACATACTGAACCCCACATTTGCATTGTAGCAAATATACCACAAATGTTGAATCACACGTGAAATGTGAAGAAACACTAAAAATTTCATTGGTAACAAATGACTTAAATTCAGTAACCTGCCCCATCGTATAGCTACACAACCCACAGTTATTTTTCCTACATTTGAAAAAACCTATCTTAGTTGTTAAAAAAGAATTAGTATTAACTTTGTTTACCACCCTATTTGTGCGTTTTTTCATTAAGATCTTACTCGGTGCCAACCTATTTTTAAGGGTCTGAGCTCTTCTAAAAGTACAGATAGGAGTGTCTTCCAATATCTGTTTCAAAACTGGATCATTTTTCAAAATAAACCAATACTTCTGTAAAATATTCTTAATTAGATGATGATTATTATTATACCTAGTAATAAATTGGGGATGATTATTAATTTTGGACTTAAATAGTAACTTTTCCTCTTCCGAGTTAAAAGTTTTTCCATATTTGTCCTTTTTCTTAGAATTAAACAAATCAGATCTTACTTTATTTCTAGCCTTTTGGTAGCCTAATTCTATGAGTTTTGATGGATAATCTCTTGCAAGGAACCTCTCTTTTAATATTTGTGATTGCTCATCAAAAATAGATATCTCTGTACAATTTCTGCGTATTCTGCAGAATTGATTGAATGGAATATTTTCTTTCCATGGTCTGTAATGGTTACTTTTAAAATTCAAATAACTATTTGTATCTACAGTTTTGAAAAAAGTCTTGGTTGAAACAGACCCTTTTGAATCCCAATATAATATAAGATCCAAAAATTCAATTTGTTCCTTTGAGATGTTCGAGGTGAATGTCAAACCCATATTATTGGCATTCAAAAATTCCACAAATTCCTTTGCCTCAGACTCTGTTCCATCCCATATAAAGAGCAAATCATCAATAAAGCGGCCATAGAAGACCAGGTTCGCCCTTGCTGGGGAATTATATATATACTCCTCTTCAAAAGACCCCATAAACAAGTTCGCAAAGCTTGGGGCGAACCTGGTCCCCATGGCCGTGCCCTTTATTTGTAGAAAAAACTGCTCCTGAAACACAAAATAATTGTGCCTCAACACAAAAGAAATAGCATCCAACAGGAAAATTTTCTGTTGTTCAGGTAAATAAATGTCTCTAGATAAAAATTTGTCAATAGAGCTGATCCCTAAATCATGTGCTATATTTGAATAAAGTGCTGACACATCACATGTCATCCAAACTAAGAAAAATCTGTATCACTTGAACTATGTTTAAGGACTATTCGTATATACTATAGTACCCGGGTATTTGATTTCTGTATGTATTTGTTATCGCAATATTTCACCATTGTATGTCTATAATATCACTCGCAACTATTGTTCGCTCACTATTCCACGTGCATTGATAGATATGTGGTTTTAGGATTTCAATATTTGCTGCTGGAGCTACATTGTTATTGTGGTCACCACTAGAAGGACACATTACACTTTATATATATTTTTGGCACTATATATTATGGTATATTGCGTTCATATATTCATAATCTTCCACTTTTGTATAAATATATACACTTGACACTAATTTTTGCATCATATATCCAGCATAGTTGTGAAATTTTATTCACGCATATTACTTGTCCTTTGTTGAAGAGTATATTTAGGACACGGAGATTTATATTTTTTATATATTTTTGTATGCACTGTTTTAGAGTGCACTATTTATAGGCGCCTTCACTATATCATATCACATAGATTCATTCGGAGCCTGCATTCTTAGTGAGAGGAGGGACTGTGTAGCTGCTGCTGATTTAATAGGGAAATTGATAGCTAGGCTAGTGTATTCAGTGTCCACTACAGTCCTGAAGGACTCATCTGATCTCTGCTGTAAGGACAGCACCCCAAAAAGCCCTTTTTAGGGCTAGAACATCAGTCTGCTTTTTTTTTTTTTTTTCCCCTGTGTAATCTAATTGCAGCCTGCCTGCCAGCTCAGGCTCACAGCGTATACTGTGCCCACTTGCCCAGTACCACCACTCATATCTGGTGTAACAGTAGTGTACATTTAAAAAAAAACAAAAAAAACTTTTTTTAATTTGAAATAATAGCAGTCATTTTCCTTCACACGTGTGCGTTTGAGGTCCTGCCAGGGCACAGTGTGACACCAGTGCAAGTCATATCTGCTAAAAAAAATTGTGTATATTTAAAATAAAAAAAAACCTTTTTTTAATTTGAAATAATAGCAGTCATTTTCCTTCACACGTGTGCATTTGAGGTCCTGCCAGGGCACAGTGTCACACCAGTGCAAGTCTTATCTGCTAACACAGTAGTGTACATTTAAAAAAAAAAAAAAACCTTTTTTTAATTTGAAATAATAGCAGTCAGTTTCCTTCACACGTGTGCGTTTCAGGTCCTGCCAGGGCACAGTGTCACACCAGTGCAAGTCATATCTGCTAAAACAGTAGTGTACATTTAAAAAAAACAAAAAAACTTTTTTTACTGTGAAATAATAGCAGTCAGTTTCCCTCACATGTGTGCGCTCCAGGTCCTGCCAGGGCACAGTGTCACACCAGTGCAAGTCATATCTACTAAAACAGTAGTGTACATACATTTAAAAACAAAACTTTTTTATTGTGAAATAATAGCAGTCAGTTTCCCTCACACGTGTGCGCTCCAGGTCCTGCCAGGGCACAGTGTCACACCAGTGCAAGTCATATCTACTAAAACAGTAGTGTACATTTAAAAAAAACAACAACCTTTTTTTACTGTGAAATAATAGCAGTCAGTTTCCCTCATACGTGTGCGTTCCAGGTCCTGCCAGGGCACAGTGTCACACCAGTGCAAGTCATATCTGCTAAAACAGTAGTGTACATTTAAAAAAAAAAACCCTTACACTACCTGAACGATACAACATCATACCTGATGTTTTAAAGCACGTTATTCCAAACAATTTAGGAATGTTAGGTGATTTATGCCCTTTATGGATTAAAACCAGACTCTGCATCAACTATTTAATTTTCCATGAGAGTTTGCCATGGATCCCCCTCCGGCATACCACAGTCCAGGTTTTAGTCCCCTTGAAACAACTTTTCCATCACTTTTGTGGCCAGAAATTCACCTGCCTATTGAAGTCTATGGCGGTTCGCCCGGTTCGCTGGTTCGCAAACTTTTGCGGAACTTCGCGTTCGCCGTTTGCGAACGCAAAATTTTAGGTTTGCGACATCATTAATTGCTAGGTTTCAATGCATCGTCTATGTTAATCATCCTTTGTATAAGGTTACATATTCTACATACTAAATGCTGAAAGAGATATTAGGAGATAAGAACATCAATTTATATGTTACTTCAGTTTGTTAATCTATTACTTTTGAAAGCTAGCCACAGAGGGGATGGGCCTTGCTATTAGACATCAGATTTTGCAGAAAATGAATCTCTTGGTACTGGGCTCAGTCCTATTGTCTGCAGCCGAGGCAATGGGGCATACTGGGTAAGTTAGGATTACTATTTATTCCTTTATAGACCCTTTTGATAAGCGACCTTGAGAGGCTAAATGTACGAAAGATCCGCCTTCGATTCAATGATTTGTATGTATTGGTGCACCTATACTTCTTATTTATGTGTAGGCTGAACATTAAGTTAAAGATTTTAAATATATGCAACTTACTCCATTAGATACTATACACTCTTCCAAAGTGTAGCAGCATTTATTTGCCTATTAGTGGTCGTCCGGTACTGGGAATCACCTGATTACCCCTATTCCCTACCAGAGACAAAGATTAACAGAATGTCTGTTGGTTTAATTAATATTTTCACCATAGGCCAGAAATAGGTACAGACGATATAATTATATAGTTTTTGGCAATGTCTTGTAGGCTCAGAGTTACTGACCATGTGCTTCATACATAGGAATTTTTAGAGTTTCATTCCCTACCGGAGATATGGGTGAGTAGACTGTCTGTTGGTTTACTTAATATTATCTCCATGGCCTAGAACTAAATACAGAGGACATAGTTATATAGTTTTCTTACAAAGATTGGTAGACTCAGAGTATCTTCCCGCGTGCTCCATGTATAGGATTTTTTTGAGTTTTAAGCTCTAATTAAAGTGCAATTGGCAAGAACCCAAATTCACATTATCAGTTACTAATGTGTATTAGCTATAACTAATAGACTAATCTATGTGAATTATATTATAGGAGGTGTTATTCTTTAGTATATTATTGCATTAGGAGTTGTCTTGATCTCCTCCTCCACCCCCCCTCCCCTTCTATACACACCTAACAACAATATATTCAGTAGCATTTTATTTATATTGGGATTAGCTGCACACCCAGTGTTTAGACTGGGAATTACAAAGAGCGGCTTTGGTCCACTATTTTGTGTCACATTTCAATTCATAGTATAGCAATGCTTTATTGATGTATACTTTTACAATAAATGTTTCGATTTCTACATACTAAATGCTGAAAGAGATATTAGGAGATAAGAACATCAATTTATATGTTACTTCAGTTTATCATTCTAGTATATTAAAAGGGCTAGTATATATATTTCTGCTTACAATTGTAATATTATTATAATTAGCCATGAGGTTAAAAGATTTAAATTTGAGTTATAAATAAGGTACGGATGTGCATAAATTCTAGCAAACGATTAGGGTACTACCATAAGCTCGAGAGAGAGATATTGCCCTAGGTAAAGAAGATACAGGTAGCACACTGTTTGTTATATATTGAATGTCAATATGTTTTGCATCAGTTTGTTTGTACTATTTTGTCTTTTTTTACATATGATGTATGATTATGGTACCTTAATAAAAAGAAAAATTAAAAAAAAAAAAAAGTGTAAAGAGGTAGCTTGCAATGCGAAGGGTGGTGGTTTAGGGGTTAATAAAGTAGTTTAGTTCAACTGTTTCCTCTGGACAAACTTTACGTGACCTTGCAGGTTGCGTAAAAAGTTTGGGCGATAAATGCGATTGCGTTTGAGTGATCGCATTTACTTTCAAAACTATGTGTAGAGTAAAGTACCGCAAGTTTGCGCAAACGTATTTGCTGTAATTTTAACAGCATGACACTTTTAATATGGATTTGAGCATTAAAAACACTGCAAGCTTGCAATCACATTTACGCTCCTCGCGCTAACGGTAGTGCTCCACTCATAATCTAGGCCTTGGTTTCTTAGTAGCTTGTTCAGCTAATTTAGGGTCTACCCTAATAAGGGAATCCCTGTGTCATGACATTTGCATAGCTGAATTGTATTCTTTCTGGACCCATTCATTAGTAAGTCCAGGATCTGGGCAGCAATTTTCAAAAGTCTTATAGCGACTTTTCAACTCTTTCCAAGTTTATGCGAATCTCTTCTGCCCTTGGAAAAGAAGGTTATAAACAAGCTATAAACACTGTCTCAACATATATATAACAGATTCTATCATGTAGCGCTTGTCTCTGATGGTCAAAATATTTGTTCTTGTATCTGACACATGGCTGTAATTTTAACCAGTCTTAACTTATTTCTTGACTACCTTAGCTTTGATTCTTAGCATACCTCTCATATGTATCTATTTGACTTTGGCTTAGAGCAGGGGTGTCCAAACTTTGCTCTCCAGAGGTTTTGGAACTACATTTCCGATGATGCTCAGCCAGCATTTTGGGAAATGTAGTTCCAAAACCTCTGGAGAGCAAAGTTTGGACACCCCTGGAAGCCTTAGAGCCATGAGCTTTGAATTTGACTATATACCGCTCATCATTTTCCCTACTTGTGCCCTGCCAGCTGCTTAATTGTGTTTCCTGTATGTCTTATGCAGCTAAGGCTATTCAAAATTATTCTGTGCCATCTACAGTACCTCTGTTTATTGATTGCCTGCATTCTGTGTTTCCTTTCCATTGTAAAGTTAAGAAACAATGGATTTCCTTCACATATATATTACGTTGTACCCCGTTACAGGGTTTTAATAAATGGTAAACTACTGATGAGATGAGATTGCAGAGAGGGATATCCCCATTCTTGATATCTGGTATAGCTACCATCAGCTCCCACATTTTGTTCGCCACCATTAACCATTTCCTGTTATAATATGCAGCTGATCTACCAAAGAATAGATAGATGATTGATTCAACTGTATACATAGAATGAATTATAACCTGATGAAGCAGAAGCAATACATGAAAAAACTTTAAGCAAACTGGGCCATGTAATTAAGTCAATGCAGTATTGAATTAGCTTTTGCAGAGTTCACAAAGCTGTATATGGTCAAGTCTGCATACCTACAGAGGAAGATGCAGAGCACTTGATATATTTTCACCACTAATTTGCTTTTTTTAATGTAACTATTTATATAAACATTCACCTGACATTCTGAAAATATTTAATAAATCTTTTTTTTTTTTTTAAATATTTATACCTCTGAACACAAAAGTTATAAGCTAGAATATCATCTGGGACAAAGACAGAAAGGTAATTTAAGAAGTCAATGTTACGATCTGAAAAAAAAACAACCTAGTTTCTTTGAGTATATATGTGTGAAATATGTCCTATTAAGTAGATGGATTTTTGATTGCACTGGCAAACACAAGAAAAGCAGTGTTACATTTGAATTATTCATTGGGTAGTTTATTACTGAAGCTTTCGAACCCATCTCGAAAAATTTGATTCAGCTATGATATAAAGCATTTAAATTAGAAAAAAGCTCCATAATCTAAAATAAAATAAGATAACCTGGAAGATGAAAATATGGATGCGTTGAGCTTTTGAAATCATGAATTGCATTGAGAACTTATAACTATGCTTGGTTTTGAAGTACTTCTTATTTAAGGTATTGTCTAAATTGCATGAATGACAACTGTGTTATTAGTTTATGACCATCAAATTACTCTTCAATTAACAAATATGACTATTATAATTTTATGTAAATTATTAGACTTGTGCAGCTTCGAAAAATTTGGTTCGGTTCGGTTTGGTTCGGATCGATTCGGATCGATTCGAATTTCAGTTCGGATAGATTCGAATTCGGCAAAAATCTAATTAATTTGTTTCGGATTCATTCAGATTCTTTCGGATTCGGAAAAAATTTGGTTCAGTTCGGTTCGATTCGGTTCGAATCAATTTGGAATTTCGGAATTTCGGTAAGTGTTAGGTGGGATGTGCTGTGTATTACACTAGTGTTATGTACTGTATATTAGGTTTAACCCATAGCAGAGTGATAAACCTAATATACTGTACAATACTAGTGTAATACACGGCCATCCGAATCTACCGAATAAATTTGAATCGATTCTGATTTATTCGGTAGATTCGGCACTACCACAATTCGGAAATTCAAATCAATCCGAATCTCTGAATTCGACACATTCGTCCGAATTTTGATTCGGACCGAATCGAATCGCACATGTCTATAAATTATACAATCGGCCCAGAGTTATGAAAATCAATTCCTAAAACTAAAGTCCTGCCTCAACAGTTCAGAGAGATTTGTGCTCCCCCTTCATCACATCCGCTTGTTGCAAGTGACTCTCCATTAATCAGTGGAGTAGCATCTGTCTTGTAAGCGTTCAAATTTCAACACAAAGAACAAGCTCCACTTTGAAGGATACTGGCATTTTGAAAATGCCTAAAAAATGTGACGAAAGAAACAAATTATGACAGGAAAAAAAATAATAATCAAAGGGATATGAAATTGTTCTCTTGATATCTTTTGTTTAAAAGCCTGGGTGTATGCTTAGGAGCCAGCTCATTTCTGTAGCACTATATATCAGCAGTTTTGCAAGAATGTTATCCATTTACAAAAGCACTAGATGGCAGCACTGTTTTCTGCCAGGTAGTTCTCCAGATGACAACCTAGGTATTTCTTCAACATAGAATATCATGGGAATGAAGCAAATTTGATAATAGAAGTAAATTGGAAACATTTTTAAAATGGTTTAATGCTCTGTCTGAATCACAAAATAAATGTAAAGGGGTCCACTCTAATATAATAATAAAAAAAAACCTTGAAACAGCTTTGTGGGTTTGGAAGTAGTGAGAAATGATTGCTAGATGAGATATTTTACAAAGGCAATAGAGTTTTTATTTAATATGCTTGGCAACAATGCCCCCAGAATGCTCGGGAATGCCCATAGTCAGCCCTATTGTTCATGAGCACAACCTCCATGGATCTCACCTGAGTGAGATATGATTTTGGGAACCCCATGCAACTATAGAGTAAACAATCCGTTTAGAACATTATCCTGCTTTTACAGTAGATAGTAATGTAAATTAGTTTAGTATATTCTGGAGTATTATAAAATCTCATCCCAAGGAAAAATCTCTTGTTGCAACAAGAAAACACTCAACATCTCTTTGAGCTATTTTTAAAATGGAATGTTTTGGGGAGAAGCTCCTCCTTTTTTATAACATACCTTTATAAATATATAAATCCATTGTAATTTTATGTATAATCAGCAAAATAACAAAACATGACTACTTTTTATAGGTGAAGAAATCTATCAACTATAAAGAATAAATGAATACATTTTGAATTAAAGTTCAATGTTTTTATAAACTTTGTTCTAAAGTATTATTATCTAAATGTGAACAATATCTAATATTTTATAAGCATTATCTAATAGTTAAATATTTTTCCAAAAAAAATATATATAATATGGCTTCAGTTCAATGTTTTCTAAACTAACATTAAATTTATGAAGAAATATTTGTATAACATTTTTGGGATTTGTATGAATATATCAACAGCTGAACTTATCTATTAGCGCTATCCAGGGTGCTGAACCTAAAATGGGCCAGCTCCTAAGCTTTACATTCCTGCTTTTAAAATAAAGATAGCAAGAGAATAAAGAAAAATTCATAATAAGAGTAAATTATAAAGTTGCTTAAAATTGCTTGCTCTATCGGAATAATGAAATAAAAAAAAGTGGGTTTAATATCCCTTTAAACAAGTTTTGGCCACATTAAGATGCTCTGGTTAAAGTTTTTAATCATCAACTTATAATATCAGATTGTTTTTTATGAGACTGGGCACAATGCACTGCACTTATAATTAAGCACTGCACTAGTATAACCCTGTGTGTATAAACCTGCAAAGCATTAAAGCTTAACAACGTTAACACCGAACTTCATTAACTAATTTAGGCCTAGATTACAGGAAGAGCACATAAATATTAGCTCTATTAAGCTAAAACTCTGTTCTGGCTTTCTTGACTCTGAACTTGTATTCACTCCTCAAATACAAGCTCTTACCAAATCCTGCTGTGCACACCTATGCAAAAGTTCCAGAATTTGCACTTTCTTTACTCAAGAAACTACAAAAATATGAATTGATTCTCTAATTTTGTCATGTACTGACTACTGCAACCTACTCCTAAATGGCCTTCCTAAACATCATCTCTCCTACTCAATCTATCATGAACGCTTCAGCTACACTCATCCACGTAAGCCATCGATCTACATCAGCTTTCCACGCTCTGTCAGTCCCTATACTGGCTCTGTATATATTGTAGAATAAAATTCAAAATATTAACGCTAACCAATAAAGCACTCAACAACCTCACTCCCAATTATTTCCTCACTCATTTCCAAATACCCTGACCCACCATCTTTAATTAACCTCTAACCTACTTCTCTCCAATTATATTATTTCTCCTTCACTCTTTCACCTCCAAAACTTCTCAACAGCTGCTTCTATCCTCTGTAACTTTCTACCCTGCTCCTTCAGTCTCCAACCTTTTATCGTTTCAGGCACTATTTGAAAACCAACCTATTTAGTAAAGCTTACCAACCTAGCCAAAATAATTATTTAACTACCTTGCCTCACTTCTGCATCTACAATCTATAGGACAACCTTTCCAAACCTCACGTCTCTGCACCCTCCACCTGTAGACTGTAAGCTGTTCGGAGATGTTAATTTTCTTAGCAAAATGTAGGTGCCTACCTTAATGCTGGTTCAATCAATGCCCAGTGGTTTATTCTCTGTTCAATGAGCCATAAATCCTCATCTTGAGCCTATAAAACATGTTTTTTTAATTGAATCTACTGCTGCAGAGAGTGTCTTGTAGTAATCTCTTTCAGAGACATATAACAATATGGGCCAACTATCTGAATTCATATACGGCTAGATTTAGAGTTCTGCGGCCAAAGGGGTGCGTTAGCTACGCGTGTATTTTTTCCCCCGCACCTTTTAAATACCGCTGGTATTTAGAGTTCACAGAAGGGCTGCGTTAAGCTCCAAAAAGGGAGCGTAGAGCATAATTTACCGCCACTGCAACTCTAAATACCAGCGGTGCTTACGGACGCGGCCATCTTAAAAAACGTGTTCATGCACGATTCCCCCATAGGAAACAATGGGGCAGTTTGAGCTGAAAAAAAACCTAACACCTGCAAAAAAGCAGCGTTCAGCTCCTAACGCAGCCCCATTGTTTCCTATGGGAAAACACTTCCTAAGTCTGCACCTAACACCCTAACATGTACCCCGAGTCTAAACACCCCTAACCTTACACTTATTAACCCCTAATCTGCCGCCCCCGCTATCGCTGACCCCTGCATATTATTTTTAACACCTAATCTGCCGCTCCGTACACCGCCGCAACCTACAATATAGCTATGTACCCCTAATCTGCTGCCCCTAACACCGCCGACCCCTATATTATATTTATTAACCCCTAATCTGCTGCCCCCAACGTTGCCGCCGCCACCTACCTACAATTATTAACCCCTAATCTGCCGACCGGACCTCACCGCTACTATAATAAAGTTATTAACCCCTAATCCGCTTCACTCCCGCCTCAAAAACCCTATAATAAATAGTATTAACCCCTAATCTGCCCTCCCTAACATCGCCGACACCTAACTTCAAGTATTAACCCCTAATCTGCCGACCGGACCTCGCCGCTACTCTAATAAATGTATTAACCCCTAAAGCTAAGTCTAACCCTAACACTAACACCCCCCTAAATTAAATATAATTTTATTCTAACGAAATAAATTAAATCTTATTAAACAAATTATTCCTATTTAAAGCTAAATACTTACCTGTAAAATAAATCCTAATATAGCTACAATATAAATAATAATTATATTGTAGCTATTTTAGGATTAATATTTATTTTACAGGCAACTTTGTATTTATTTTAACCAGGTACAATAGCTACTAAATAGTTAATAACTATTTAATAGTTACCTAGTTAAAATAAATACAAAATTACCTGTAAAATAAATCCTAACCTAAGTTACAATTAAACCTAACACTACACTATCATTAAATACATTAAATAAATTAAATACAAATACCTACAAATAAATACAAATAAATACACTAACTAAAGTACAAAAAATAAAATAAAAATTTATATAGCTATATTCGGATTTATTTTAGAGGTAAGTATTTAGCTTTAAATAGGAATAATTTATTTAATAAGATTTAATTTATTTCGTTAGAATAAAATTATATTTAATTTAAGGGGGTGTTAGTGTTAGGGTTAGACTTAGCTTTAGGGGTTAATACATTTATTAGAGTAGCGGCAAAGTCCGGTCGGCAGATTAGGGGTTAATACTTGAAGTTAGGTGTCGGCGATGTTAGGGAGGGCAGATTAGGGGTTAATACTATTTATTATAGGATTTTTGAGGCGGGAGTGAGGCAGATTAGTGGTTAATAACTTTATTATAGTAGTGGTGAGGTCCGGCCGGCAGATTAGGGGTTAATAATTGTAGGTAGGTGGCGCCGACGTTGGGGGGGACAGATTAGGGGGTAATAAATATTATGTAGGTGTCGGCAATGTTAGGGGCAGCAGATTAGGGGTACATAGGGATAACGTAGGTGGCGGCGGTGTGCGGTCGGCAGATTAGAGGTTAAAAACATTTATTAGAGTGGCGGCGATGTGGGGGGACCTCGGTTTAGGGGTACATAGGTAGTTTATGGGTGTTAGTGTACTTTAGAGCACAGTAGTTAAGAGCTTTATGAACCGGCGTTAGCCCAGAAAGCTCTTAACTCCTGGCTTTTCTCTGCGGCTGGAGTCTTGTCGTTAGAGTTCTAACGCTCACTTCAGCCAAGACTCTAAATGCCGGCGTTAGGAAGATCCCATTGAAAATAGGCATAGGGGGATCTGCGGTATGGAAAAGTCACGGCTGGAAAGTGAGCGTTAGACCCTTTCCTGACTGACTCTAAATACCAGCGGGCGGTAAAAACCAGCGACTAACGCAGAACTCTAAATCTAGGCGATAGTTTTTTGTTGAGATGTTTATGGATATTAATAATTAATGACACTAAAAGTTATTATTAACTATTAATATTTAATCCCAATTTAAAAAAAAACTAAGTTCTAACAGGTGAAGTATTATAAACACAGCAATTATATGTATTCAGTAACTTTGGTATTAATTATTATCAAATATATAACTGATTTATTACAATATTAAAATAAAAAAACAAGCTATAGAAATATTTAAATAAATAAATATTCGATTAAATAGTCTGTTAC
The DNA here is from genome assembly GCF_027579735.1 of Bombina bombina. Lineage (NCBI taxonomy): Eukaryota > Metazoa > Chordata > Amphibia > Anura > Bombinatoridae > Bombina > Bombina bombina. The sequence goes on from NC_069500.1 coordinate 897,291,895, forward strand.
CCTTTGGATATGAGTACAATATTGTTGGAAAACTAAATCTTGACCCGAAAAGAATTAAATGTCAAATATCAAATATTTACTAGAACAATTCAGAATAAATCAAAATACTAATTAATAACTCAAATGGCTAATTTTTAGAATTCAGCTATTGAGTATGAACTGAAAATTACTATCAACAGGACCTTTGTTAAACAATTCGATAGGATGATACCATTAAATCAAAAGCCTGATTTGCAAACCTAACACAATTGTCAATAAATCAAATATATTAATTAGAAGCCTTATAATCGTTCACCAGCTATCCAGTATTTGTCAGCAAATACAATGTAGCTCAATTAAGTATAATATTAGAGCACTTTATAATAATTAAAATACTTCAACATTAAAGCTAACAGACCTTTAGTATCAATGGATAAATCCATTTCCCAGGACAGTCACCTGTAAAATATCAAGCTGAGATATACAATACAATTTTAAGCAGGAAGTTAAAAATAACTTTTAGTAAAGCTCTATGAGAATGTTAACCAATACAATTTCTAAACCATCTTAAAAAAATTTAAAATAAATTTATACATATTTATTACCCATCCCCTTTGTCTTCCATATTAAATTTTATCAATGCAAATAAAATTATTATCTAGAAAATAATCATCTGTGAGATATTAAATTATAAATATAAAACACACTTTTACTCATAATAATACTTCAGAGATTTCCATACTGCTATAAAGAAATTTTAACTATAGCGACAAATACAATATTAAATTGATATTATATGTTACAAGGTACCAAGTTTATATTCAGGAAAAACAGATCGCTGTGTCTGTTGGGCCTGTGTAAGTATATCCTTCTTCGCCTCAAAAGTTTCACTGTCATACAGGAGAGTATATCCACAGTATAGAAAGAAAACAGGTAGCACAAACGCCCTAGAAGAGCTAGCCAGTTCTGTTATTTTTTTCTATAGTGTTTGAGCCTTTTTGTCTGCTGACTGTCTCTGCCCCCTTTGCTAATCATCCAGTGAAAACATCTAGAGTGTGAGCGACAGCTCTCATTGGTCAAGTTTTGCCACCTGTTGTGAGCTAATATCCTTAAAGGGACATCCTGATTCGAATCAGCCAATGGAATGAGAACTGCTTAAATCCTATTAGCTGATTTGAACAGCCAATATGATTTTAGCAGCTCTAATCCCTATTGGCTAATTCAAAATTTTCAGCCAATAGGAATGCAAGGAACGCCATCTTGAAACAGCTCCCTTGCATTGAAGATTCAGTGTACGGCGGCGACCGTATGAAGAGGATACTCCTTGCCGGATGAAGATTGAAGAGGCCATCTGGATGAAGACTTCTCGCCGCTTGGATGAGTACTTTGCAGCCGGATGAATAATGAAGAGGCCCCCTGGATGAAGACTTCTCGACGCCTGGATGAAGATAGTTCAAGTGGGACTTAAAAAACTGTAAGTGAACCACTGGGGGTTAGTGTTAGGCTTTTTTTAAGGGTTTTTATTTTAGATTAGGGTTTGGGCAGCAAAAGAGCTAAATGCCCTTTTAAGGGCAATGCCCATACAAATGCCCTTTTCAGGGCAATAGGTAGCTTAGGTTTTTTAGATAGTAATTTTTATTTTGTGGGTTTGAGGGGGTGGGGGTTTGTAATGTTAGTGGGGGTTTATATTTTTTTTTACAGGTAAAAGAGCTGTTTAACTTTGGGTAATGCCCTACAAAATTCCCTTTTAAGGGGCATTGGTAGATAATTCTAGAGTACGTTTTTTTATTTTGGTGTTTTTTTTTTTTTAAAAATGGGCATTAGAATAGGAGTAGTTTTTATTATTTTTGATAATTTATTTGTTATTTTGTGTTATGTATTTTATTTTTCGTTTTGGGGTGGGTTTTTATTTTTAGATTAGGGCTTGGGCAGCAAAAGAGCTAAATGCCCTTTTAAGGGCAATGCCCATACAAATGCCCTTTTCAGGGCAATGGGTAGATTAGGTTTTACTTTATTTTTATTTTGTGGGTTTGGGGGTGGGGGTTTGTATACTGTTAGGGGGTATTTGTTTTTTTTTTGTAGCAAAAGAGCTGTTAACTTTAGGGAAATGCCCTACAAAAGGCCCTTTTAAGTGCTCCTGAAAGGCCCTTTTAAGGGGCCTTGATAGTTTATTCTAGATTAAGCTTTTTTCTTTTGGGGTGTTTTTTTTTTTTCTTTTTTAAGGTTATTAGATTTTATGTGATTTTAGTGTTTTTTTATTGTTTGTATTTTTAGGTTTTAGTGTAAGGTAGCTTAGGTTTTATTTCACAGGTAAGTTTTTATTTATTTTTAACAAGGTAGTTATTAAATAGTTAATAACTATTTACTAACTAGTCTACCTAGTTAAAATAAATACAAACTTAACTGTGAAATAAAAATAAAAGCTAAGATAGCTACAATATAACTATTAGTTATATTGTAGCTAGCTTAAGTTTTATTTCACAAGTAAGTATGTATTTAGTTTTAGGTATTATTTAGTTAATAATTGTAAGTTTAATTTAGCTCTATTGTAATTATGTTAAAGTTAGGGGGTGTAGGGTTAGGTTTAGGGTTACGGTTAGGGTTATGTTAGGTTTAGGGGTAGGTGTAGGGGTTAATAGTTTAATTTAGATTTTTGCAATGTGGGGGGCTGGCGGTTTAGAGGTTAATAGATTTATTTAGTGGTAGTGATGTGGGAGGCCAGAGGTTTAGGGGTTAATAGCTTTATTTAGTTGTGGCGATGTTGGGGAGCAGCAGAATAGGGGTTAATAGATTTATTACAGTGTGGGCGATGTTGGGGTGCAGGGGAATAGGGGTTAATAACCTAAGTTTAGTGGCGGCGATATTGGGAGCGGCAGATTAGGGGTTAATAGTTTTATTTAGATGGCGGCAGATTAATAACATTATGTAGGTGCCTGTGATGTCGGTGGGGGGCAGATTTCAGGTGTTTATACTCGGGGTTTATGTCAGGGTGTTAGGTTTAAACGTTAGTTTTTTTTCCCCATAGACATCAATGGGGCTGCGTTACGGAGCTTTTTTTTCTGCGATCGCAGGTGTTAGAGACTTTTTTCTGACCTGCTCTCCCCATTGATGTCTATGGGGGAAGCATGCATGAGCACTTCAAAACAGCGCTTGTATTTTGTGCGGTATGGAGCTTAAAAGCACCATACCGCACGCACAAGCCGGCTGTTTTAAAACTTGTAATGGCAGCGCTAGGGAGGATGAAATAACGCAACTTTTGTTGCGTTTGTTTCGCACCCTCTATAGCGCAAAACTTGTAATCTAGGTGATTGGTAATTTCCAGTATTATAAATATATTGTCAGTTTTAGGTTCAAATTCATTGAAGTAAGGGATTAGATATTTTGTTATATTTTCTAATCTTTAATTTCGTGTCAGGCATGAGGATATGAAGTCTGAATGAATAATATATGTTTCTTAATCTGGTGAGTTTTAAAGCAACATATTATATGTAGTGTTGTCGCGAACATAAAATTTTCTGTTCGCAAACGACGAACGCAAACTTCCGCAAATGTTCGCGAACTGGCGAACCGCCATAGACTTCAATAGGCAGGTGAATTTTAAAACCCACAGGGACTCTTTCTGGCCACAATAGTGATGGAAAAGTTGTTTCAAGGGGACTAACACCTGGACTGTGGCATGCCGGAGGGCGATCCATTGCAAAACTCCCTTGGAAAATTACATTGTTGATGCAGAGTCTGGTTTTAATCCATAAAGGGCATAAATCACCTAACATTCCTAAATTGTTTGGAATAACGTGCTTTAAAACATCAGGTATGATGTTGTATCGATCAGGTAGTGTAAGGGTTACGCCCGCTTCACAGTGACAGACCAAACTCCCAGTTTAACGCACCACACTGCATTATTCTAGGGCCAAAGGGAATCACGACGGCCCCTGCGGGGTGGCCTGCCTCTGCCTGTCTTTTTTTCGATTAGTGGTACTATGCGTGCAAGCTACTGTGACAACAGATATGAGTGGCACTGTGCACTGGCAGAAGTTGGCAGAGTAGACGCTGTAGCCCTGACACACACGCTTGCAGACAACTAACTGCTATTCAATCTATTACAGTCAAAATTGTATTTTTTTTTTAAATGTACACTACTGTTACACCAGATATGAGTTGCACTGGTGTGACACTGTGCCCTGGCAGGCCCTGAAACGCACACGGGTGAAGGAAACCGACTGCTATTATTTCACAGTCAAATTTCTAGTTTTTTTTTAATGTACACTACTGTTACACCAGATATGAGTTGCACTGGTGTGACACTGTACCCTGGCAGGCCCTGAAACGCACACGCGTGAAGGAAACTGACTGCTATTATTTCACAGTCAAATTTCTAGTTTGTTTTTTTTATGTACACTACTGTTACATCAGATATGAGTTGCACTGGTGTGACACTGTGCCCTGGCAGGCCCTGAAACGCACACGTGTGAAGGAAACTGACTGCTATTATTTCACAGTCAAATTTCTAGTTTTTTTTTTAATGTACACTATGTCAGCCGTTTAGGAATCAGTCCGGGGTTTAACCCAACTGCTAGCGTGAAAAGTAAAACACACGCTAGCACACTGAGAAATAACCAGGACGTGACCCACTCAGGAAACAAATATGATAGGTTACAAAAAATAATAATAGTTACTTTAAGCAGAATAGCCACAAAAGAGTTAGCGTTCCTTTTAGAAGATTTGAATCAAACAAATGATAAAAGTTCACTTAGCAACTTGTAGAAGTAAACGTCCCTTTAAGCAGGTTTTGCAATATATAAAAGAATGTTCTCTTTAAGCAGCTTGAAAAAGTAAATGTCCCTTTAATTAGGTTTGCAACAAACAAAAAGGCAAAGTTCTCTTTTGCAGCTTGTAAAAGTAAATGTCCCTTTAAGCAGGCTTGCAACAAACAAAAGATAAAGATCCTTTATAGCAGTTTGTAAAAGTAAATGTCCTTTAAGCAGGTTTGCAACAAACAAAGATAAAGTTCTTTTTAGCAGCTTGTAAAAGAAAATGTCCCTTTAAGTAGGTTTGCAACAAACAAAAGATTATGCTTACTTAAGGCAAGGCTGTAGCAGGACAAGACTGAAGCTGACAGGCAAAGGCAATATAAATCCAGAGATAGATAAAGGGACTAGGCAAAAGCAAGGTCAGGCAGGCAAGAGTCAGTCCAGGCATCAGTAGTAGGGACAAGGCATAAGCTAGGTCAGACAGGCAGTAGTCGGTATCCAGGCATCAGTAGTAGGGATAAGGCATAAGCTAGGTCAGGCAGGCAGTAGTCGGAATCCAGAATCAGAAGCAAAGTCAGACAGGTTCAGAAATAGTACTCACAACGCCAGAGTAATCAAACAAACGGGCCCCGATTAAGATCTCCCGCCGTGGTTTAAAGGCAGGAGCGGCAACGTCATCAGAGGGAGTGTCAGAGGACGCGTCACGTTGCTAAGCAACGTGACGTCATTCACACTGAGAAGATCCGGGAGCCGCGGCGACACGGCGATGAACGGGAGGATCATGACAGCACCCCCCTCCTCAAGGACCCCTCCGGGGGACAGGACCAGGCCTAGCAGGGTGAGACTTGTGGAAGGCCTTTATCAAGGTAGAAGCATTCACTTGATGAGCCGGCTCCCAGGATCGTTCCGTGACTGGATAACCTTTCCAATGAATGAGATAATACAATTTCTTGCCACGGAGTTTGGAATCTAGAATGTGGCTGACCTCAAACTCAGGGTGTCCATGAACAAAAAGAGGTGGAGGCTTGGAAATAGGTTTAGAATACCTGTTAGACAACATAGGTTTCAGAAGTGACACATGGAATACAGGATGGACTTTGAGAGTCTTGGGTAAAGCCACCCGGTAAGCAGTGGAACACACTTGACCCAGTATTCGGAAAGGACCCACATATCGTGGTCCCAGTTTGGTAGAATGTTGTTTTAGGCGAAGATAACGAGAAGAAATCCAAACTTTGTCACCAGGACGGTACTTGGGAGCCTTCTTCCGTCGAAGATCTGAATAGAACTTGTAACGTTTGGAAGCCACAGAAAGAATATGATGTATTCTCCGCCAATGACAAGTTAAACTTCGGGCAAAAAGATCAGAAGCAGGATTTTCTGTGGAAGAAGTATGCAAAGGAAATGTTCTGGGTTGATATCCGTAGGCCGCATGAAAAGGAGAGGTCTGAAGGGAGGAATTATACCGGGCGTTGTTTTTTTTATGTACACTACTGTTACATCAGATATGAGTTGCACTGGTGTGACACTGTGCCCTGGCAGGCCCTGAAACGCACACGTGTGAAGGAAACTGACTGCTATTATTTCACAGTCAAATTTCTAGTTTTTTTTTTTAATGTACACTATGTCAGCCGTTTAGGAATCAGTCCGGGGTTTAACCCAACTGCTAGCGTGAAAAGTAAAACACACGCTAGCACACTGAGAAATAACCAGGACGTGACCCACTCAGGAAACAAATATGATAGGTTACAAAAAATAATAATAGTTACTTTAAGCAGAATAGCCACAAAAGAGTTAGCGTTCCTTTTAGAAGATTTGAATCAAACAAATGATAAAAGTTCACTTAGCAACTTGTAGAAGTAAACGTCCCTTTAAGCAGGTTTTGCAATATATAAAAGAATGTTCTCTTTAAGCAGCTTGAAAAAGTAAATGTCCCTTTAATTAGGTTTGCAACAAACAAAAAGGCAAAGTTCTCTTTTGCAGCTTGTAAAAGTAAATGTCCCTTTAAGCAGGCTTGCAACAAACAAAAGATAAAGATCCTTTATAGCAGTTTGTAAAAGTAAATGTCCTTTAAGCTGGTTTGCAACAAACAAAGATAAAGTTCTTTTTAGCAGCTTGTAAAAGAAAATGTCCCTTTAAGTAGGTTTGCAACAAACAAAAGATTATGCTTACTTAAGGCAAGGCTGTAGCAGGACAAGACTGAAGCTGACAGGCAAAGGCAATATAAATCCAGAGATAGATAAAGGGACTAGGCAAAAGCAAGGTCAGGCAGGCAAGAGTCAGTCCAGGCATCAGTAGTAGGGACAAGGCATAAGCTAGGTCAGACAGGCAGTAGTCGGTATCCAGGCATCAGTAGTAGGGATAAGGCATAAGCTAGGTCAGGCAGGCAGTAGTCGGAATCCAGAATCAGAAGCAAAGTCAGACAGGTTCAGAAATAGTACTCACAACGCCAGAGTAATCAAACAAACGGGCCCCGATTAAGATCTCCCGCCGTGGTTTAAAGGCAGGAGCGGCAACGTCATCAGAGGGAGTGTCAGAGGACGCGTCACGTTGCTAAGCAACGTGACGTCATTCACACTGAGAAGATCCGGGAGCCGCGGCGACACGGCGATGAACGGGAGGATCATGACAGCACCCCCCTCCTCAAGGACCCCTCCGGGGGACAGGACCAGGCCTAGCAGGGTGAGACTTGTGGAAGGCCTTTATCAAGGTAGAAGCATTCACTTGATGAGCCGGCTCCCAGGATCGTTCCGTGACTGGATAACCTTTCCAATGAATGAGATAATACAATTTCTTGCCACGGAGTTTGGAATCTAGAATGTGGCTGACCTCAAACTCAGGGTGTCCATGAACAAAAAGAGGTGGAGGCTTGGAAATAGGTTTAGAATACCTGTTAGACAACATAGGTTTCAGAAGTGACACATGGAATACAGGATGGACTTTGAGAGTCTTGGGTAAAGCCACCCGGTAAGCAGTGGAACACACTTGACCCAGTATTCGGAAAGGACCCACATATCATGGTCCCAGTTTGGTAGAAGGTTGTTTTAGGCGAAGATAACGAGAAGAAATCCAAACTTTGTCACCAGGACGGTACTTGGGAGCCTTCTTCCGTCGAAGATCTGAATAGAACTTGTAACGTTTGGAAGCCACAGAAAGAATATGATGTATTCTCCGCCAATGACAAGTTAAACTTCGGGCAAAAAGATCAGAAGCAGGATTTTCTGTGGAAGAAGTATGCAAAGGAAATGTTCTGGGTTGATATCCGTAGGCCGCATGAAAAGGAGAGGTCTGAAGGGAGGAATTATACCGGGCGTTATGAGCCAATTCAGCTAATGGGAGATAAGAGGTCCAGTTAGAGTGAAAATGATCCACGTAATGTCTAATATATGTTTCAAGACACTGGTTTACCCTTTCAGTCTGGCCGTTAGATTGTGGATGATGTGAAGTAGACAGAGAAATTGTTGTTCTAAAGTGTTTACAAAGTGATCTCCAGAATCGGGAAACAAACTGTACCCCTCTATCTGAAACAATATCCAGAGGAAATCCATGTATTCTCACAATATGCAAAATAAAAAGTTCAGAAAGTCTTTTGGCAGACGGTAAGCCGGGTAAGGGAACAAAATGAGCAGTCTTAGTGAACCTGTCGACCACCACCCAAATAGTGTTGTTTCCAGCTGAAAAAGGAAGGTCGGTAATAAAGTCCATGGATACATGAGTCCAAGGCTGATGAGGTATGGGCAACGGTTGAAGCAAACCAGAAGGAAGTTGACAAGAAGACTTGTTTGTGGCACATTGTGTGCATACTGAGACATAATCTTTAACATCTTGAGAGAGAGTGGGCCACCAGACATGTTGTTTGAGATTTCGAGCGGTGTTACTAATGCCAGGATGTCCAGAGAGGGGACTATCATGAGCCCAAAATAGGATCTTGGAACGAAGGCGTTCAGGAACAAAGAGTAGACCATCAGGAGGTTTACAGGACAAAGGAAGATTCTTTTGAGCAGACTGTAAATCTTGTAACCAGGAAGTTGATAACTGGGCTATGACTTCATGAGGTTGGAGAATGGTACCAGACTCAGGAATTGGGGTATCATGAAATTGTCTTGAAAGGGCGTCTGCTTTAATGTTTTTAGAACCGGGTATATAGGATAAATTGTAGTGAAACCGGGAGAAGAATAAAGACCAACGTGCTTGCCTGGAATTCAATCGTTTGGCCGTTTGGAGATAAAGAAGGTTTTTATGATCTGTGAGTATGGTAAACGGCAAAGAGGTACCCTCCAGCCAATGCCTCCATTCGTCCAGGGCCATTTTAATGGCAAGCAACTCTTTATTGCCTACGTCATAGTTAAATTCAGAAGGAGAGAACTTTTTAGAGAAGAATCCAACAGGATGAATTTTTCCAGTATCAGGAATTCGTTGGGAAAGAACAGCTCCAGCAGCAACAGAGGAAGCATCAACTTCCAGGATGAACTGAAAATCTGGATTCGGGTGACGGAGAATAGGTGCAGAAGAAAAAGCTTCTTTGAGAGACTCAAAAGCTTCAATAGCCTCAGAAGGCCATTCTTTACAATTTTGCCCCTTTCTAGTGAGAGAAGTAAGAGGAGAAGTAATAGTAGCAAAATCTTTGATGAACTTCCTGTAATAGTTGGCGAAGCCCAGAAAACGTTGCAGAGCCTTCAGAGAATCAGGTCTAGGCCAATCCAAAATGGCAGAAAGTTTAGTAGGATCCATTTCAAATCCAGATGCAGATATTACATAACCCAGAAAGGGTATGGATTTTTGATGGAATGAACATTTCTCCAGCTTAGCAAACAGATGGTAATCTCTTAAACGTTGAAGTACTCTCCTGACGTGGTGCACATGATCTTGGTGGTTTTGAGAAAAAATCAGGATATCGTCAAGGTATATGATGACAAAGATATTAAAAAAATCACGAAAAATTTTGTTCACAAAATGTTGAAAAACTGCAGGAGCATTACATAGCCCAAAAGGCATGACCAGATACTCGTAATGCCCAAATCGAGTGTTAAAAGCAGTCTTCCATTCATCTCCCTTGCATATACGGATAAGATTGTATGCACCACGTAGATCAAGTTTGGTAAATATGGTGGATCCTTGAAGATAAGTAAACAGTTCAGGAATAAGGGGTAGAGGATAACTGTTCTTGATGGTAATTTGATTTAGTCCTCTGTAATCAATACAGGGTCGTAGTCCGCCATCCTTCTTTCCTACAAAAAAGAAACCAGCCCCTACAGGAGAAGAGGAGGGTCGAATAAATCCTCTAGCCAGATTGTCTTTAATATATTCTTCCAAAGCCACGTTTTCAGGTCTAGAAAGTGGATATGTCTTGCCTCGAGGGTAAGTAGCCCCAGGAAGAAGATCAATGGGGCAATCAAAAGGACGGTGAGGAGGAAGACGTTCAGCTTCCTTCTTGGAGAAAACATCCACAAAATCATGATAAGGCATAGGTAGAGAGTCCGGAGTTTCAATTGTGAGAGCGATAGTGAGTGGTAACTTAGTGATCTTTTGAAGACATTTAGTCTGGCATGTTGAGCCCCAGGAGGTGAGTTCGCCAAAAGTCCAAGAAAAAGTAGGATTATGTACTTGGAGCCAGGGAAGTCCCAAAATGATGGGAAATTGAGGAGTGGAAATGACGTCAAAACAAATCGTCTCAGAATGAAGTATTCCAACAGTAAGAAGTAAAGGTTTAGTAGCAAACTGAATGAATCCGGAACCCAAAGGATCTCCACTAACCGTAGAGACAGAAATAGAATATTTTTTCTTTAGTAAGGGTATAGTGTGAGTAGAGACAAATGTGGAGTCAATGAACACACCTCCCGCACCAGAGTCAACAAGAGCTTGGGTATGTATCTTACTATGTCCAACTTGAAGGGTTACTGGAACAAAGAGTTTCTTGTATAGGGAATGACTACTTTTTTGGCTTAACTCAGTTCCCTGGACAAAAGTTAAGCCCTGGCTTTTACTGGCCTGGTAGGACAATCCCTTAATAAATGCCCTTTAAGGCCACAGTACAAACACAGGCCAAGAGAATGTCTTCTCAAGCGTTCAGTCTCTGTTAATTTTATGCTTCCCACTTCCATAGGTTCAGCCTGATCAGGAGTTGGAGAGACAGGAGTGACTGGATTAGAAAAACGAGGAGCCAAACGAAAAGGAGTTCGAGTTGATGACCTCTGTGTTCTATCCCTTTTTTGTTGGCGTTCACGAAATCTGGCGTCGAGACTGATACAAAGATTTATTAAGGCTTCCAAGGATTCTGGAAGTTCCCGATACACCAATTCATCCTTGAGACGGTCAGAAAGTCCTTTACGGAAAGCAGCTCTAAGTGCTCCCTGATTCCAAGTAGTTTCAGAGGCAAGTGTGCGGAACTCAATAGCGTATTGAGAAACTGGTTGACTTCCTTGTAGGTAATCTAAGAGAGTCGCCTCAGCAGCGGAAGATCTTCCAGGTTTATCAAATACATTTGAAAATACAGAGAGAAATGCATCAACATCCAAAAGTATAGGATCATTCTTTTCTAGCAAAGGTGATACCCAAGCCAAAGCTTTTCCTTTCACTGATTCAGAAAACCCCTACAGTCTTCAGGATTCCCATCATACTTATCCAGAAGAGGTAGCCTGGGACTCAGTTGTACTTGAGACTGGTTGTTTGGGATCGAAGGAGGTAATGCCTCATTGGGATTAGGATTGGGAGGTGCGGGAGGAACCAAACTTTGTAATAAAGCAGTTATTTGATCCAGCTTAGAATCCAGGGATTGCAAGTGGGTGGCATGAGATCCCAGTAGTTGTCCCTGGTGAGCCACGGCCATGGATAATTCAGTGGGGTCCATTTATGGCCCGCTGGTAATGTCAGCCGTTTAGGAATCAGTCCGGGGTTTAACCCAACTGCTAGCGTGAAAAGTAAAACACACGCTAGCACACTGAGAAATAACCAGGACGTGACCCACTCAGGAAACAAATACGATAGGTTACAAAAAATAATAATAGTTACTTTAAGCAGAATAGCCACAAAAGAGTTAGCGTTCCTTTTAGAAGATTTGAATCAAACAAATGATAAAAGTTCACTTAGCAACTTGTAGAAGTAAACGTCCCTTTAAGCAGGTTTTGCAATATATAAAAGAATGTTCTCTTTAAGCAGCTTGAAAAAGTAAATGTCCCTTTAATTAGGTTTGCAACAAACAAAAAGGCAAAGTTCTCTTTTGCAGCTTGTAAAAGTAAATGTCCCTTTAAGCAGGCTTGCAACAAACAAAAGATAAAGATCCTTTATAGCAGTTTGTAAAAGTAAATGTCCTTTAAGCAGGTTTGCAACAAACAAAGATAAAGTTCTTTTTAGCAGCTTGTAAAAGAAAATGTCCCTTTAAGTAGGTTTGCAACAAACAAAAGATTATGCTTACTTAAGGCAAGGCTGTAGCAGGACAAGACTGAAGCTGACAGGCAAAGGCAATATAAATCCAGAGATAGATAAAGGGACTAGGCAAAAGCAAGGTCAGGCAGGCAAGAGTCAGTATCCAGGCATCAGTAGTAGGGGCAAGGCATAAGCTAGGTAAGGCAGGCAGTAGTCGGTATCCAGGCATCAGTAGTAGGGATAAGGCATAAGCTAGGTCAGGCAGGCAGTAGTCGGAATCCAGAATCAGAAGCAAAGTCAGTCAGGTTCAGAAATAGTACTCACAACGCCAGAGTAATCAAACAAATGGGCCCCGAGTAAGATCTCCCGCCGTGGTTTAAAGGCAGGAGCAGCGACGTCATCAGAGGGAGTGTCAGAGGACGCGTCACGTTGCTAAGCAACGTGACGTCATTCACACTGAGAAGATCCGGGAGCCGCGGCGACACAGCGATGAACGGGAGGATCATGACACACTACTGTTACACCAGATATGAGTTGCACTGGTGTGACACTGTTATCGCTGGGGGCGCGCACGCGTGCACAGGAGGAGGCGGACGGGCGCGTGCACGGGGGAGGGAGCGGGTGGGAACCGCTACACTACAGATTTTTTTTTTTTTATAAGTGGGAGAAAGGGGTGCAAAATATTTAGTACTTGGAAATCTAAGTGATCTGGGAGCGGGTGGGGGATTGGTCTGGGGGGGGAAGCTACACTGCAGAAAAATGAAATAAAAATAAAAAAAAAACATTTTATTTGCAAACTGGGTACTGGCAGACAGCTGCATTTAGTTGCATTTAGTGGCCTTCTAACTACCAAAAAGCAACGCCAAAGCCATATATGTCTGCTATTTCTGAACAAAGGGGATCCCAGAGAAGCATTTACAACCATTTGTGCCATAATTGCACAAGCTGTTTGTAAATAATTTCAGTGAGAAACCTAAAGTTTGTGAAAAAGTTGACTATTTTTTTTAATTTGATCGCATTTGGCGGTGAAATGATGGCATGAAATATACCAAAATGGGCCTAGATCAATACTTGGGGTTGTCTACTACACTACACTAAAGCTAAAATTAACCCTACAAGCTCCCTACAAGCTCCCTAATTAACCCCTTCACTGCTGAGCATAATACACGTGTGGTGCGCAGCAGCATTTAGCGGCCTTCTAATTACCAAAAAGCAATGCCAAAGCCATATATGTCTGCTATTTCTGAAAAAAGGGGATCCCAGAAAAGCATTTACAACCATTTGTGCCATAATTGCACAAAATGTTTGTAAATTATTTCAGTGAGAAACCTAAAATTTGGAAAAATGTAACGTTTTTTTTTATTTGATCGCATTTGGCGGTGAAATGGTGGCATGAAATATACCAAGATGGGCCTAGATCAATACTTTGGGTTGTCTACTACACTACACTAAAGCTAAAATTACCCCAAAAAGATCCCTACATGCTCCCTAATTAACCCCTTTACTGCTGGACATAATACACGTGTGGTGCGCAGTGGCATTTAGCGGCCTTCTCATTATCAAAAAGCAATGTCAAAGCCATATATGTCTGCTATTTCTGAACAAAGGGGATCCCAGAGAAAAATGTACAACCATTTATGCCATAATTGCACAAGCTATTTGTAAATAATTTCAGTGAGAAACCTAAAGTTTGTGAAAAAATTTGTGAAAAAGTGAACAATTTTTTTTATTTGATCGCATTTGGTGGTGAAATGGTGGCATGAAATATACTAAAATGGGCCTAGATCAATACTTTGGGATGTCTTCTAAAAAAAAATATATACATGTCAATGGCTATTCAGGGATTCCTGACAGATATCAGTGTTCCAATGTAACTAGCACTAATTTTTTTTAAAAAAAAATGGTTTGGAAATAGCAAAGTGCTACTTGTATTTATGGCCCTATAACTTGCAAAAAAAGCAAAGAACATGTAAACATTGGGTCTTTCTAAACTCAGGACAAAATTTAGAAACTATTTAGCATGGGTGTTTTTTGGTGGTTGTAGATGAGTAACAGATTTTGGGCGTCAAAGTTAGAAAAAGTGTGTTTCTTTCCATTTTTTCCTCATATTTTATAATTTTTTTATAGTAAATTATAGGATATGATGAAAATAATGGTATCTTTAGAAAGTCCATTTAATGGCGCGAAAAATGGTATATAATATGTGTGGGTACAGTAAACGAGTAAGAGGAAAATTACAGCTAAACACAAACACAGCAGAAATGTAAAAATAGCCCTGGTCCCAAACGGACAGAAAATGGAAAAGTGCTGTGGTCATTAAGGGGTTAATGTACACTACTGTTACACCAGATATGAGTTGCACTGGTGTGACACTGTGCCCTGACAGGCCCTGAAATGCACACGTGTGAAGGAGACTGACTGCTATTATTTCACAGTCAAAAAAGTGTTTTTTTTTTTTAAATGTACACTACTGTTACACCAGATATGAGTTGCACTGGGGTGACACTGTGCCCTGGCAGGCCCTGAAACGCACACGTGTGAAGGAAACTGACTGCTATTATTTCACAGTCAAAAAAGTGTTGTTTTTTTTTAAATGTACACTACTGTTACACCAGATATGAGTGGTGGCACTGGGCAAGTTGGCACAGTATACGCTGTGAGCCTGACACACATGCTGGCAGGCAGGCAACTGCAATTAGATTACACAGGAAAAAAAAAAAAAAGCAGACTGATGTTCTAGCCCTAAAAAGGGCTTTTTGGGGTGCTGTCCTTACAGCAGAGATCAGATGAGTCCTTCAGGACTGTAGTGGACACTGAATACACTAGCCTAGTTATCGATTTCCCTATTAAATCAGCAGCAGCTACACTGTCCCTCCTCTCACTAAGAATGCAGCTTCCGAATGAATCTAAAATGGATGCTGTCCAGGAGGTGGGAGGGTCTGGGAGGGAGGGTCTGCTGCTGATTGGCTGGAATGTGTCTGCTGACTGTGAGGTACAGGGTCAAAGTTTTACTCAATGATGACGAATAGGGGGCGGACCGAACATCGCATATGTTCGCCCGCCGCGGCGAACGCGAACAAGCTATGTTCACTGGGAACTATTCGCCGGCAAACTATTCGCAACATCACTAATTATATGCACTAAATGAGAATTACCTAATGCATAGATCCATTATAAATATCTTATCTCATGTATATTCATTTGGCATTATATCAGACATGCTGATTAGCATTGACTATAAATGTAACATGATCTCTATGTAATATTAGCTTCTACTTATACATTATACATTTTATTCAGGTTAGAGTAGGGATAACCCATTTTCTTATTTAAAAGTTTATTTTATGTTAGTATATGAGTTCTGACACACGTTAAATATATGAATATTAAATAACACATTTTTTAATGTAGCATCAGTTTCCCTGATTATATTACAAGTTAAGAATCAAAGGACTGCAAAAGAGGGAACAGCGCAAGGACTAGGGATGGGCGAATGTTTCTAAAAATTCAAAATTTAAAACGAATTTTGATAAATTCGTTCGTTCGAATCGAATTTCGAATGTTTATATAACATTCTAACATTCTATTTTCGAATTTTCTTTTTTCAATTTTTCAATAAAATTCGAAAATATTTGTTGGAATAATAGAATGTTTAGCTATGTATTCATTCAATTTCAAAATGTAATATTCAAATTCAAATGTGACATTCAAATTTGAAATAGTATTTCTAGTTTACAACTGTGTTTAATAAATGTAATGTTCGAATTCAAAATAGTATTTCTAGTTTACAACTGTGTTAAATAAATGTGATATTCGATTTGAATGTGATATTTGATTCGAATGTGACATTCAAATTCGAAATAGTATTTCTAGTCTAAATCTGTGTTTTATAAATGTAATATTCAAATTCGAATGTGATATTCGATTTGAATGTGACATTCGAATTCGAAATAGTGTTTCTAGTCTACAATTGTGTTTTATAAATGTAATATTCGAATTCGAAAGTGACATTCGAATTCGAATGTGACATTAGAAAACTGTTAATAACATTCGAAAATCGAATTTTTAAGAATATTCGTTCTTATCAACATTCTGTTATGTAAATCGAATTTCTACAATAACATTCTTTCTAACATTCAAATTCGAATAGAAACACATTCGCCCATCCATAGCAAGGACCAGATTCAAGGTAGTATTTTTATTCAGACAGCAATCACGCAAACAAAAATTCTACTTACAAGAATTAAGTTC
The DNA here is from genome assembly GCF_027579735.1 of Bombina bombina. Taxonomy (NCBI): domain Eukaryota; kingdom Metazoa; phylum Chordata; class Amphibia; order Anura; family Bombinatoridae; genus Bombina; species Bombina bombina. Next base: position 897,308,235 of record NC_069500.1, read on the forward strand.
TTTAAAGCCTTTCACATATAAAATTGTGATCTTTAAAAGTCCCGCTCCTGTAAGAAGCTGTGGGAAACGCGTTGAGCTTGCTGTCCCATCCGAACTTCCGTAGAAGATTAAAGTTGTGGGGGAGGAAGACTTTCCTATCTGCCGTGGATCACTTACTACAATACGGGAGCGGGACTTGTAAAAATCACAATTTTATATGTGAAAGGCTTTAAAGAACTTACTTCTTGTAAGTAGAATTTTTTTTTGCGTGATTGCTGTCTGAATAAAAATACTACCTTGAATCTGGTCCTTGCGCTTTTCCCTCTTTTACACTCCTTTGATTTCTACCTCTGCCTGTGTGAAGAGGAACACACAGGAACAGTGAGTGGCTGCATTCGGACCCACAGGGAGCGATACGATTTGTGTTAAAGCTACGCTGCAACTTCATGTCTTGCTACAGTTCCTAACTCCATACGAAGGGACCTACGATTAGTAATACTGTTCTAAAGTGCACATTGTGTATCTTTTTTATTGTTTTTGCAAAGCGCTGCTATTTTATCTTGAGGTTTATCTTGTTTTGATTACAAGTTAAGAACGGTTTCTCTGCTAAATTTAGAATAGTCATGGAGTATGGACTTCCATATTTTTTGTGCATTAATTAACTCTCGGGGGTAACATGGTTCAGTTTATCCTGTAGTCATAAGTTCCCAAGACCCATGTCTTCAACACATCAGGAAGTCTTCCTGAGATCTGTGAATTTTCCGAAAAGTTATTACATTCATCAGATAATTTTCTTTAATTGAGTTAGATTTTATAGCTCATCAAACATAATGTAGATTGAGCCTTTTTATACATCTAGTTTGGCTAATACTGTAGCAATCTTTTGGTGTAGGTAAGGAAGTAGATTTTTACAATTTGAGCAAATGTTTTACCTTTTGTTGTCTTTGGCTTTTAGGCCTGTTAATGTATATTGACATCAGGATGTTGTGATGAAGTCTGTTCCGAGTCTCTGTATATCTGGCCTTTAATAAGTGGGTTCTATATTCAAAGCTGGAGATTATATTTAAATTATTTTAATCGATGTATAGTTTTCCCCACAATTAACGTAACATTTTGTTTAGAAAAACAAATGACTGGGCATGTAATTAACAGAATTGAACTCTCCCATTATGGCTGGACAAGCCACAATTAGTAGGGATGGGTTAATTTGCTGAAAGTATAATTCATTTGGTAGAACAAATAGTCCTGTGGTCAATCGTTGTGGACAATTGAATATTGATAAAAATGAAAATCCATTACAGTTCGGTAATTGAACATTATTTACGGGTTTTTGAATGTTACTTTCATTTTCAAATGTTTATAAATATATAGAATATCCACATTCGAAATTTTTAATGTAACATTCGATTTAACAAATACTATTCAGAAGTTCAATTGTTCATGTGGTGGGGAATTTAGTAAATTGAAACAATATAGAATAAGGAGCGCTAAAAATAAGCAATTGAGTACTGGATAAATAATATAAACTATTTTATCAATACCCAAAAGGCAACAGTAAAATCACATAAATAAGAATATTGCTCAATTATTAAAGGGATTTCTCCCTTTTAAAAATATCTCAGTGATATAAAGAGAAGTTAAAAATGCATATCATAAAACCAGTTATACATAAAACAGAAAGTGGGATTATGCTAAAACATAGGCAGCAAAGATCTCATAAAATAAAATGTTAATGCAAAGAACTAATCCAAAACTGTATAAAACAACCATGTATAAACAGCAAGTAGTTGCCTTATTAGAACACCTGATTCTTCCACCTTATCTCGTAACTCTTATATCGGTAACTCTCTCTAGAAAGTGATATCCTTGGGGGCACCAGCTCTTATATTTATATTAGGCAAATTGCATAGTGGATCTCATTTCCAGTATTAGCAGAGCCAACAGATAGAGTCTTAACAGAGTCAAAGTATGACAGAGCCGTTATCAGCGTTTGGGTCAAAGTTCATCAAAGTTAATATAGAGTTAAGCAGATCACCAAGTGTACCATAGAAAGATCCAGTTATCCAGCTGTGTGTGGTAGGATATTACCTTACTTGCGTATGTTCTTCTTTGATTCTGGACGTTAGCCACAATCACGGCTCACCTCAGAGTCCTGCTCCGGCGGTAACCTTCTCACTGTGATTAGGTTGAGCAGTCCCGTGACAGATGATGTCACTGGGAATCAGGGAATCTTTAGATGACGTTTTCCGTTTCATGCTAGCAGCATGGGTACAAGCACTCTACACCAGTGTTTCCCAACTGTGGTCCTCAAGTACCCCCAACAGGCCTGGTTTTCATTATAGCTGAACCAGTGCACAGGAGATGTAATCAGCTGATCAGTAACCAACCTGCTCTCATCCATCAGATGATTATTACACCTGTGCTCTAGTTCAGCTATAATGAAACTAGGACTGTTGGGGGTACTTGAGGACTGCGGTTAGGAAACACTGCTCTAGATGATCGATAGTGAATGGCCGTTCAAAGTTTTTTATCTCCTGAGACCTACGTCTGCATGTCAGACTCCTAAGGTCATGTAAAGTGCTCAGAGAATAAGACAATGTGTCTGGTTGCTGACGAGTTTTGCCCCCAATTCAGGGCTTTATCAAAGCATGATATGCAGCCTTGGTGTCTGCCAATTTAAATACCCTTCCTTAGTGTCTCATTGGTCCGTTTGGGGTTTTAATTAAAGTTGGATTAGCTTTATTGAGAATAAGGTGGAATGATTATATACAGTGAATGAATTGCGAGTTTCTTATTTACTAAGGCCTAGATTTGGAGTTTTGTCGGTAAAGACCCGCGTAGCTAACGCCGGCTTTTTTCTGGCCGCACCATAAAAATAACTCTGGTATTGAGAGTCCACATAAAGGCTGCGTTAGGCTCCAAAAAAGGAGCGTAGAGCATATTTAACGCAGCTTCAACTCTCGATACCAGAGTTGCTTACGCAAGCGGCCAGCCTCAAAAACGTGCTCGTGCACGATTCTCCCATAGAAAACAATGGGGCTGTTTGAGCTGAAAAAAAAACCTAACACCTGCAAAAAAGCCGCGTTCAGCTCCTAACGCAGCCCCATTGTTTGCTATGCGGAAACCCTTCCTACGTCTGCACCTAACACTCTAACATGTACCCCGAGTCTAAACACCCCTAACCTTACACTTATTAACCCCTATTCTGCCGCCCCCGCTATCGCTGACCCCTGCATATTATTATTAACCCCTAATCTGCCGCTCCGTAAACCGCCGCTACTTACATTATCCCTATGTACCCCTAATCTGCTGCCCTAACATCGCCGACCCCTATATTACATTTATTAACCCCTAATCTGCCCCCCACAACGTCGCCTCCACCTGCCTACACTTATTAACCCCTAATCTGCTGACCGGACCGCACCGCTATTATTATAAAGTTATTAACCCCTAATCCGCCTCACTAACCCTATAATAAATAGTATTAACCCCTAATCTGCCCTCCCTAACATCGCCGACACCGAACTTCAAACATTAACCCCTAATCTGCCGACTGGAGCTCACCGCTATTCTAATAAATGTATTAACCCCTAAAGCTAAGTCTAACCCTAACACTAACACCCCCCTAAATTAAATATAATTTCCATCTAACGAAATTAATTAACTCTTATTAAATAAATTATTCCTATTTAAAGCTAAATACTTACCTGTAAAATAAATCCTAATATAGCTACAATATAAATTATAATTATATTATAGCTATTTTAGGATTTATATTTATTTTACAGGCAACTTTGTATTTATTTTAACCAGGTACAATAGCTATTAAATAGTTAAGAACTATTTAATAGCTAAAATAGTTAAAATAATTACAAAATTACCTGTAAAATAAATCCTAACCTAAGTTACAATTAAACCTAACACTACACTATCAATAAATTAATTAAATAAACTACCTACAATTACCTACAATTAACCTAACACTACACTATCAATAAATTAATTAAATACAATTCCTACAAATAAATACAATTAAATAAACTAGCTAATGTACAAAAAATAAAAAAGAACTAAGTTACAAAAAATAAAAAAATATTTACAAACATAAGAAAAATATTACAACAATTTTAAACTAATTACACCTACTCTAAGCCCCCTAATAAAATAACAAAGCCCCCCAAAATAAAAAAATGCCCTACCCTATTCTAAATTACTAAAGTTCAAAGCTCTTTTACCTTACCAGCCCTGAACAGGGCCCTTTGCGGGGCATGCCCCAAGAAGTTCAGCTCTTTTGCCTGTAAAAAAAAACATACAATACCCAAGCCCCCCAACATTACAACCCACCACCCACATACCCCTAATCTAACCCAAACCCCCCTTAAATAAACCTAACACTAAGCCCCTGAAGATCTTCCTACCTTGTCTTCACCTCACCGGGTTCACCGATCTGTCCAGAAGAGCTCCTCCGATGTCCTGATCCAAGCCCAAGGAGGGGGGCTGAAGAGGTCCATGATCCGGCTGAAGTCTTCATCCAAGCGGGGCAGAAGAGGTCTTCCATCCGATTGAAGTCTTCATCCAAGCGGCATCCATCCGGAGCGAAGCGGCAGCATCCTGAAGACCTCCGACGCGGAACATCCATCCTGGCCGACGACTGAACGATGAATGACGGTTCCTTTAAATGACGTCATCCAAGATGGCGTCCCTCGAATTCCGATTGGCTGATAGGATTCCGAACAGCCAATAGAATGCGAGCTCAATCTGATTGGCTGATTGGATCAGCCAATCGGATTGAACTTGATTCTGATTGGCTGATTCCATCAGCCAATAAGAATATTCCTACCTTAATTCCGATTGGCTGATAGAATCCTATCAGCCAATCGGAATTCGAGGGACGCCATCTTGGATGATGTCATTTAAAGAAACCGTCATTCGTCGTTCAGTCGTCGGCCAGGATGGATGTTCCGCGTCGGAGGTCTTCAGGATCCTGCCGCTCCGCTCCGGATGGATGACCATAGAAGATCCCGCTTGGATGAAGACTTCAATCGGATGGAAGACCTCTTCTGCCCCGCTTGGATGAAGACTTCAGCCGGATCATGGACCTCTTCAGCCCCCCGCTTGGGCTTGGATCAGGACATCGGAGGAGCTCTTCTGGACAGATCGGTGAACCCGGTGAGGTGAAGACAAGGTAGGAAGATCTTCAGGGGCTTAGTGTTAGGTTTATTTAAGGGGGGTTTGGGTTAGATTAGGGGTATGTGGGTGGTGGGTTGTAATGTTGGGGGGCTTGGGTATTGTATGTTTTTTTTTACAGGCAAAAGAGCTGAACTTCTTGGGGCATGCCCCGCAAAGGGCCCTGTTCAGGGCTGGTAAGGTAAAAGAGCTTTGAACTTTAGTAATTTAGAATAGGGTAGGGCATTTTTTTTATTTTGGGGGGCTTTGTTATTTTATTAGGGGGCTTAGAGTAGGTGTAATTAGTTTAAAATTGTTGTAATATTTTTCTTATGTTTGTAAATATTTTTTTATTTTTTGTAACTTAGTTCTTTTTTATTTTTTGTACATTAGCTAGTTTATTTAATTGTATTTATTTGTAGGAATTGTATTTAATTAATTTATTGATAGTGTAGTGTTAGGTTAATTGTAGGTAATTGTAGGTAGTTTATTTAATTAATTTATTGATAGTGTAGTGTTAGGTTTAATTGTAACTTAGGTTAGGATTTATTTTACAGGTAATTTTGTAATTATTTTAACTATTTTAGCTATTAAATAGTTCTTAACTATTTAATAGCTATTGTACCTGGTTAAAATAAATACAAAGTTGCCTGTAAAATAAATATAAATCCTAAAATAGCTATAATATAATTATAATTTATATTGTAGCTATATTAGGATTTATTTTACAGGTAAGTATTTAGCTTTAAATAGGAATAATTTATTTAATAAGAGTTAATTTATTTCGTTAGATTTAAATTATATTTAATTAAGGGGGGTGTTAGTGTTAGGGTTAGACTTAGCTTTAGGGGTTAATACATTTATTAGAATAGCTGTGAGCTCCAGTCGGCAGATTAGGGGTTAATGTTTGAAGTTAGGTGTTGGTGATGTTAGGGAGGGCAGATTAGCGGTTAATACTATTTATTATAGGGTTAGTGAGGCGGATTAGGGGTTAATAACTTTATAATAATAGCGGTGCGGTCCGCTCGGCAGATTAGGGGTTAATAAGTGTAGGCAGGTGGAGGCGACGTTGAGGGGGGCAGATTAGGGGTTAAGAAATATAATATAGGGGTCGGCGGTGTTAGGGGCAGCAGATTAGGGGTACATAAGTATAACGTAGGTGGCGGCGCTTTGCGGTCGGCAGATTAGGGGTTAATTATTGTAGGTAGCTGGCTGCGACGTTGTGGGGGCAGGTTAGGGGTTAATAAATATAATATAGGGGTCGGCGGTGTTAGAGGCAGCAGATTAGGGGTACATAAGTATAACGTAGGTGGCAGTCGGCAGATTAGGGGTTAAAAAATGTAATAGAGTGTCGGCGATGTGGGGGGACCTCGGTATAGGGGTACATAGGTAGTTTATTGGTGTTAGTGTACTTTAGAGTACAGTAGTTAAGAGCTTTATAAACCGGCGTTAGCCCAGAAAGCTCTTAACTACTGACTTTTTTCCTGCGGCTGGAGTTTTGTCGTTAGATGTCTAACGCTCACTTCAGACACGACTCTAAATACCGGAGTTAGAAAGATCCCATTGAAAAGATAGGATACGCAATTGACATAAGGGGATCTGCGGTATGGAAAAGTCGCGGCTGAAAAGTGAGCGTTAGACCCTTTTTTGAGTGACTCCAAATACCGGAGGTAGCCTAAAACCAGCGTTAGGAGCCTCTAACGCTGGTTTTCACGGCTAACGCCAAACTCCAAATCTAGGCCTAAGTTTCTTCAATTCTATGCACCTTCAAATATTACATAGTTGCTCTTATTTACATCTAGATTCACATAAAAATCTTATATAGTAGCTCATATTTACATATATACATAAATACTAAATATGTCACTATGTGACGTAAAGGACCATTGGGTATCTTTATCTTTAACAGAATTATAGAAATAACTTGGAGTATACATTACTAGAAATAAATTTACATATAGAGTATTTTCAATATAATCATAGTTGATATAAAGTATTTTCAATATAATCATAGTTGATAATGAAATCAGATCTCTATAACGACAGAATAAACATTTGAATAAAAATTGAGAAAGAAAAATAAAAAATATTTTTTTAGTTTGGGAAAAAGTTAACTTTACAGAGAAGTTACTTTTATTTACTAATTTAGTAAATTGATACATAATAGATACAAATATATAAATTAGAATATTTCTATTTTGAATAGTGAATAATTAGAATATTGCATTTAAAGAGAGCATTAAACATTATATTACAAATATATAGATTCAAATTTTTCATATGTGAATAGAATTATTAGAAAAATCTGAATTGAATATTACATTTAAAGAAAGCATTAGAAACACTATTACATTAAATAAATGTTATGTTGTTCAAACATTCCAAATTCAAAACGAACAAACAAATGTGTTAACATTTGTTTCATTTTTCATATGCTACAAAACATTTGCTCATCCCTAATCTATATATACTGAAAATGTTTTTTAATGTATCAGGGAACCCTATAAAAACTCTTACATAACCCAGAGAATTGAATATACTGTCTACATTTCTTACAGTTTTTTGAGTCTGGTAAATGCTTATCACAATTTTGGTCTTATATTCTGTCCAGTTTGCTGTATTTGTTTGTATCTTTAATGTCAAACATCCTTAAAATTTACCAGCTTTCTCGGATAAATAATGTGTTTTGTAGGTTACATGTGAATGTATTTACTTTTATATTTGTTTTTTGGAAATAGCTGATCACACATCTCATTTTGTTATGTACCCAAGTATCCTACAGCACAATCATTTCCAGTAATCTTTTTCTCTGTTGACACATACAAGAGGCTGCAATGAGATGGGATTTGTTTTGTCTTACAATTTCACATGGTAAACTTTACCTCAAATTCTAAAACGTAGTTTAGATCCCCTGTGTATCATTTATGTAATAAAAGTCAAAACAGCTGAACGGCAAGTGGAACTGTAAATGTCTTAGCATGACATTTGCTTTCCATCTTCCACACAAAAGGGCTTTATGGGAGATTAGAATGTTAGCATTGTAGAAGTAAATACTGAAGATATGTTTGATTTTATTTTTTCTTATAACTTGCTTTATTCATTTAATAAAATACTGTATATTAACACTGGCTAGTTGTAAAGATTACACAGGAGCTTTAACAGGCTATATTTCTAATGTTATAAAATAATTCAGTTTGTAAGCAAACAAACTAAATTAAAGTAAAATATTTTTTGTTTTAAATACAGTATATTATTAAGATGATATAGGTAAAATATCCTTTAAAAGAGAACTTTCTCTTACACATATGAAGCATTTAAAATTTGTTTTATTTTACTTCAGTTTTTTGCGGGCAGCAAAAGAACTAAGTGAATTTAAGGAACTGCCTTACCAAATGCCCTTATTAGGGCAATTAATAAGTAATTATTAATTATTAAGTAAGTTTTTAGATAGACTTTTTTTGGGGGTGTGGGTGGATTATATTTTAAAAAAAGAACTAAGTCACTTTAGGGCAATGCCCTACAAAAGAATAGACATAACTGTGTTTTTTTTTTATTATTATGATTATTATTACCATGCATTTGTATAGCACCACAAAACTCTGTAGAGTATACATTCTACAAAGTAATACAAAGTTTCTATGTTTATATTTCTCAATATTTCTCTTTTTTTATTATTTAAATTTTTATTGCAGGAGTAATTGAAATAAAACATTTTACTAACAAAGATATATGAGTTTACAAAAAGTCAAATTGAAATGCAGAATTACAAGTAGCAGTAAAATAAGTAGTAACTATTAATTGCATACAAATTGTTCATAGTCTGGGTCTAAGGTAGCCTGTAACCTGGAAGCAAAACTGTTATAGTTGATGTACGAGAAAGTAGTTCTTGTAGCTGAAAGGTAAGGGTATTACACCCAAGCATAGTCCCAATTTTTATGACTTTGTTTATGTATAGTAAAAGTCCCAATTTTCACAGTTTGAGTTATATAAAGTAGAGTAGTCAAAAATTGTACATAACCAAAAACTTTGCAGTACATTTCTACCCTTTTTTTATAATTATTACAATATTGTTACAATAACATAGTGTCAATAAATAAATATATAAAATAGGACTTCAGAATAAAACTTCCAATTGTCATATGACTATCGCATAATCAACTGAAGACTTCTCGAGTGTAAAAAAGAAGATTGTATCAAAGAGATACTAAGTGTGTGTCTGGTATAAAGGGGGTAACCTTATTTGAGATCAACCAAGATTAAGGACTATTCTTCCTAAAATGTGTTCGGCAAAATTTATAATAAACCATATGAAAGGAGAAGAAAAAGAAGAAAAATGGGGGGAGAAAAGGGAGGGAAGGAAAGTGGGGAATGGAAGGAGTGGCGGAAAACGAGAAGGACTGGAAGGGGAAATGAAAAAGACCCTCCAACTGTGGATTTGTTTTTTTTTTGCTAATTTTTTATTTTCATTTTCTTTAATGGCATCAGCTATTCAGCTCTTTTGCACCCTAATCTAAGAAGACAAAATCGGCACAAAAATACTCCTATCACTAAAGTCCCAAAATTGGTACTCACCAAACCTGAATCTGTCTTCATGAGGTCACCGCCACACACTGAAGCCTGAATGCGAGTTTCCCCCTTATATAGGGGTGCCCTTGCATTCATATTGCATGATTTCATTTTTCAAATTCAAATTAGCCAATAGAAAAATCTTCATGGATTTGGATTTGAAAACCACTCAAAAGGAATACAAAGACGTCCCTATATAGGGGGAACCTCACATTCAAGCTTCAATGTGCAGCAGTGACCGTTTAAAGATGGATCAGTGTGTAACAGTTCGTACCCTTTTCCCCTTATAATACCTTAGATAAATGTTATTCTGAAATCTATATTCCAGGCACCTACCTCTAATATTCTATAAGTAAGAATGGTCTAATATCTTATGAAAGATTTTGTGTACACTATATAGAGATAAAGGCATGAGAGAATATAGTGTAAAATATAGATTTATTGCACAAATATGCAGTATAATATTACAAAAAGAAAAATGTATTTTGCTAAATGATTGCCATGATAATTTAAAATCATGAATCCAATGTTGCAGAGTTACAATACTTAAACCATGCTTACATATAAATAAATATTATACCATGCTAAACAGTCTTGACAGCATTTTACTTCAGATAATATTTTCTGCCCCCCACCCATAAGTTGAGTTATAAACAAGCTTAAACAATCATGAGTAATTAGCAAATTCTAAAACCTTGAGCTAAAACACAACAAGTTGAATTTTGGCGCCATTGAGGCTGGTCAAAAGACATAAACAATTTTATCGTGGCTGGACTGTTATCCGACGGACGCTTGTCCAACGAACATTTGTCCGACGGATAATATTCCGAAAGACATTTATCCGGCTGCTGGGTGGGAATGAAGCTTAAAAATCACGGTTTTAGCTAAAACATTTTTAATAGTGAACTGACAAAAGACAATTAAATCAACTTATATATAACATAAATATATATAATCTTCTTTGCTATATATATATATATATATATATATATATATATATATATACATACATATATACTATATATTAACTTATAATTATATTATGTGTTAAAAGTACATCGTGAGGGTAGGGACCCATGGACAGGTTCCCAGAGGCCGTTGCGGCGCCCAAGTCACTGATTGTAACAGAAAATTGTGGATCGTATCTGCCCTTGGCCGAATATATCTTGATTTATTTAAGTAAATCTTAAATATTATGCGCTATTAACTTTGTGTTGTTTTTTTTACCTCAGTAGCCACAATATATATTTAAATTATCCGCTTTTTTACTGATGACAATTTCGTGATTGCGTGATTGATCTTTTTGGCGTGCAGTCAGAAGCAGTGTATCTCGGACATATGTCTGACGGACGAATGTGCTTCAGCATTTTGTCCGTCGGCATTTTGTCCGAGCACCCAATTTTATAACCTTGGGTAAAAATACAAGAAGTTCATTTCACAGTAGCATTTCTTGTTTATTTTATTTAAAACTATTTTATTTATTAATGTATATCATAATAAAACACTGCATTGAAATAAATGTATTAAATGTATTCATTAAGAAATTCAGTAAAGCATTTTCTCTTTAATTTGAAATAACTACCTTTAATGATAAACTCCCTAACAGCTAAACTATATCGCATTATAAACATGAATAAATGATGTGCTTGTAACAGGGGGGGAGGGAGATAAGAAGATAAGATAAAGCAGTATTGGATGAAAGATAGAAGATGGAAGAAAGAAGAGGAGAACCATGGATCACCTAAGAGCTGAATTCAAGTTATGTGAGTACCAATTTTGGGGTTTAGTTATACGAGTTTTTTTGGGTGGGATTTTCTTTTAAGATTAGGTTACAAAATATCTGAGACAACTGATGCTTTTTTTCAGGGCATATATTTTTTTTGTGGGGCAGCAAAAGAGCTGAGTAACTTTAAGGCACTACAATCACAAAAGAGCACAGGTTGTTTTGATTGTGATTTTATTGCACCTGTGCTCTTTTGTGATTGTATTGTTTGATGGAAACAAGGTTTGCACGGCAAATCTGGATGGGACTACTGCTTACACTAGTCCACTCATCTCCTACAGCATCAGAGAGAGACGTGACACGGGTGGTGCGGTTGGATGGCGTCAGACGCTGAGAGCATTCGCGGCATGAAGGGCAATGGAGCACGGTGAGTCACTTAGAGATCTACTCCTTGCAAGGTTTAGTTATCTTTAAATTAAGTGTGAAGTAGCTCCGCAGCCCTGGGATGTTCATATATGCACTTTCTGGCGGAGCCAAGCACCCGAAATAGGCCATCTGTTTTGGAAGTGAGTGGTGAAGAAGCGGACACTTTCTCTTTGCATTGTCCGTTCGCAGTACCATAAAGGTTCTATAGAGTATTACTCTTTGTGTTTGTGGCCTAAGGTGACTACAGGTGCCGACTACCCTTGCGCATATTATGATTTTAAGGCACTGCCATACCAAATACTCTTATCATAGAAATAATTAAAGTAGGTTTTTTTAGATATACTTTTTTGGGGGTGGGGGTTTACTTTTATTGTAAAATGGGTTTATTTTGTTTTTAGAAAAATAGTCACTTTAGGGCAATGCCCTACAAAAAGCCCTTCAATGGGCTATTGCTATAGTAACTTTAAGTGTTAGACTAGGGTTTAAATGTTTTGGTAATTTTTTATATATTGGTAATATTTTTTTTTTTATTTTCTGTAATGGCAGATTTTTTATTTAATGTAGTGGTAGGTTTTTTATTTTCTGTAATGTTAGGTTTTTTTATTTTATGTAATGATAGTGTGCAACTTGTAATCTAGCCCTTAGTGTTTACTGGTTGGAAAAATGATAGTAAAAGATATATAATTTCATGAATTAGGCTACCCTTAATTATTTTTAATGAATTGTTAAAATGTTGTACAATAGCTATATGCTGCTTTTAAATAAATACAAATCTATAATTATAAAAGCTGCAATATTGAAGCAAATCTAAAACATAAAAAAATGTCTTTCCTATGTAAACTTGGGCACCTTTATCTTAAAATATGTGGAATTGAATTGTGTGAAATTTGCAATTAGATGTTAATGACTTTCTATGAACTTAATATGAAACAAATTAGGCCTAGATTACATGCTAGGTCTAGATGGGCGCTATCGATAGTGCAGGATGCTTTATCCATATTACAACCATGTGCTAAGAATACTGCACAATTTGGTATTATAAGTCAATGGTATAAAAGTGTTACCAGAAAATGTTAACTTGGCCGATATTCTTTAGTGGGCTTAACAAGACACATGAATAATATATTTAAAGGGCCATAATACCCAAATGTTTAAACACTTGAAAGTGCTGCAGCATAGCTGTAAAAAGCTGACTAGAAAATATCACCTGAACATCTCTATGTAAAAAAGAAAGATATTTTACCTCAAAAGTTCCTCAGTAGCCACCTCCCATTGTAAAGGATTTCTAAGCAGCATATTATTATGTCTGTCCTGGGACAGCTGAAAGGATGAGCCTCGTGAACGCTCATATTATTTCACCAATCAGGTAAAGGAAGCTTACTATGAAATCTCATGAGAGTTAAGTCAAATCTCATGAGATCACAGTAAGAGTTCATGACCTCAGCACTGCTGATGCTGATTGGCTGCTGTTCATTTCTTAATTTTTTTTATTTTTTTACCTGCAGCTGGGATCAGCTGAGTATAACTTTTTACACAGAACTTACTCTGCTGAGCTGAGGAAATTGTGAGGTAAAACATCTTCCTTTTTTACACAGAGATGCTCAGGTGATATTTTCCTGTCCTGCTTTTACAGTTATAGTGCATCAGTTTCAAGTGATTTAGCATATGAGTATTATGTCCCTTTAAATAAAGTATTTCACACACACACACACACACACATATATGTATATATATATATATATATATATAGCAAAACAGGAAACAGCACTCTCTGGACTTAAGTAAAAAACAAGTAGTTTATTCAGTGCTGAATAAACTACTTGTTTTTTACTTAAGTCCAGAGAGTGCTGTTTCCTGTTTTGCTACATTTCAACTACTCTAGCACCCTGGCCCTTGGAGAACTGTTTGTGAGAGTGCAACTGACTCTTTTTGCCTATATATATATATATATATATATATATATATATATATATATATATATATATATATATATATATATATATATATATATTTATATATATATATATATATATATATATATATAAACACACATACATACACACACACATATATGTATATATATATATATATATATAAACACACATACACACACATACACAAACAATATAAATATATTATTAAAATGTTTAAACAGTGATATATACAGTATATTTACATAGGAAGCGATGGGATTGCACTCTTGCACACTTAGCAGCTGCCAGGGTGCTGTCCAAGAAACGAATATATGATGCAAATAAAGCACTCTCTGGGCTTCAGTCAACTGTTAACAATGGTGTTTTAATAAAGTGACGTTTCGGGGGAAAATAACACCTTCTTCTGACAAACAAACAGTGTACAAAGCAAACTTATATAGGCCTATTTTGCCTTCCCCCATACAATTGGCCCATGAGAAAGCAACATGTGCAAAGGAAGAAACTGAGCAAGTGTAAAACTATCAAAACCCCATACATCAACATCAAACATAAAAGAAAAAAGATTTGATGATAATCTATTTAGTGTAGGGGGCAACAGTGTATAACACCATTGTTCACACTTGACTGAATCACCAGTGAGTGCTTTATTTGCATTAAATACATACATATATATATATATATATATATATACTGTATATATACTGTATATATACTGTATATATATATATATATATATATATATATATACTGTATATATATATATATATATATATATATATATATATACCTTTGAAAAAGCGCCAACCGGCTTGAAACGCGTGAGATGACGTCACTCCTCTCCTTGTCTTTCACATACCTTTGAGTTTGTATCTGTATAGATTTCGTGTGACTTTTTAATGTATATCAAATACAATTTCTACAATGCTTTTACTTAAGGTGCTGGTGCATAGTGTTTAACCTCAACCTTCATTTTTTGCTACAATTTGTCCTCTACGGTCTACAAGTTTTCATACTTTTGGGGGTTTACTTTCTTGATTAATGTGTTTAGAGCAGACTGCTCAGAGTGGATATCCTCACGTTGAGTGTTGATCTCCAGATGCACAACCTGCTTCATGCTGTATGGACGACAGCGCTCAAACTCCTAAGTTAAGTACAAGTTAACTCGCACCTAACCACTAACTACTTTTCTCTCTCTCTATATATATATAATTATATATCTATATATATACTGTATATGTTTATATGCGTATGTATGTGTGTGTATATATACTGCATATATATATATATATATATGTATATATATATATATATATATATATATATATAATATGTGTATATATATATATATATATATATATATATAGTTATTATCATATTATGTCTAGTGATGTCGCAAACCTAAAAATTTTGGTTCGCGAACGGCAGACTCAAACTTCTGCAACTGTTCACGAACCGGCGAACAAGGCGAACCGCCATTGACTTCAATAGGCAGGCGAACTTTAAAACCAACAGGGACTCTTTCTGGCCACAATAGTGATGGAAAAGTTGTTTCAAGGGGACTAACACCTGGACTGTGGCATGCCGGAGGGGGATCCATGGCAAAACTCCCATGGAAAATTACATAGTTGATGCAGAGTCTGGTTTTAAGTCATAAAGGGCATACATCACCTAACATTCCTAAATAGTTTTGAATAACGTACTTTAAAACATCAGGTATGATGTTGTATTGATCATGTAGTGTAAGAGTTACGCCCGCTTCACAGTGACAGACCAAACTCCCCGTTTAAAGGTACAGTCTACACCAGAATTGTTATTGTTTTAAAAGATAGATAATCCCTTTATTACCCATTTCCCAGTTTTGCATAACTAACACATTTATAATAATATACTTTTAACCTCTGTGATTATCTTGTATCTAAGCCTTTGCAAACTGCCCCTTTTTTCAGTTCTTTTGACAGACTTGCAGTCTAGCCAATCAGTGCCTGCTCCCAGATAACTTCTCGTGCACGAGCACAGTGTTATCTATATGAAATACGTGAACTAACACCCTCTAGTGGTGAAAAACTGTTAAAATGCAATCTGAAAGAGGTGGGCTTCAAGGTCTAAGAAATTAGCATATGAACCTCCTAGGTTAAGCTTTCAACTAAGAATACCAAGAGAACAAAGCAAAATTGGTGATAAAAGTAAATGGGAAAATTGTTTAAAATTACATGCTCTATCTGAATCCTGAAAGTTTATTTTGGCCTAGACTGTCCCTTTAACGCACTGCAAACAACCGCAAACAGTCCATTTACACAACGGCAAACTCCCCATTTGCACAAGTTGGATACCAAGCTAGCCATGTCCCGTTCCTTGTCCTCACTGATGTCATTGAAGGTCTCTTCCTCCACCCAGCCACGTACAACACCAAGGGTCCCCGAAAGGTGACAACAAGCCCCCTGGGATGCCTGCTGTGTTTGGTCTTCCACCTCCTCAAAGCCACCTTCCTCCTCTGACTCCTCTTCTTCAGACTCCTCTCTCTGCGTTGCCTCTCTCTGTGTTAAGTAGTACTATTCCTATCAGTTTAATCCCAGTGGTGTCCCCTATCAGGGGACGTGTATATGGCATGGATTTTAGGAACCGGGAGATGGAAAAATATGCTTGGTCGGTCCTCCTACTTCAAATTTGGGGCACTGCGCGTGCAATCTACTGTGCCACCAGATAAAAGTGGTGTGTTAAGTAGTACTATTCCTATCACTTTAATCCCTGTTACGTGCCTTTTTTTTGTTTTGTTTTTTGAAGCCACAGTGCAGCACCAGAGGCCAGAAATATTTGGCATGTACACATGCCTGAAAAATTAGGTATTGTTGCAGCTGCTGCTGTAGCAGCAGCCAGAGAAATTGATGTTTGTTTCCCTGGCAGAAAGTGCCCTAAAACATTGCGGCTTGAACACTAGTTGGTGGCGGATAAGTCACGCAAGTCATCCGGCATTTGAAGATAACATACAGCAGCTTGTGGACCATTTATAGCCCAAGGCAGATCATCTCATTAGGCCTTTTTTACTCGAATGTATCGCCCAATGTCAGTCCCTTCGGGATCCATCCCTCATTCATCTTAATAAAGGTGAGGTAATCTAGACTTTTTTGACCTAGCCGACTTCTCTTCTCAGTGACAATACCTCCTGCAGCACTGAAGGTCCTTTCTGACAGGACACTTGAAGCGGGGCAGGCCAGAAGTTCTATAGCAAATGGGATTGCTTAGGCCACAGGTCAAGCCTGCACACCCAGTAGTCAAGGGGTTCATCACTCCTCAGAGTGTCGAGATCTGCAGTTAAGGCGAGATAGTCTGCTACCTGTCGGTCGAGTCGTTCTCTGAGGGTGGACCCCGAAGTGCTGTGGCGGTGCATAGGAGTTAAAAAGCTCTGCATGTCCTCCATCAACAACACGTCTGTTAAGCGTCCTGTCCTTGCCGGCATGGTCGTGGGAGGAGGAGGATTATTTTCACCTCTTCCCCTGTTAGATTCCTGTTGTGCTGTGACATCACCCTTATACGCTGTGTAAAGCATACTTTTTAATTTATTTTGGAACTGCTGCATCCTTTCTGACTTGCAGGAATTTGGTAACATTTCAGGCACTTTATGCTTATACCGGGGGTCTAGTAGCGTGGACACCCAGTACAGGTAATTTTCCTTCAGTTTTTTAATACGAGGGTCACTCAACAGGCACGACTGCATGTAAGACCCCATTTGCACAAGTTTGGATGCTGAGCTGCTCATGTCCCGTTCCTCGTCCTCAGTGATCTCACTGAAGGTATCTTTTTCCCCCCAGCCACGTACAACACCACGGGTACCAGATAGGTGACAACCCTGGGATGCCTGTTGTGGTTGGTCTTCCTCCTCCTCAAAGCCACATTCCTCCTCTGACTCCTCTTCCTCACAATCCTCTTCCAGCATTGCCGCTGGTCCAGCAAGCGATGCTGATAAGGCTGTTTCTGGTGGTGATGGTGACCACAACTCTTCCTCTTCCTCTTCACGCTCATCTACGGCCTGATCCAGCACTCTTCGCAGGGCACGCTCCAGGAAGAAAACAAATGGTATGATGTCACTGATGGTGCCTTCGGTGCGACTGACTAGGTTTGTCACCTCCTCAAAAGGACTCATGAGCCTACAGGCATTACGCATGAGCGTCCAGTAACTTGACAAAAAAATCCCCAGCTCTGCAGAGGCTGTCCTAGCACCCCGGTCATACAAATACTCGTTAACGGCTTTTTCTTGTTGGAGCAGGCGGTCGAACATTAGGAGTGTTGAATTCCAACGTGTCGGGCTGTCGCAAATCAAGCGCCTCACTGGCATGTTGTTTTGCCACTGGATATCTGCAAAATTCGCCATGGCCGCGTAGGAACACCTGAAATGGCCACACACCTTCCTGGCCTGCTTCAGGACGTCCTGTAAGCCTGGGTACTTATGCACAAAGCATTCTACGATCAGATTACACACATGTGCCATGCACGGCACATGTGTCAACTTGCCCAATTTCAATGCCGCCAACAAATTACTTCCGTTGTCAGAAACCACTTTGCCGATCTCCAGTTGGTGCGGAGTCAGCCACTGATCCACCTGTGCGTTCAGGGCGGACAGGAGTGCTGTTCCGGTGTGACTCTCTGCTTTCAGGCAAGTCAACCCCAAGACGACGTGACACTGTCGTATCCGGGATGTGGAATAGTACCTGCAGAGCTGGGGGAGTGCCGTTGATGTGGAGCAAGATGCAGCAGCAGAAGAGGACTCAGCCGAGGAAGAGGTTATGGAAGAGGATGGAGTAGGAGGAGTAGAGGAGGTAGCAGCAGGCCTGCCTGCAAGTCGTGGCAGTGTCACCAACTCCTCTTCAGAGCCACGCATTCCATGCTTGGCAGCCGTCAAGAGGTTTACCCAAAGCGCATTGTAGGTGATATACCTGCCCTGACAATGCTTTGCAGACCAGCTATCAGTGGTCAGATGGACCCTTGCCCCAACACTGTGTGCCAGACATGCCATTACTTCCTTTCGCACAATCGAGTACAGGTTGGGGATTGCCTTTTGTGCAAAGAAATTTCAGCTGGGTACCTTCCACTGCGGTGTCCCAATAGCTAAAACTTTTTTGAACGCCTCAGACTCCACCAGCTTGTATGGTAAAAGCTGGCGGGCTTAGAGTTCAGACAAGCCAGCTGTCAGATGCCGGGCAAGGGGGGTGACTTTGGGACATTGGCTTCTTATGCTCAAACATGTCCTTGACAGACACCTGACTGTGGGCAGATGAGCAGGAACTGCTACGGAAGAGAGACGGAGTGGCGGATGGTTGAGAGGGGGCAAGGAGGACAGCAGTGGTTGACGTGGCTGAAGATGCTGGACCAGGAGGAGGATGGTGGCTTTCAGTTTGTGTGCTGCTTCTACTCATGTGCTCATACCATCGGCGTTTGTGATGTGAGATCATGTGCCTTCGCAAAGCAGTTGTACCTAGGTGGGTGTTGGACTTCCCATGACTCAGTTTCTGTTGGCACAGGTTGCAAATGGCATCGCTGTTGTCAGAGGCAGACACACAAAATAAATGCCACATTTCTGAGCATTCTGGTGGTGGCAACAGCATGTATTGATTGGCGTGCTGTCTGGCTGACCCCGGGTGCCGATGCATGCTGTCTGACTGTGCCACTAGCTCCTTGCGACGACCTCCCCCTGCTTCCAACTCGTCTCCTCCTCCTCCTCCTTTCTGTCTCCCCATCTGAACTTTCCCCCTCTTCTTCTTCTCTTCTAGCGGGCACCCACGTGACATCCACGGACGCATCATCATCAACCGCTTCACTTGTATCTGACAAATCAACAAAGGAAGCAGCAGCGGGTACAACATCATCATTATCACACCGTACGTCCATGTCTGTAATGCTGCCTGACTGAGACATATTACTGTTATCTACATCCTCTGTCAATGATGGTTGCGCATCACTCATTTCTTCAAACTGATGTGTCAATAACTCCTCTGACAGATCAAGTGAAGCGGCTGTGGTGCTAGTGTTGGTGGTGGCAGCAGACGGGCGAGTGGTCACTTGAGAGGTGCCCGAAGCTAAGCTGAAGGTGGATGGTGCATCAAGGTTCCGAGCGGAAGCTGTAGAAGATTGGGTGTCCTGTGTTAGCCAGTCAACTAGGTCCTCCTCAGAACTTTTCGCGTTCATGGTATGTGGCCTCTGAACACTGGGCATTATTGTAGAGTCAAAGGGAATCACAGCACCACGACGGCACCTGCGGGGTGGCCTGCCTCTGCCTGTCATTTTTTTTTTAAATGTACACTTACACTACTATTAAACAAAATATGAGTAGTGCCACTGGGCAAGTGGGCACAGTATACGCTGTGAGCCTGACACAAAAAAGCAGACTGATGTTTCACAGTCAAAAAAGTTTATTTTTAAAATACTTACACTACTTTTACAACAGATATAAGTGGTGGCACTAGTTGGCAAGCGGGCCTGGCACACACACTGGCAGGCAGGCAACTGCTATTAGATTACACTAGCAGACTGATGTTTCACAGTCAAAAAAGTTTTTTTTTTTAAATTTACACTACTGTTACAACAGATATGAGTGGTGGCACTACAGGCAGGCAACTGCAATTAGATTACACTAGCAGACTGATGTTTCACAGTCAAAAAATGTTTTTTTAAAATATTTACACTATTGTTACAACAAATATGAGTGGTGGCACTAGTTGGCAAATGGGACTGGCACGCAGGCTGGCAGGCAGGCAACTGCAATTAGATTACACTAGCAGACTGATGTTTCACAGTCAAAAAAGTTTTTTTTTTTAAATATTTACACTACTGTTACAACAAATATGAGTGGTGGCACTAGTTGGCAAGTGGGCCTGGCACACACGCTGGCAGGCAGGCAACTGCTATTTGATTACACTAGCAGACTGATGTTTCACAGTCAAAAAAGTTTTTTTTTTTTAAATTTACACAACTGTTACAACAGATATGAGTGGTGGCACTGCAGGCAGGCAACTGCAATTAGATTACACTAGCAGACTGATGTTTCACAGTCAAAATTACACAGGCAAAAAAAACAAATAAAAAAAAACAACTGATGTTCTAGCCCTAAAAAGAGCTTTTTGGAGTGCTGTCCAAACAGCAGAGATCAGATGAGTCCTTCAGGACTGTAGTGGACACTGAATACACTAGCCTAGCTATCAATTTCCCTAAAAAATCAGCAGCAGCTACACTGTCCCTCCTCTCACTAACAATGCAGGATCAGAATGAAGCTAAAATGGCTGCTGCCCAGGAGCTGGGAGGGTCTGGGAGGGAGTGTCTGCTGCTGATTGGCTGTAATGTGTCTGCAGACTGTGAGATACAGGGTCAAAGTTTACTCAATGATGACGAATAGGGGGTGGATCGAACAGTGCAAACGCGAACAAGCTATGTTCCCCGGGAACTATTCGCCGGCGAACAATTCGCGACATCACTAATGATGTCCACAGCATTTATGTACCTGGCCTGTCTTCCTGTTAACGATCCCTTCAAAGTTTTTGTACTAAGTTATCTGTTTAACCCTCCTGCTTAGATACCTGCTTTTTGGGCTGACTTCCTAGCTTTTGTATCTGGAACTAAGAGATTGTTTTATCATTCAATTTTGATGCCTGGTGTTGGACTGAAACTCTGGCTTTGATCTCTGACCTGTTTCTGGACAATCCTTCTAAATTATTTACCATAATGATCTGCCTGTTCTCTGCAATGCTGGTTCCAGCCACTAAAACAAGTAACTTGTTTTTTGCTGCCTTATATGTTAAAAGGGCTTTGATATAAAAAAGAAAATCTATGATGATACTCCATTACGATGTATGATGTATAGAAAATAGTTGTGTATATATGTACCTATGTGTACTTTAATTATATACGTACATGGGGTGTTTATGTTGTAAATGTCTTCTTTAAGTTAAACATAACACTTCTTTACACTATTTCAATTATGAAGATGTAAAAAAATCTTTAGAAATGGTGGAATCAGTGATGGTTGTACAATGATGGTTCTTTTTAACAGCACACTCATTGAGGTAATGTGTTAATTTGGATGGGTGTAAGGGTATAACATTGTCCTCTTGTAATATATATATATATATATATATATATATATATATATATATATATATATATAATGTTTTATGGTTTAATAATAAAGAACAAAAGACAGATTAAAAAAAAACAACTAAACAAAAAGAGAGAAAAAAAAAGAAATAATTGAAGGTACAAGTATAAATACGGAAACCAAATGACAATACAAATATAGCTCCAATCATGAATAGAAAAAAAGTTCCAAAGTAAGGCATTATAAACTTCAAAAGGGTTATTACTAGACCAATAAGAACCTCATAAAATTTTGACTAATAATAAAAGATGTTCTTGATACCAAAGCAGCTATTATAATAAATGCCAATGAAGATAAGTAACTGTAATAGGGCAAGCCATGAAAAGACCACCAACTATGAAGGTATAGTGGCTGTGGGAGTATAATACAATATAAAATAAAAAATAACTATTGAGAGCCCATGTCCAGAAAAGAGATCGCAAAGAAGAGAGGACACAAGTGGTAAAGCATAAAATATTTGCATGGCCTGTTGTTTCCAATAGCAGTGTATGAATTGTATAGCACAGGTATTAATTATTTTAAAAAGTGTCAATCTGTTCAAGCTAATTTAATCAGGACATTTAGTAGAAATAGTTTGGGGAACCTTTACATCTAAATCCCAATATGCTACCCAGCTCTTCTTATCAGAAATCACTCCATCCCCAATATAAAAAAAATATTTATATTGTGGTATTATTTTTTTGTTATAACTTTAATCAAAATAGAAAAAAGAAAATGCGTAAAAAGAAATCCAACACCATGCACTACAGCCAAATAAATAGATGGATGGTTGGTCAGTTATTTTTCAGGCAGTTTTTCAAGGACAAATTTTGCTTGTTAGATAACTAAAATAAACAGAAAAAAATGTCAACAGTGTGTACCTGTGGATAATATGTATAAATGTGAAATCATGGGGGAGTAGTACTTACATGTACAAGAGCTACTATAGCTCTTGTAAGTTGTGCCCTCAGTAAAATTGATCCAATCGTTTGCAGGGGATTCCAATTCTTTTATTAAAACATAGCATAGTACAATGTATAAAAGCTATAAACCCTGTAAAGCTTGGCCATCATAAAGTCACTCTGGGGTTAATATATTACACCATCCTTTCTAAGTTTAATATGCTGTTTGCTCCAAAGCACTTACAATGTAGCCAGTGTTTGTGTGTAGGGAAAGGTGATCCCTCCTTGTGACAATGTGCTGATGTAGTTCTGCCTCCGATGCACGTTTCACCTTTTGGTCTTTTGTCAAGAATGATAACTAAGTGATGTCTTCGTGCTTTTAAACATACTCCTGTCTGCTGATTGGTCCTAGTAAATGAGCGCATCTTGAACATATAATTCCAGTAGGAAGTTTTACACATAAAGGGCCAGATTACGAGTGGATCGGTATTTGTCGGCTCCCGCTCATGAGCACTAACTCCGTAAGCACAAGTTAAAAGTTAAAAGTTTTGCTCGTGCGCTAACCTGATGCAAGCAAGAAGCCGAAGTTTAGAATATTGCGACCTTGTTAACGTATTCTCCCATTGAAAGTCAATGGAGCAAAAAAAAGTAGAGAAAAAATATTCACTATGGGCCAGACTTCAATATCGGGGACCACGCTAATGTATTCCCCAGAGAAGTCAATGGAGCATAGAAACAAGGAAAAAAACACCCTACTGGCACGCAAAAGTGCGCTAACCCGACATGAAAATATTAATAGTTTCACATTCCAATGTTCTTTAACATAGAAGAATATGTTTTTATTTAATCATAAATACACATTTCTACATATATTTGGTTTTCTTCTACACACCTTATACCACTAACATGAATTTAAATATGACCATACTGTTATTTGTGATAACCCTTTACTCTCTCAAATTTTGTTCAAATCACTACCGCTATAAGCACACACCTCAAACTGGGAAAACAAATTATCATACATCATGGCCTGCTCTGTTGCTGTAACTTATCTGCTGAGTACTGGTTAAGAGTTATAAAAAATAGCCTTCCTACGCCCTCCTCACAAAATTATAAAGTTTCTCATTCACTATATGACCAAACAAAAAATATGTACAGTACAAATTCCTATTCCTATAGTTACATGCCCTTGCAAATGATGTAGAGTCTAACCCTGGTTCCCCAACACATTCCATTCCTAACTTCCCAGCTAAAAAAGGCCTCTCCTTTGTGCACTGTAATATCTGCAGCTTACTACCAAATGTTGATGCACTGCAAGCATGGTGTTCACATTACAAGCCCAGAATCATTGTGCTCTCTGAATTATGGCTAACTGTAAAAATACCTGACTCTGCCATTGCAATACATGGATATTCTTGTTATAGATATGACAGAGCAAAAAGAGGAGGCGGCATCCTAATTTATGTAGACAATTCCATAAAGTCCTTGCCCTTACAAAACCTTTGCTCTCCTGCCACCTTTGATTTCCTTTCTGGCACAATTGAAATCTTGTGCAGTAAATCAATCATTGTTGCAGGAATCTACCGCCCACCTAACTCCCCCGTGCATTCCCTTTCTGACATAGCCCATCTCCTTAGTGAAACCATAGCTCAAAATCCAAAAAGTGAAATTTTGGTGTTTGGAGATTTTAATATTGATTGGCTGAATTCTAAAAATAATAGTTGTTGCTCGCTGTTTAAGACTTTGCAACTAACGCAATTAATCTCCTCCCCAACTCACATAAACATTAAAAGCCATAACCACACCTTGCTTGATTGGATTCTCTCCACTTCTCCTCATCGGATCCAGGAAGCAGGTGTTCTCCTTAACAAATTCAGTGACCACTGCATTGTGTACTGCGTGTGCAAAATGAAGGCTACTAAATCCCCTCCCAAGATTAAAATCACCAGGTCTTTTAAAAAAAGTAATCTTGATTCATTTCTAAATGTCATCAAGAACCTCCCCTGGCACAGATTAAACCTAATCCCAGATATAGACTATGCAGTTGAATTATTTCAGTCCAAACTTCTACAAGTTTGGAATTTGCATGCCCCGCTGCGTAAGGTGAGAGTTTAAAGGAGCACATTTTGAACTGGATCACAGCTGACCTCATTCAAATGTTCCAGTTTTGGAATTCATTGTGGTCAAAGTTCAAGCATACTGGCTAGATATGTGCATGGCGAAAAAATTTGGTTCGGATCGATTTGGAATTTTTTGAATTTCGGTTCGGATCGATTCGAATTCGGAAAATTTTGAATCGATTCGGGTTGGGATTCGTTTCGGATTCATTCGGATTCGAAGAAATTCAGCTGGATTCGATTTGATTCGGTTCGGCTGGATTCGGTTCGATTCAGTTCGGAAATTCGGAATTTTGGTAAGTGTTAGGTGGGATTAGACTAGTATTATGTACTGTATATTAGGTGTAACCCATAGCAGAGTGATATAACCTTATATACTGTACAATACTAGTGTAATCCATGGCCATCCGAATTTACCGAATAAATCCGAACTAATTCGGATTTATTCGGTAAATTCGGCAGTATTTAATTCGGAAATTCGGTTCGATCCGAATCTCCGAATTTCCCGAATTTCCCGAATTTCCAAATCGATCCGAAACGAATTGCACATATCTAATACTGGCTCTATGAATGATCACTGTGTATATAGACAATGGCGAAATATATGTACTAAACAAAAAAAATTGGCCACAGCCCAATATTTCCGTGAAAATCTGAACTATAACATATCTAACCCTAGAAAGTTTTGGAAAATCATGAATAACTTACAAACTCCCCCAATCCACTCCCAACCCTCCACTGTCAAAGTGAACAACAAAATCCTGCAACTTCTCTTAGAAGTGGCAAATGCCTTTAACAATATTTTTTTCGGCTTTTCCACCACCCTGATTGCCAATCTAATAAATGACACAAATCCTGAAATTACATGTGGATCAGGGCCCACTACATTTGCGAAGTCCCAATATAGAGAACTTCCATTTTAGACCAGTACCCATCAATGTCATTAAGAAACACCTTAATAATCTAAAAATGAAAAACCAGTCTGGACCTGATCAAATCGCAGCAATACTGTTGAAACTTAGTGCGTCGGTAAATGCTAAACCTGTCACAAACCTTAATCCTTGGTGTCTGGGATACATACCCAAACTTTATAAGACTGCAAGAGTAGTTCCTATCCATAAAAGTGGTGACATTACTTTGGTTTCTAACTATCGCCCAATATCACTGCTCCCAGTATTGTCAAATATCTTAGAAAAATGTGTCCATACGCAACTATGTGAGTATTACCAACATTCTAACTATCTGACCCCTGAACAATCAGGTTTTCACCTGAATCACTCCACTACAACTGCCCTTTTTAAAGTTTTGTAATGACATTTAAAACTGGCATGGAACAAGGAGACTTAACTGGAGCTATTTCCTTGATGTGGCAAAAAGCCTTTGACACAGTAGACAACGACATTCTATTACACAAACTAAAAAACTCAGGTATTGGTGATCGTCCCACTAACATGGTTTTGATCATATGTATCGGATCAATCGCATATGTCTCCATATCTGACAGTGACTCCCTCCCTCCTCCCAGTCACGTTGTGGTGTTCACCAAGTATCTTTTCTCGGCCCCCCTACTTTTCACATTATTATATAATAGATCTACCTAATGTCTGTAAATCCTCAATTGTACACATGTACACAGATGGACACAGTAATCTATGCAAGCAAATCCGATCTACCGCAACTTGAGGCTGTGCTCCAAAACCAGTTCACAGAGGTAGAAAAGTGGATCACAAAAAACAAACTCTTCCTAAATACTGACAAAACTGTCACAATGCAAAGAGATAAGAGTCCAGCACAACAGGCCACCTGCACGCCAACCTAGGTCACCACAAGGACCCATGAATATCCAAATACTGACAAAAAAGGAAGGCAGCAATAAGGTGGAGTTCAATGATTTATTGAGCACTCCAAAAAAAACAACGTTTTTGGGAGTCAACCTCCCTTAATCATGCAATGGGAAAACTGTCACAATGATCTTTGGAAATGTTCCTAAATTATACAAATTACAAAATTCCCATCTATGCATTAAAACAAAATCATATAGCACACTGACCACAGTCCACTCTTTCAAATACTTGGGTATTTAGTTAGACCCCAATCTATCTTTTGGCCTCCACATAGAAAAACTTGCATCCAAACTTTATCCAAAACTAGGTTCCCTGTACAGAAACAAATCCTGCCTTAGCCCTATAGTAAAGGAAAAGATTGTACAGAAAATGCTGATGCCAATCATTGATTATGGAGATATAGTATACCCACCTTAATAAACTTAATACATTGTTATAACTAATTCTGCCGCTTTGTGCTACAATGTAATTACAGGACCCACCATTGTGACATGCTAAAAGAACTAATTGGCTGTCATTGGAATCAGATGCACCCTCCATCTTTCAGCCTTGTGTTCAAGAGCTTCTCTGGGGAATCTCCCACCCTACCTGAGCAGAATGCTCTCCCCCACTGCTCCTACCTCCTATAACCTCTGATTCAGTACCTGCCCTTTATTTAGTCTGCCTCAATATAAATAGAAAGCAGCTTGATCCTCGTTTTCCTACAGAGCACCGAAAATATGGAATGACCTCCCATACCACTTTCAAATCTTCCCTAGACTAAAATCCTTTAAAAGATCCTTCTCTACATATCTCAAAACAGAATTCACCTGTTTGATTATATATTTCCTTTCTGTTCTATGTTAAATGTTGTAATATTGTTTAATAATATTGTTTTTGTATTTTATTGTACCCTATTTTATCAATACAATGATTTGTTCATCCAGGACATACTTGAAAATGAGAGAAATCTCAATGTATCCATCCGACAGACATCCCTGTAATGACGACAGCATACGCTGTTGGCATTTAAACATTGCACAAGAAGTTCTGGTGAACAAACAAGGTTAAGTTATTAAGCACTATCTAGATTCCTGAAAACTCCTAGTTGACAAAAAGTGGTTGCTAATCCTCCATGGTTCTGCCACCACTGATCATATGAGGCATGTACAAAAACAATTTTAATTAATCACAAGATGCTCACCTTGATTTACCTCATTATGGGGTATGTAAAATGTCCTAAGGGGTGGATATTACCACACTGAGGCCTCAATGATTGAAAGCTCTTCTGGGCTGGCGAGATTATTAAAGATAATGCTCGCCAGTCCTTCTTATTTCCCTTGTGGAATGATCCTAAAGCAATTTTTTACCTGAAAACAGGGTGTCTCGCTAAGGGGCGTATACTGCATTTTCATATGAAATGTGCACAACAAAATTCGTATTTTAAACATTATACAAAACAAATATTTGAATCATTCACACAAAAATAAGCAGGGAAAAATTGTATTTGTTAAGGTGCATCAAAAATCGTAACTAAATTCTTCACCAAAAATCGTTATGTTAACAAAAACGTAA
This sequence comes from Bombina bombina, assembly GCF_027579735.1. NCBI lineage: Eukaryota > Metazoa > Chordata > Amphibia > Anura > Bombinatoridae > Bombina > Bombina bombina. The sequence goes on from NC_069500.1 coordinate 897,336,565, forward strand.
AATTAGTATGTACTTTACACAGGAATAAATCAAATTAAATATTCACGAGCGTAAATCGTAATTTGTAGTACACTGAATGTGCAAAAATCACACAGAAATTTGAATTTATAAATACAAAATGCAAAGCGTAATTGTTGTTTTCCTCGTAAAATGGGCTGAACATGGCGTTCCATGGGGCGTATATGACAATGTCTCAACTAATCCCAGCGTAATTCTATAAAGATTTTCGCACTGCAGATATCACAGTTTTTTTCTCAGCCAACTAAAAAGTGGCAAGCTTTTGTCAAAACAATAGGAACACTTATAACCCCAATAGAAAAACAAATGCATACGAACATATAGGCGAATGTAAGATGCTATAAGCAGAAAGCAGCGTAATGTGAGTTATATTGGCTGCAGGATTTTAATTTTAAAGTGTCCCCCCTGCTCTCTGCTAACTTCGCACTAAGGAGCAAAGTTTCCCTATCCAGCAAGCTCCATTACTTTTAATAGGAGCCATCTCGCAACTCGCAGGGACTGCCCCTTTTTTATGATCATTGCACCGGGGCAGCCCTGCGAGTGTCCGCGAGAAAAAGAAGGTTTGAGCTGGCGAACAATATATCATCTAGCCCTGAGTGTTGTTGAGTCCCAATTGGAGGTATTGTAAATACCAGCTTGATATGTATGTACATAAGTGTTGGGCTTCTATTCCCTTACATTAAACCACTCAGAGGTGTAATGTAAAAATAGGGAAAGAGCCCATATAAGCATAAAAAAGAAAATTGTTTAAAAAAATGATTTTACTTTAATCTAAGTGAAAAAATAAGTAAGGACCCTTAACTTGTGAAAGGAAAAGTAGGGGGACCTCTCACTGGACTTATAATGTAATCTAAAATTGTTGAAATCACATAAAAGTCACATTTTATTTAGATTATGAACATAAAATCTAATAATAAAACAAAACTTTGTTATGTGTTGTATAATGACCTGGTAGTCTAATGATTAAAGAGTATAATTATGTGAAACAGTTAACCAGAGCTCTGGCGACGCACATTAAATTCTGTTGTGTTCAAGCGATCGCATTTACTTTCAACCCTTAATACAAGCCGCAATAAACCCGACATCTTTTAGCACACCATTCGTAATCTGGCCCATAGTTTCATAAAACATAGAGAGTGAAGATTATTACACTAATCACCTAAATAATGATGTAATTATATAGATGGAAATGTGAACTTGTAAATAAAAAATTAAAATACAAATTTGTTGAAAAATAAATAAATTAAAATAAGTTGATTGTGGGAAGCTTGAATTGCTCAGGTGCTAAAATGTGAACAAAAACAACTGAGCCACGTTTGGCTCCTATTTTTATTAATGATTTTGGCATATAAGATATTTTTAAACCTTAAAGGGGACATGAAACCCACATTTTTTATTTCATGATTTAGAAAGAGAATGCAATTTTAAACATCTTTCTAATTTACTTCTATTATCTAATTTGTTTTTTTCTCTTGATATTCTTTGCTGAAAAGCATATCTAGATATGCTCAGTAGCTGCTGATTGGTTGCTGCACATAGAAGCCTTGTGCGATTGGCTCACCCATGTGCATTGCTTTTTCTTCAACTAAGGATATCTAAAAAATGAAGCAAAATAAATAATAGAAGTAAATTGTAATGTTGTTTAAATTTGTATTCTCTATCTGAATCATGAAAGAAAGATTTTGGGTTTAGTGGCCCTTTAATACATACATTTTAAAAGATACTTTAAAAAAACGTAGAAAACATATAAAACAAATGATTTTTCACAAATGGAATGGTTTACAAAGAGATGCCACATTAAAAGGATTAATACCATGAGAAACCAAACATTGTTTTCTTTTTTAAAAAAGCTCCAAAGCTAGGTAATTTTCTACCTAAGAGTTATATTAGGGAAGAAGCTAAGAACACTTGGTTACATAGTGATCTGGTGGGATTTTATAGTGGTCAATGTTCCCTCTAAGGTGAGCAGCAGTGCAGTAGTGCGCCTTTCCTCTAGGTGCAACATAGGCAGCATTTCATCGCTACACTGGGGGAATGTGGAACGTTAAAAAGTGACTACAGCTCAGAAGAAAAGGAGTCACTGTTTTCAAGAGTAGGATGTGATGTTACATCAGCTATTAAGTACCATGAAAACAATTTCTACTAAAATATAATCACCTATTTGGTAACAGTTGCTGTAATCCCTTGGAATATCACAACAAACCTATTACAAAAAGACTATGAGAAATATGATTAGAGCACATATCAAAGGAAAACAAATATCCTCTAAAGCTTGTCCCTGGTTGGTCACTGTGTCCCACCTGCTACAAAAACATAATTTATGCTTACCTGATAAATTCCTTTCTTCTGTAGTGTGATCAGTCCACGGGTCATCATTACTTCTGGGATATTACTCCTCCCCAACAGGAAGTGCAAGAGGATTCACCCAGCAGAGCTGCATATAGCTCCTCCCCTCTACGTCACTCCCAGTCATTCGACCAAGGACCAACGAGAAAGGAGAAGCCAAGGGTGTGTAGTGGTGACTGGAGTATAATTTAAAAATATTTACCTGCCTTAAAAAAAACAGGGCGGGCCGTGGACTGATTCACACTACAGAAGAAAGGAATTTATCAGGTAAGCATAAATTATGTTTCTTCTGTTAAGTGTGATCAGTCCACGGGTCATCATTACTTCTGGGATACCAATACCAAGCAAAAGTACTCGGATGACGGGAGGGATAGGCAGGCTCTTTATACAGAAGGAACCACTGCCTGAAGAACCTTTCTCCCAAAAATAGCCTCCGAGGAAGCAAAAGTGTCAAATTTGTAAAAATTTGGAAAAAGTATGAAGCGAAGACCAAGTTGCAGCCTTGCAAAATCTGTTCAACAGAGGCCTCATTCTTGAAGGCCCAAGTGGAAGCCACAGCTCTAGTAGAATGAGCTGTAATTCTTTCAGGAGGCTGCTGTCCAGCAGTCTCATAAGCTAAACGTATTATGCTACGAAGCCAAAAGGAAAGAGAGGTAGCAGAAGCCTTTTGACCTCTCTTCTGACCAGAGTAAACGACAAACAGAGAAGACGTTTGTCGAAATTCCTTAGTTGCCTGTAAGTAAAATTTTAGGGCACGAACTACGTCTCAGATTGTGCAGTAGACGTTCCTTCTTCGAAGAAGGATTTGGACACAAAGAAGGAACAACAATCTCTTGATTGATATTCCTGTTAGTGACTACCTTAGGTAAGAACCCAGGTTTAGTACGCAGAACTACCTTATCCGAATGAAAAATCAAATAAGGTGAATCACAATTGTAAGGCTGATAACTCAGAGACTCTTCGAGCCGAGGAAATAGCCATTAAAAATAGAACTTTCCAAGATAACAACTTTATATCAATGGAATGAAGGGGTTCAAACGGAAACGCCCTGTAAAACGTTAAGAACAAGGTTTAAGCTCCATGGCGGGAGCAACAGTTTTTAAAACACAGGCTTAATCCTGGCCAAAGCCTGACAAAAAGCCTGAACATCTGGAACTTCTGACAGACGTTTGTGTAACAGAATGGACAGAGCTGAGATCTGTCCCTTTAAAGAACTAGCAGATAAACCCTTTTCTAAACCTTCTTGTAGAAAAGACAATATCCTAGGAATCCTAACCTTACTCCAAGGAGTAACCTTTGGATTCACACCAATATAGGTATTTACGCCATAATCTTATGGTAAATCCTTCTGGTAACAGGCTTCCTAGCCTGTATTAAGGTATCAATAACTGACTCAGAAAACCCCCGTCTTGATAAAATCAAGCGTTCAATTTCCAAGCAGTCAGCTTCAGAGAAGTTAGATTTTGTATGTTTGAAAGGACCCTGTATCAGGAGATCCTGTTTCAGAGGGTAGAGACCAGGTGGACAGGATGACATGTCCACCAGGTCTGCATACCAAGTCCTGCGTTGCCATGCAGGTGCTATTAGAATCACTGATGCTCTCTCCTGTTTGATTCTGGCAATCAATCGAGGAAGCATCGGGAAGGGTGGAAACACGTAAGCCATCCTGAAGTCCCAAGGTGCTGTCAGGGCATCTATCAGGACTGCTCCTGGATCCCTGGATCTGGACCCGTAACGAGGAAGCTTGGCGTTCTGTCGAGACGCCATGAGATCTATCTCTGGTTTGCCCCAACGTCGAAGTATTTGGGCAAAGACCTCCGGATGAAGCTCCCACTCCCCCGGATGAAAAGTCTGACGACTTAAGAAATCCGCCTCCCAGTTCTCCACTCCCGGAATGTGGATTGCTGACAGGTGGCAAGAGTGAGACTCTGCCCAGCGAATTATCTTTGATACTTCCATCATTGCTAGGGAGCTTCTTGTCCCTCCCTGATGGTTGATGTAAGCTACCGTCGTGATGTTGTCCGACTGAAACCTGATGAACCCCCGAGTTGTCAACTGGGGCCAAGCCAGGGAAGGGCATAGAGAACTGCTCTCAATTCCCAGAATGTTTATTGGCAGGAGACTCTCCTCCTGATTCCATTGTCCCTGAGCTTTCAGAGAATTCCAGACGGCACCCCAACCTAGAAGGCTGGCGTCTGTTGTTACAATTGTCCAGTCTGGCCTGCTGAATGGCACTCCCCCTGGACAGATGTGGCCGAGAAAAGGCCACCATAGAAGAGAATTTCTGGTCTCTTGATCCAGATTCAGAGAAGGGGACCTAATTGAGTAATCCCCATTCCACTGACTTAGCATGCACAGTTGCAGTGGTCTGAGGTGTAAGCGAGCAAAGGGAACTATGTCCATTGCCGCTACCATTAAGCCGAATTACCTCCATGCATTGAGCCATCTGACGGGTGTTGAATGGAATGCAGGGTGCGGCAAGCACTTTGAAGTCTTGTTAACCTGTCCTCTGTCAGGTAAATCTTCATTTCTACAGAATCTATCAGAGTCCCCAGGAAGGGAACTCTTGTGAGTGGAACGAGTGAACTTTTCTTTTCGTTCACCTTCCATCCATGTGACCTTAGAAAAGCCCAGTACTAACTCTGTATGAGACTTGGCAGTTTGAAAGCTTGAAGCTCTGTATCAGAATGTCGTCTAGGTACGGAGCTACGAGATTCCCCTGCGGTCTTAGTACCGCCAGAAGAAGCACCCAGACCTTTGTGAAGATTCTGGAGCTGTAGCCAATCCGAATGGAAGAGCTACAAACTGGGTAATGCCTGTCCTAGGAAGGCAAACCTTAAGATACCGGTAATGATCTTTGTGAATCGGCATGTGAAGGGTAAGCATCCTTTAAATCCACTGTGGTCATGTACTGGACCCTTTTGGTCATGGGTAAAATTGTCCGAATAGTCTATATTTTGAACGATTGGAACTCTTAGGAATTTTGTTTAGGATCTTTAAATCCAGGATTGGTCTGAAAGTTCCCTCTTTTTTGGGAACCACAAACAGATTTGAGTAAAACCCTTGTCCCTGTTCCGACCGTGGAACTGGATGGATTACTCCCATTAACAAAAGTTCTTGTACGCAGCGTAGAAACGCCTCTTTCTTTGTTTGGTTTGTTGACAACCTTGACAGATGAAATCTCTCTCTTGGAGGAGAGTATTTGAAGTCCAGAAGGTATCCCTGAGATATTATCTCTAGCGCCCACGGGTCCTGGACGTCTCTTGCCCAAGCCTGGGCGAAGAGAGAAAGTCTGCCCCCCACTAGATCCGATCCCGGATCGGGGGCCCTCAATTCATGCTGTTTTAGGGGCAGCAGCAGGTTTCCTGGCCTGCTTGCCCTTGTTCCAAGACTGGTTAGGTCTCCAGCTTTGTCTGTAGCGAGCAACAGATCCTTCTTGTTTTGGAGCAGTGGAAGTTGATGCTGCTCCTGCTTTGAAATTCCGAAAGGAACGAAAATTAGACTGTCTAGCCTTAGGTTTGGCTCTGTCTTGAGGCAGGGCGTGGCCCTTACCTCCTGTAATGTCAGCGATAATTTCTTTCAAACCGGGCCCAAATAAGGTCTGCCCTTTGAAAGGTATATTAAGTAATTTGGACTTAGAAGTTTACATCAGTCTGACCAGGATTTTAGCCACAGTGCTCTGCGCGCACTGAATGGCGAATCCGGAATTCTTTAGCCGTAAGTTTAGTTAAATGTACTACGGCTTCCGAAATGAATGAATTAGCTAGCTTAAGGATTCTAAGCCTGTCCGTAATGTCGTCCAGAGAAGCTGAACTAAGGTTGTCTTCCAGAGACTCAATCCAGAATGCCGCTGCAGCCGTGACCGGCGCAATGCATGCAAGGGGGTTGCTATATAAAACCTTGTTGAACAAACATTTTCTTAAGGTAACCACTCTAACTTTTTATCCATTGGATCTGAAAGGCACAGCTATCCTCCACGGGATAGTGGTACGCTTAGCTAAAGTAGAAAACTGCTCCCTCCACCTTAGGGACCGTTTGCCATAAGTCCCCGTGTGGTGGTGTCTATTGGAAACATCTTTCTAAATATCGGAGGGGGTGAGAACGGCACACGGGTCTATCCCACTCCTTATTAATAATTTCAGTTAGTCTCTTTAGGTATAGGAAAAACGTCAGTACTTGTTGGTACAGCAAAATATTTATCCAACCTACACATTTTCTCTGGTATTGCAACTGGTGTTACAATCATTCAGAGCCGCTAACACCTCCCCTAGTAATACACGGAGGTTTTCCAGCTTAAATTTAAATTTGAAATATCTGAAGCCAATCTGTTTGGATCAGAACCGTCAGCCGCAGAATGAAGCTCTCCGTCTCATGTTCTGCAAGTTGTGACGCAGTATCTGACATGGCCCTAGCATTATCAGCGCACTCTGCTTCTCACACCCAGAGTGACTCACGCTTGCCTCTTAGCTCTGGTAATTTAAGCCACCAAAACCTCAGTCCTAACAGTAGCCATATCTTGTAATGTTATTTGTAAATGGCCGCCCAGATGTACCTGGGCCGCCACAATATCGCGCACTCTCCCGAGCGGAGATGCAGGTACTGTCACGTGAGGCGAGTTAGTCGGCATAACTCTCCCCTCGTTTGTTTGGTGAAATTTGTTCAATTTGTACAGATTGACTTTATTTAAAGTAGCATCGATACAGTTAGTACATAAATTTCTATTGGGCACCACTTTGGCGGTTAGCACAAATAGTACAGGTCTCATCCTCTGAATCAGACATGGTTTAACACACTAGCAACTAAACTTGCAACTTGGAAATATTATTCAAGTAAAAAACAATGAAAAACGTACTTGTGCCTAAGAAGCACAGAAAGATATATGACAGTTGAAATCAATAACTGAAAAGGTTACAAGCATCAAACTTTGTAAAAAACCAAAAACACAATTTTAGCAAAGGCTTGTTCCCTTAAGCAAAAGATAACTAACCCTGATGGCATAAAAAAAGTTAAAGAATATAAACGTTTTTTTTATCACAGTCAAACTACAATCTCACAGCTCTGTTGTGAAGATTACTTCCCTCAAACAAGCTTTGAAGACCCCTGTTCTGTAAGATGAACCGGAACATGCACGGAAAAAAACAATGAGCTTCTGACTGAAATTTTTGATGCGTAGCAAATAGCGCCAAAAAAGGCCCCTCCCCCCCTCCCACACAACAGTGAGAGAGATCAGTAAACTGTCAGAATTAGAATCAAGCAACTGCCAAGTGGAAAAATAGTGCCCAAACATTTTATTCACACCAGTACCATCAGAAAATGAAAACGATTTTACATTCCAGCAAAAACGTTTAACATAAATTAAGAGTTATTAAAAAGCCTGTTGCTTGCAAATAGGCTAAAGTCTTATATCACAGTGTAATTCCAGTGAAGTACCATTCCCCAGAATACTCAAATGTAAAATATACATACATGATATTATATTGGTATGGCAGGATTTTCTCATCAATTCCATTGTCAGAAATATAAAAGCTGCTACATACCTCTTTGCAGATTAATATGCCCCGCTGTCCCCTGATCTGAAGTTTACCTCTCCTCAGATGGCCGAGACAACAGCAATATGAATCTTAACTACTCCCGGCTAAAATCATAGAAAAAACTCTGGTAGATTCTTCTTCAAATTCTACCAGAGAAGGAATAACACACTCCGGAGCTATTAAAAATAACAAACTTTGATTTGAAAGAAATAAAACTAAATAAAATCACCATAGTCCTCTCACACATCCTATCTAGTCGTTGGGTGTGCAAGAGAATGACTGGGAGTGACGTAGAGGGGAGGAGCTATATGCAGCTCTGCTGGGTGAATCCTCTTGCACTTCCTGTTGGGGAGGAGTAATATCCCAGAAGTAATGATGACCCGTGGACTGATCACACTTAACAGAAGAAAAATCCATTTAACCATGAGTAGGAGTTTGTTATAAAACCCAAATAGAACATATTTTGCAACATACCCATAGGCAAAATTGCATGTGATATGTGTTGGAGGAGCAACTAAGGTGAAACAACAAAAAAAACAATTTGCAGTGGACAACATAGGGTCAAATCATAACCCCTGAAGATATGTTCCCTTTTGCAATGAGAAGATTAAGGGGGTAACATAAATCTATGTTAAAAGCAAGGAAATAATTGAATTACATGAACTGAAAATAAAGGACAAGTTTGATAAGTGTGAGAGAATTCCAGGTACAAGAAAATTTCACAGTTTTTATGCAGTATCAGAGAATACTATCAGATTTTACATCTACATTGCAAAAGTTTGAAGAACATGCAATGATGAAATGTGTCCCCTAATCCTACCAAATAATAACGGTGTTTCTTGTCTCTATGATGACTTGTGATGGTTAGGCTTGATTGAGGACATCAGCAAGGAAAACTGTGATGTTTTTGTCAAACCTGGACCAAGAACATCATTCAAGATATTTACTGTAGACAAATCATGTGTTTCCATATACAATGTTCTCAGAAAACCGACACCTGCCAAGTTGACTATTGCAACCAAAAGCACCAACACAATTTCTGATTGAGGAAATCTCACATATTTTAGTCAAACATGTAGCTTGAAATTGTGGTGTGTCAATCATAATTAGTGTAAAATACAGTTAGTTTTTATTATTTGTTATGTCTATATTACATCTTGTCATTTCTCAAAATGCATGCATGGGTAAATGTTACAAAATAGCACTTTCTCACCCCCATAAAAATTAATAAGAGAAGCCTCAAACCTGAAACCAGTTTCATGCACACTATACTAACCAGGAACCCCCTAAATAAAATTTAGGACTGAGACTTAAACCATTCCCATTATAAAGTGACCCTAAATGTGGAACTTTCCGTGTTTTTCTTCATTACATTAGGACTTAAGTTCTAAGTCTAAGGATCAGGAATGGGCAAAATGTTTATAAATGATCATGTACCTTGTAATGTGATCTAGAGATCAGCTTTCATCCCAAGGAGCTGGGACCATCCTGAGCTGAGATATTGAGGTTTTCATAAACATCTTTATAACCAAAATGTATTGTGTACCTTGAAACAAAGATGGCTGCCATGCTCAAAACAAGTAAAATTAAAATAAAAAAATGGTGATTTTGCAATACCAATACACAAAGGTTCACATAAGAGGCCGACCCACTGGGCATTTGCCCTGTATACCGTATGGCCAGGCCAGTCCAGACCTGCAAATACCCGTACCAAAGCTTGACTTGACTTGTGCCTCACATTTTTCCGGCAATATTCTGCTCACATGGAAACTATTTTTAAAAAGGATAAATGGACAGAAGAATACATAATTTAAAAGCTGATTTTCTTCAGTTTTGTTTAAAAAAAAAAAAAAAAAAAAAAAAACTTGTAGATGTGCTGATGCAAAATAAACAGTAAGTATTAACTAGACCTGCCATTTGTGATAAATATTTAACTTTGTTAATTATCATGAAGTATAAAAATGTGACATAGGTGCTGGAATAAATATATTCTGTAAGCAATGTTCATAATTTAAAAGTCAACATCCTAATAATCTAAACATTATAGTTAGAAATGTAAATTAGGTAAAAGGGTACTGAACTGAAAAATTGCATTGCTGACATGACAAGAATTAAATGTAAACTACATCAAAACAATTTGTTATTTAATTCATTAAACATTGATTAAAAAGGACCAGTGTTAAAAATACATCAATTTTTAGGCAGTATGATCTTCGCAGTGAATAAAATGCCCAGAGACTAAATACTGTATAAATTTATCTCAATGTACACAGTGTCCTAGTTAATCATTTTATTTAATGTATTTATATGTTGTTAAATATCTTGCAAGGTATATGTGTTAGCAAAGTTCTAATAATTGCTTTTTTTTACGTAAAGGTAACTTATAAAATCTGTACACATATACTTTTATTTTATATTAAAAAAAAATATTTTTTATTTTATTTATTTTTTAAAACTTTCATATTCATTAGTCCTCTGCCTGTCCGCCAACTCCCCCCCCCCCCCCCACAAGTCATAAGAACATTTTTTAAGGATGATGTCTAAGTCGGTCATTTAATCCCAAACAGCTAAATGAAATTCATTTGTAGGCACTCCAGACTCTAAGGAGACATGCAAGGATGCCCCAAAAGTGAACTCTTAAAGGGCCATTATACACCCATTTTTTCTTTGCATAAATGTTTTGTAGATGTCATAACTGCCTAAGTTCTTTGCCTTATCCTTTGTATAGCTGTGTCTTTTCACACTTACATAACTCCTCCCCAACAAGCAGTTTAAATTTCCCTCCTACTCATACCAAATTGCTTGATTGTTGAATCCAGCTTCTCACCCTCTAACCTCCTTGCAACCTTTGAGACAGACGCAGCTCACCTCTCTACCAAACACAGGACCGGAACCGGCAAGCGGTGACGTCACACGCCATCGCACACGCTGCAATTTCCCCAAACTCTGCAAGGGAACTCCACTCTGTCCGGACAGACCTCACCCTTTACTACTACTAGTAAGTCTCAAAAGCGCTTCCTTCATACTCATACCGCAGTAACTTACGTTTATTCAGTAATTACTCCTGACATGCCTCAGAATCTTAGTTAGGTTTCTTTCATGTTTAAACGCTCTATTCTACCTATATTCTTAATTGTTCACTCTCAATACCTAACTACTGCCTAAATCTCATTAGCTTTATTTGTTGCTTTAAAGTTGTACACTATGTCTGCTGCCAATAAAGATTAGATATGGTCTGTCTAAAACTTTAACTTGCAATTGCATGTTCTTATATGTGGGAACCAGTTTGACAATACTGAGTGGGGCTAAAGGCTCTGAGGTCTCAGCCATTGTCACACCTATCCTTATAATAAAAGTGAACTGTATCTATTGATTCTGAATCTTGCTGCCTTCCCTCACCTACACAGAATCACTGATACTTTCACTACACTCCTAAGCCTGCAGTTGTGGTCCTAAAAATTCCCTCTCTCCTTTACAGGGGTGAGATTATCTTCCACAGGCTGACAATAACAATCAAGCCTATACTATGGACCCAGCAGCCTTATTATCTCATGTAGAGAAATTAACTCAAACTGTAGATAACCTTACAACAGGGTTAAATACACTACAATTAGAAAACTCTGCCCTAAAGCAATACATCAATGAAAAAATTGATACCCTCACTACACGTATTAGTTCTAGTGAACCCCAACCTAATCCCCCACAAACATTTAGTGGTATTCGTTCAGAATTTAGGGAATTCAAAAACTCATGTTCCTTATATTTTCAATTAAAACCTAAAACATACTTCAATGATCATTTGAAGGTTCTCACCACAATCTCCTATCTGCGTGGCGAACCACGTATATGGGCAAATTTGTTTTTTGAAACCAATGACCCATTGCTGTACTCATTTGATCAGTTTTTTAAAGCAATGGGACAGCTTTATGACGATCCCTACAAACAGCTGTCTGCTGAGACAGCAATGAGGTCTCTGAGACAACATAAAAGGCCTGTGGAGGACTACATCGCAGAGTTTAAGAAATGGTCCCCTGATACACAGTGGAATGACCTTTCCTTGCGCAATCAATTCCGCCTAGGCCTCTCAGATACTCTCAAGGATGAGCTAGCCAGACAACCCCTCCCAGAGACTTTAGAACTCCTAATAGATGCTAGCATCACATTAGATAGACGCATCAGAGAGAGACGCTCAGAAAAGTCACACTTAGAAACATCCACTAAACAAACAGTTACTACTCTGCATCCACCTAAGACAACTACAAAAGCCTCTGAAATCCCTATGGAACTTGGGTTCATCAGAGGTCCATTAACTCTACAGGAAAAATTAAGAAGAAAAGCTTTAGATCTCTGTATGTATTGTGGAGGGATCGATCACTCTGTAAAGGACTGCTCTCAATTACAGCGTAGGAAGGGTAAGATGAACACCACAAGTATATGTTTATCTGCTAAACAAACACAATCTAATCATTGCTCCCTTCCTATCTTATTACAGTGGGATCAGCAAAGACTCAACTCACAAGCAATCCTTGACTCTGGCGCCAGCCACAATTATATAGATTACCAATTCACTACTGTAAATAAAATTCCACTAGTTAAGAAAATGGTGCCTAGTGTACTTCGTTTTATTGATGGTAAAGAAATTACATCAGGACCCATCTTATACCACACCATACCTTTAAGGCTTACCACACATGACCAACACACAGAGTTTCTTACTTTTGATGTTATACCCTCACCTCTATATCCCATTATACTTGGTATCAGTTGGTTTAAACAACACGATCCCACTATACAATGGTCAACTTCACATGTCATCTTTGATTCTCCTTATTGTAAAAATTTGTGTCTCCATCATGAACAAATTTTACTTGATGTTCCTTTACAAATCCCCAAGGAATACATAACATTCGCTGATGTCTTTGACAAAAAAGAATCAGAGAATCTACCCCCTCATAGGGTTTATGACTGCCCTATAGATCTCCTACCAGGAGTTGATATACCTTACGGCCATATATTTCCCCTCTCTGATCCTGAGTTACAACATCTAAAAACTTATTTGGCAGATAATTTGAAGAAAGGCTTTATACGTCCTTCCACCTCCCCAGCTGGGGCTGGTATCTTTTTTGTTAAAAATAAAGATCAATCCCTAAGACCCATTATTGATTACAGAGAGTTAAACAAGCGTACGATAAAAAACCGCTATCCACTGCCTTTAAATCCTCAACTCCTTGATAGATTACAAAATGCTACTATATACACTAAATTAGATCTAAGAGGGGCTTACAATTTGGTACGAATAAAGGAGGGTCATGAATGGCTTACAGCATTCCGTACACGTTACGGCCTTTTTGAATATACTGTGATGCCATTTGGCCTCTGTAATGCCCCGGCTACCTTTCAGTACTTCATAAATGATATTTTCAAGGATTTTTTGGATTTATTTATGGTAATATATTTGGATGACATACTCATATTCTCTACCTCACTTACTGAACACATCAAACATGTCACCCTAGTATTAACACGGTTACGAGAGAATTCTCTTTATGTTAAACTAGAAAAATGCCTATTTCACTCCAAAGAAATTAAATTCCTAGGTTATATTGTATCACCCCAAGGTATCCAGATGGATAATGATAAGATATCGGTAATTCAAAATTGGCCTTCCCCAAAAAGTAAAAAGGATATACAAAGGTTCATGGGTTTCGCCAATTTCTACAGAAAGTTTATTAAAAATTTTGCTGACTTGACTAGACCATTAACTAACTTGACCAAATCTGACACACACTTCATATGGAACGATGATTTAGAAGAAATATTCAACTTCTTAAAAAAAAGCTTTCACTACGGCCCCTATCCTCCAATTCCCTAATTCTGAGTTGCAGTACATCTTGGAAGTGGATGCATCTAATTATGCTTTAGGAGCAATCCTCTCACAGAGGCAGACTCCAAAAGATCCTCTGCATCCTGTTGCCTTCTATTCACGAATTCTTAATTCAGCTGAAATAAACTACCCAATAGGTGATAAAGAACTGTTAGCAATCAAAACATCATTGGAACAATGGAGACACCTTCTAGAAGGGACCCTTCTTCCAATCTTGATTTACACGGATCACAAAAATCTAGAATACCTACAATCTAATAGGACTCTCAGCGCACGACAGGTCCGATGGAACCTATTCTTGGCTAGATTTAATTATCTTATCACCTACCGTCCTGCAAACAAGAACAAGAAGGCTGATGCCCTTTCAAGACACTTGGTGGATCAAGTGTCACATCCAAACCTTTCACCTCTAATTCCTCTTGACAGATTCTTAGCTTTAACTACAGAACAAAACATTCAGTTCAAATCAGCACAACAGGCTGACTCAAATAAACCATTACAGGTCTTGGATTTACACTCGGATGGGTTGTATTATTATCAACAACAAATTTATGTACCCAACAGTCTCAGAGCAACAGTCTTAAAAACTTTACATGATTCTCCATCTGCTGGACACATGGGCATAAAGAAAACTCAAGAATTAGTCTCCAGATTCTTTTGGTGGCCTACCTGCCTCACTGATGTTGAGGATTACGTTAAAACCTGCTTAATCTGCGAAACTACAAAAAAAGGGAGGACTCCCCCTTACGGGAAATTGATCCCATTACCGACTCCTGACCGTCCTTGGAAGGACATAGCAATCGACTACATAGTCGACCTACCTATTTCTGAAGGGAATAACACCATATTAGTAGTCGTAGACCTATTTAGTAAAATGGCACATTTCGTGCCCTACCATAAGCTCCCAACTTCTTCTGAAACCATTTCCTTAATGATACATCATATATTCAAGTATCACGGACTCCCGAATAGTATCACCTCAGATAGGGGAACTCAATTCACCAGCCAATTCTGGAAACAACTTTGTCACTCATTGGGTATTTCTAGACGTCTCAGTACCTCTTTCCATCCCCAAACTAATGGCCAGACTGAAAGGACAAACCAGTGCATTGAACAATATTTGAGATGTTTCATTTCAGCTAAACAAGATACCTGGACGCAACTACTACCATTCGCAGAATTCGCCTTCAACAATTCCATTCATTCCTCTACAAAGTTCACACCGTTCTTCATTAATTATGGTTTCCATCCTTCTTTTGAATGGCATTCTATGGACAGCAACAGCTGTCCTGTTGTGAATGACCTCATCAACACTATTAGTGAATCTTTTTCACTAACTGCTGAAAATATTCGCATCGCCAAGGATCGCTATAAATTCCATTTTGATAAAAAAAGGATTTCCTCGCCTAAATATAGAGTAGGTGACTATGTTTGGTTATCAACACGTAATCTACATTTACCCCTTCCTTCCAGGAAATTATCTTCCAGCTTCATTGGACCATTTCCCATCATAAAAATTGTGAATATGAACGCTGTTACCCTCGCATTACCAGCAAATCTGAAATCCCATCCTACCTTTCATGTGTCTCTCCTCAAGCCTTATAGACAACTTCGTCACCATGATCCTTCTATACCTCTACTTCCTCATCTACCGGATGCCTCCCTGGAGTATGAGGTACAAGATGTCTTGGACTCCCGACGTTTTCGTGGGCAGCTTCAGTATCTGGTCCATTGGAAGGGCTACCCTGACTCGGAGGACTCCTGGGAACCGGCTTCCAATCTCTCTGCCCCCCGATTGGTGGCCAGGTTCCATGAACGTTATCCTGATCGTCCTGGACTCGATCCCCGGAGTTGATCTTTGGGGGGGGGGTCCTGTCATAACTGCCTAAGTTCTTTGCCTTATCCTTTGTATAGCTGTGTCTTTTCACACTTACATAACTCCTCCCCAACAAGCAGTTTAAATTTCCCTCCTACTCATACCAAATTGCTTGATTGTTGAATCCAGCTTCTCACCCTCTAACCTCCTTGCAACCTTTGAGACAGACGCAGCTCACCTCTCTACCAAACACAGGACCGGAACCGGCAAGCGGTGACGTCACACGCCATCGCACACGCTGCAATTTCCCCAAACTCTGCAAGGGAACTCCACTCTGTCCGGACAGGCCTCACCCTTTACTACTACTAGTAAGTCTCAAAAGCGCTTCCTTCATACTCATACCGCAGTAACTTACGTTTATTCAGTAATTACTCCTGACATGCCTCAGAATCTTAGTTAGGTTTCTTTCATATTTAAACGCTCTATTCTACCTATATTCTTAATTGTTCACTCTCAATACCTAACTACTGCCTAAATCTCATTAGCTTTATTTGTTGCTTTAAAGTTGTACACTATGTCTGCTGCCAATAAAGATTAGATATGGTCTGTCTAAAACTTTAACTTGCAATTGCATGTTCTTATATGTGGGAACCAGTTTGACAATACTGAGTGGGGCTAAAGGCTCTGAGGTCTCAGCCATTGTCACACCTATCCTTATAATAAAAGTGAACTGTATCTATTGATTCTGAATCTTGCTGCCTTCCCTCACCTACACAGAATCACTGATACTTTCACTACACTCCTAAGCCTGCAGTTGTGGTCCTAAAAATTCCCTCTCTCCTTTACAGGGGTGAGATTATCTTCCACAGGCTGACAGTAGATGATCTATTTATAAAGCCCATAAAGTTTGGTTTTTTTAAAAATGTATAATTTTGCTTATTTTTAAATAACATTGCTCTGATTTTCAGACTCCTAACCAAGCCCCAAAGTTTTATTTGAATACCGTCAGCTACCTTCTCCAGCTTGCTCCTGTTTGTGTAAAGGGTCTTTTCATATGCAAAAGAAGGGGGAGGGGGAAGTGTCTTATTTTCCACAGTGGGCTTTCCAACTACCTTTTCAAAAGAGCTAAACTGAAAGCTTCTAAGTATGTTTTTAAACCATTTTATACTGGATTTTTATATCGGTATCTGTGCATCTTATTCTTTATAGTAGTGTCTATTACAAGCAGTTATATGAAAATGAGTGTATACTGTCCCTTTAAGGACGTAATTGTAGTGAATTGTTCATGGTGTGCATGCATTAGCTGTAACATATAGAGCAGGTGGTACCGTTCATATGTCTCTACACTGTAGAAAAGGAAAAGGAAGAGGGGCGGGGGGAGAGAATACCAGACCATATTTTAATTGAAATAAATCTTTATTGAAGGCAACAATCATTTATAGACAGTACATCAAGGTATTAGTCAAGTTTGATCTCCACAAGGCATAAGATTACCATTTTTTATAAATAGCTCACATCCTTTCAGTTGTCCCTCGCCTTGATATATCTAGGACAGGATTTGAAAGTCCCTGTGACTGTCCTTACATAGTATATTACAGCATACATTTTTTTTGCCTTTTTTAAACATATATATAAAACCATAATAGTAATTTCACCATAACATTAATAAAGAAAAAGAACTTAAATCAAAACCGTGGTACAAACATTGGGCATCTTTCGCCCTTATCCAATTTTTTCTAGACTCCGATATGTCTTGTATAGAAATGAGATCTAACAGTCGAGTCTAGTCTGCTCCTAAAGGTGTGCCCCCCAACTCCTCCCTAGCTCTAACTTGAAATTTCCTGAATCTGCCTCATATTGAGTCCTACTGATTTCCGTTCATTATCCAGTAAAACCAAATTTTAGTGAACTGCTCTTTTTCATCTTTTATGGAGGCCGAGATTTCTGACATAGTATATATATGTTCTATCTTACCCAATATTTCTTGCCACTCAGGGGCCCCTACCTTCCAATGTCTGGCCACACATACTCTTGTTGCCGTACATAGAATCTTAATAAATGTGTTTATGGCCTTGTTGTATTGTGTAAATTTATAGTTAAGGAGAGCATGTGCTGGTGTCAGATTGATATGTTCCTGTAATAACCTACCTATAAGTTCTTGGAGTTTTTCCCAGATAGTTCTAATTTGAGGGCATGTCCACCACATGTGGAGATATGTACCCCTCTCCTCACATCCTCTGTAACATTGGCTGGAGCCGTTCTGTGAAAAGTGGCATGTTTTCTCTGGGGTGAGATACCATCTGTAGGCCGTTTTTATGCAGTTTTCTCGAAGATCTGCATTAATCAGACCCCTACTAGCGTCAAACATCACCTGGTCCCATTGTTCCCTCGACAAGTTCAGTCCAGTATCTAGTCCCCATTTTACTAATAATGCCGAACCGCCCGGTTCCTCGGCTCCCTGCGGGGCTATATATAATTTTGAGATCAGTTGTTTTTGTCTGTCCTGGGCGGTGTAAATCCGCTCTAGGGGAGTCATTGTCTGTGCCGTCCACGGGTAGCAATACCCGTGTATAGCAGAGGAGAGCTGAAGGTATAGAAACCAGTGTAATTTCAGTGGTAGGATTTTGTCCTGCAGTTGAGAATACGTCCGTATGCGATTGCCCTCTAAAAAGTCTGCTACTCTATATAGGCCTTTATTGAGCCACTTCCCCACCCTTGCACGGACCTCGGGTGAGAGCAGCGCTCCTACCGGTTTAATTCTAGAGTTTGTCTGCGTTAAGTGCAGAGTGCCCGTGAGGGATCTCCATATCTTGATAGTGTCGATCATGGCTAATGATCTAAAGCTTCGGTTTTTTAGAGGATGCCCGATTTCCCATAATGCATCTGCAGGGCAGTCATATCCCCCAAGGCCTGCTTCTAACTCGGTCCAAAGGATCTTATGGTTGTTTTGGTTCAGTAAGGAGGTTTGGGCTAGTCTGGCAGCATGGTAATAATCTTGTAAGTTCGGTATACCTACCCCCCCCAGTTGTCTGTGTCTGGTCAAAGTATGGGAGGCTATTCTAGCTTTACTATCGTTTCACAGGAAGCTATGGAGAGATGACTGTAGTTTAAGTAATTCTACTTTAGGCACCATTATGGGGAGGGTTCTGAAGAGATAGAGAATCCTGGGAAGGATGTTCATTTTGATGGCCGAGAGTCTCCCATACCAGGAAAAATTATAAGTTCTCCATTTCCTGAGATCTCTGTCTATGGCCTTGTAAAGTGGGGTATAGTTTAAGTCATGTAGGGCGTGATAAGAGTCTGAAATTTTGATGCCCAAGTAAGTTATTGACTTTTTGGCCCATGCAAATTCAAAATTGGCTTCTATTAGTTTTTTAGTATGTGCTGGGAGAGATAATGGTAGTGCTTCACTTTTCTCTAGATTAATCTTATAGCCTGAAACCAGTGAAAAGTCATGAAGTATTTGGTAGAGATTAGGGAGGGATATTAAGGGTCTGGTTATAGTCAAAAGGACATCGTCCGCGAAAAGTGAAATTTTATACTCTGAGTCCCCCACCCTTATCCCAGATATGTCAGGATCTTGTCTTATAACTGCCGCCAGTGGTTCAATGCAGAAGGCAAAGAGTAATGGGGACAGAGGGCATCCCTGTCTAGTGCCGCTAAGAATCTCTATGGGTCTGGATTGAAAACCTGCTGCTCTGATGACTGCCGTCGGGGTAGAATAGATTCCCTTTATCGCATTCATAAATGCCCCATTAAAACCCATTTCCGTCAGTACAGATGTCATGTATGACCAGTCTATTCTGTCGAACGCCTTCTCCGCGTCCAGTGAGAGGAGCAGAGAAGGCGTCCCTGTAGATTTTAAATAGTCCACCAGTGTTATGGTCCTCCTAATATTATCCGGGGCCTCCCTTTCCGATATAAAGCCCACTTGGTCTGGGTGGACCAAAAGTGGTGCTATTTTCCTAAGCCTATTGGCCAAAATTTTTGTAAGGATCTTAACGTCCTGATTTATCAGGGATATTGGCCTGTAGCTTTGGCATTTCTCCGGGTTTTTGCCCGGTTTGGGTATTACTACGATCTTGGCCCGTAGGAGGTCCGACGGTATCTCCTTGCCCCCCAAGACATCATTGCAGAATTTCTGCAAATGTGTGACCAGGTCTGTTTTAAAAGTCTTGTAATACTCTGCTGGGTAACCGTCTGGTCCCGGAGCTTTGCCCAGTTTCAGGTCTTTAATTGCTAAAAGGATTTCCCCTGTCGAGATGTCAGCGTTCAATTCATCACTTTCTTGTTTGGATAGTCTATTAAGTTTGGCCTTAGTTATTAAACGTCTTAGGGTTTCTTGCGTTTGTGGGTTATGTTCTACTTTTTTCCCGTCATAGAGTGAGGTGTAATAGTCAGCAAAGGTTTCTGCTATGTCTTGTGGGTGGGATGTACGTTCCCCATCAGGCCCCTGCAGCACTGGGATTGAGAAGTTCCTTACCCTTTCTCTAAGTTTGTGCGCCAGGTACCTATCCGGTTTATTTGAGTAAAGATAATAGTGAGCCTTTAGTGTCTGTATTGCCCTGACTGAGTGGGTGTCCAAGATTTTAGCCAGGTCCTTTCTTTTAGCTTGGAGGATTTTAAATACTGAAGAGGAGAGTGTTTTTTGGTGGTGTTTCTCTAATCCCTCAATCTCTGCCTGGAGTTTATGTCTGGTCTCTATTGCTGTCTTATGGGCTCTAGCCTTTGTTTTGATGAGTACCCCCCTAAAAAAGGCTTTATGGGCTGCCCAGGTGTGTATGGGGTTGAGGGTTGAACCCTCATTTACTGACCAATATTCACCTAGTGCTTTTGACGTAGCTGTGTAGATGTGTTGGTGTTTTACAGTTGTCGGGTCATATGTCCATGATCTCTGTCTGCTTGTATTTATAATACCCGTCAGTTCAATCTGTAGCAGTGAGTGGTCTGACCATACTCAAGCGTGTATGGAGGAGGTGACTATATTTGGTATTAGAGTCTGGCTGATGAAGATATAATCTAACCTCGAGTAGGTTTTGTGAGCATGGGAATAGAAAGTGTAGTCCATCGTCCTACCATATTTTGCCTCCCAGGAGTCTAGGACATTGTGTGTGGCTAGGGAGTCCCTGATGGTTTTCGCTACATTGTTATGTCTCTGTTGCTTATGAGTTAGTCTGAGTCCGGGAACTGTTTTGTGCGGGGTCAGAGAGATGTTAAAATCTCCCGCCAAGATAATACGGGTTTGTGACCATTGTGTTAGGAGATGCGATATTTGTCTAAAAAAAAAGTCTTGCTTTTCATTAGGGGCATAGACATTACAAAAAGTGACCGGGACATTCTGTATAGTTCCTCTAACAACTAGGTATCTGCCCTCAGGTATTTTAAAAAGTAATGAAAACATACCTATATAACTACATAATTAAAGGAACAGTCTAGTCAAAATTAAACGTTCATGATCTAGTGATTTAGATAGGGCATGTCATTTTAAGAAACTTTCCAATAGAGTTTTATCATCAAATTTGCTTTGTTCTCTTGGTATTCTTAGTTGAAAGCTAAACCTAGGTAGGCTCATATGCTAATTTCTAAGCCTTTGAAGGCCGCCTTTTATCTGAATGCATTTTGCAGTCTTTTACAACTAGAGGGCATTAGTTAATGTGTGCCATATAGATAACATTGTGCTCTCACCGGTGGAGTTACTTTTGAGAGGGCACTGATTGGATAAAATGCAAGTCTGTCAAATGAACTGAAATAAGGGGTGAGTCTGCAGAGGCTTAGATACAAGGTAATCACGGAGGTAAAAAGTGTATTAATATAACTGTGTTGGTTATGCAAAACTGGGGAATAGGTAATAAAGGGATTATCTTTCTTTTTAAAAAATAAAAATTCTGAAGTAGACTTTCCCTTTAATGCAGAATAGATGGGGATGGCACATCGAATAAACAGGATAATGCTTTAAAAGGTAGTTTGCGTTGTGGGTTAATGGTGGATTAGGGGTTAATAGTTTTATTAGGTAGTTTGTGATGCTGGGCTTTGCGGATTTAAGGGTTAATACTTTAATAGGTTTATTTTGGTGTGGGTTTGATGCTGGATAAAGGGGTTAATAGTTTAATTATTACTTGCGGTGGGGGTTTGATGGCAGATTTAGGGGTTAATACTTTAGTTATTACTTGCGGTGTGGGATTGATGGCGGATATAGGGGTTAATAGTTTAATTAAGCATATTGCGTTGTGGAGGGGGTTGACGGTTTTTGTCAGAAATTTGTATTTACACTTATTTCTTGACATCGCTAGTTTATCTGACTTATGGCAGTTTATGAACTGCCGGCACCCTATATGTAATAGCCCGATGTGCGAGGTGAAATTATGGGTGGTGCAGGTTTCAACGCTTGCACCGAAGCCTGCGCCGTATATGTAATCTTGCCCCAAATGTTTATAGAATAAGCACAGTCCAGTAATCAGTAATGTAGTATGAGTCATACTGGGATATTCAGAGAGCAAGAGGGTAACCTGCATCAGCATACTTTAAGCACAGTCTAGTAAACAGGTAGAATCAAACAATGGAATTTAGGCACCAATAGGTTACACATGTAGTAATATGCAATACATTTGGAGCCGATTATTAGGATCCTTTCAGATATTTCGCTATCAAACCAATCCTGGCCGGTAGTCTTGTTATCCCAGAGTCAAGTGGAGTGATAGCGAAAAATCTTTTAGTATAGTAACGATAGGACCCAGGAGGAAGATGGCTATTGTATAGGAGAATAATAAGGAGATGAATACCAGGAAGAGACCGGGAAGGACAAAGCAGAGTCGACAAGCCAGGGATCAAACCAAACAGTCACAGGAAGCAGAATCAGAATCCAGAAGAGTAGTCAGGGAAATCCAAGGTCAGAACCAATCGGGCAACAAACAAGGTGAAATCAGCAGGCAGAAGAATAGTCAAAGGAGGTCCTGGTCACAAACCAAAGTTCGATATCCAAATATATAGCACAAAACACACCCAGAGATAAACTCAATACAAAGGAAATGAAATGAAACTGAATGGCATTTAAAGGAAAATGTGTGTCACAGGTGACGCGAGACAGAGCAACCTGGCATCAAAATAGTTTAATAATTAGGCAGGATCTAGCAGGGATTAGTAAAAACATGGTCCAAAGACAGATCAAGAGACTGCAGGTAGTAAAGTAAGATAGTCATCAGAAATAAATATCTCACTGACAGCTCAGACAGATTGATCAATACACAGAAACAGAGCAGTAAGTAAAAAAAATTAGCATTCAAGACAGCACTGTGAATCAGACATTCTTGACACAGGCAAAAACGGTTTAAAGGTCATTGTGGCTGAAATAGGAATGTCGAAATGCCCTGTGAAAATCTGTTTGAATAAAGTTTTCTAATGGATTATAATATTGCTGTTGAATTCTCTAAATTCAAAGTATGCGCAGAGTTAATACCTATTGGAAAACCATACAATATTTTTTTTCCATGAGGTCTTCTAATATGTTAAAGTGGACCATATGGATAGTAGACCCCAGGGCAACACATACTTTAAATATTTCTTTAAGAATCTGTTAATACCAAAGGACTTTCCAGTTTTGCATAAGAGAAATAGTGAAATTAGGATCTAATAAAGAGAAAGGCCCACATACAAGTATTTAGGCAGCAAATGTTTATACAAAAAGTCCACACACTAATGTTAAAATGTCAGGTTTCTGTGATGTAAAAAAATGAGACAAAGATAAATCATTTCAGAACTGTTTCCTCCTTGAATGTGACTTATAAACTGTACAACTCAATTGCAAAACAAACTAAAATCTTTTAGGTGGAGGGAAGTAGAAATAAAAAAACTAAAATAATATGGTTGCATAAGTGTGCACACCCTTAAACTAATACTTTGATGAAGCACCCTTTGATTTTATTACAGCAGTCTTTTTGGGTATGTTTTTCAGCATGGCACATCTTGACTTGGCAAGATTTGCCCACTCTTCTTTGCAAAAACACTCCAAATCTGTCAGATCTGTCAGATTGTGAGGGCATATCTTGTGCACAGACCACTTAAGATCACCCCACAGATTTTCAATTTAATTCAGGTCTGGGCTCTGACTGGGCCATTCCAAAACTTTAATCTTCTTCTGGTGAAGCCATTCCTTTGTTGATTTGAATGTATGCTTTGGGGCGTTGTCATGCATAAAGATGAAGTTCCTCTTTATGTTCAGGGGCCCGATCCGATATGCAGCGTCGCCTGCAAAAGCCGGCGACGCCAAATTTTGTGGGGGTTTGGTATCCTATATACGACGTAACATAGAAGTTACGCCCGTATATTTCTGCCTTCACCCTAGTTTTTTGGGCCATAGGCAGGTATACCAAACCCGCGCAGTTTGGTATCCAATATACAGCGTAAGGACTTACGTGGCGAAAATGGAGAAATCTTACTCCATTGTCACCTCGCCACAAAATGCAGCCGTAGTAAGCCTTACGCTGTCTATTGGAGCACCGTAACTCCCTAAACTACCTGCTAAATAAAACACCTAACATATGCGCAATGTCTATTTACCTGTCAACCGTGATCCCCCGCCGCAATCCCTAATAAAGTATTTAACCCCTAAACCGCTGCTCTCAGACCCCGCCGCCACCTACATTAAAAGTATAACCCCCTAATGTGATCCCCCTACCCCGCCGCAATCTACCTTACCTACCCTCAAAAGTGAGCCCCTACCCCGCCGCCATCTACCTTACCTACCCCCTAAAGTGAGCCCCTAGCCCGCCGCCATCTACCTTACCTACCCCCTAAAGTGAGCCCCTACCCCGCCGCCATCTACCTTACCTACCCCCTAAAGTGAGCCCCTACCCTGCCGCCATCTACCTTACCTACCCCCTAAAGTGAGCCCCTACCCCGCCGCCATCTACCTTACCTACCCCCTAAAGTGAGCCCCTACCCCGCCACCATCTACCTTACCTACCCCCTAAAGTGAGCCCCTACCCCGCCGCCATCTACCTTACCTACCCCCTAAAGTGAGCCCCTACCCTGCCGCCATCTACCTTACCTACCCCCTAAAGTGAGCCCCTACCCCGCCGCCATCTACCTTACCTACCCCCTAAAGTGAGCCCCTACCCCGCCGCCATCTACCTTACCTACCCCCTAAAGTGAGCCCCTACCCCGCCGCCATCTACCTTACCTACCCCCTAAAGTGAGCTCCTACCCCGCCGCCATATATTTTAAAAATATTAACGCCTAATCTAATCCCCCTACACCACCACCAGCTATATTAACTATATTAACCCTAATTATATTAGGGTTAATATAGTTATTATATATATTAACTATATTAACCCTAATTATATTAGGGTTAATATAGTTAATATCGTTATTATATTATATATATATTAAGTATAATAACCCTATCTAACTCTAACATCCCTAACTAAATTCTTATTAAAATAAATCTAATTAATATTAATATTATTAATTAAAATATTCCTATTTAAATCTAAATACTTACCTATAAAATAAACCCTAAGATAGCTACAATGTAATTGATAATTACATTGTAGCTATTTTAGGGTTTATATTTATTTTACAGGTAACTTGGTATTTATTTTAACTAGGTACAATAGCTATTAAATAGTTAATAACTATTTAATAGCTACCTAGTTAAAATAACTACCAATTTACCTGTAAAATAAATTCTAACCTAAGTTACAAATACTCCTACACTATCAATAAATTAAATAAACTACAAATCTCTAAACTAAAATACAATTAAATAAACTAAACTAAATTACAAAAAAACCCCCACTAAATTACAAAAAATCAAAAAAGATTACAAGATGTTTAAGCTAATTACACCTATTCTAAGCCCCCTAATAAAATAATAAAGCCCCCCAAAATAAAAAAAATTAAAAAAGTTAACAGCTCTTTTACCTTACCAGCCCTTAAAAGGGCCTTTTGCGGGGCATGCCCCAAAGAAAACAGCTCTTTTGCCTGTAAAAAAAACACAATACCACCCCCCAACATTACAACCCACATACCCCTATTCTAAACCCACCCAAACCCCCCTTAAAAAATTCTAACACTAACCCCCTGAAGATCTCCCTACCTTGTCTTCACCCAGCCGGGCAGAACTCTTCATCCGATCCGGGCGATGTCTTCAATCAAGCGGCAGAGAAGTCTTCTTCCATACGGACGATGTCTTCAATCAAGCGGCAGAGAAGTCTTCTTCCATCCGGGCGAGTCTTCAAGCAAGCGGCAGAGAAGTCTTCTTCCATCCGGCGATGTCTTCAAGTAAAGCGGCATCTTCAATCTTCTTTCTTCGCTCTTCCGCTGCGGAGCATCCATCCGGCACGACGACTGAAGGAGGAATGAGGTACCTTTAAATGACGTCATCCGAGATGGCGTCCGTCAAATTCCGATTCTATCAGCCAATCGGAATTAAGGTAGACAAATCTCATTGGCTGATTGAATCAGCCAATCAGATTCAAGTTCAATCCGATTGGCTGAATCAATCAGCCAATCGGATTGAACTTGAATCCGATTGGCTGATTGGTTCAGCCAATCGGATTGAACTTGAATCTGATTGGCTGATTCAATCAGCCAATCAGATTTTTCTACCTTAATTCTGATTGGCTGACAGAATTCTTTCAGCCAATCGGAATTCGACGGACACCATCTTGGATGACGTCATTTAAAGGTACCTCATTCCTCGTTCAGTCGTCGTGCCGGATGGATGCTCCGCGGCTGAGGAGCGAAGAAAGAAGATTGAAGATGCTGCTTTGCTTGAAGACATCGCCGGATGGAAGAAGACTTCTCTGCCGCTTGATTGAAGACATCGCCCGGATGGAAGAAGACTTCTCTGCCGCTTGATTTAAGACATTGCCCGGATGGAAGAAGACTTCTCTGCCGCTTGATTGAAGACATCGCCTGTATCGGATGAAGAGTTCTGCCCGGCTGGGTGAAGACAAGGTAGGGAGATCTTCAGGGGGGTAGTGTTAGGTTTTTTTAACGGGGTTTGGGTGGGTTTAGAATAGGGGTATGTGGGTGGTGGGTTGTAATGTTGGGGGGTGGTATTGTGTTTTTTTTTACAGGCAAAAGAGCTGTTTTCTTTGGGGCATGCCCCGCAAAAGGCCCTTTTAAGGGCTGGTAAGGTAAAAGAGCTGTTAACTTTTTAAATTTAGAATAGGGTAGGGAGATTTTTTTATTTTGGGGGGCTTTATTATTTTATTAGGGGGCTTAGAATAGGTGTAATTAGCTTAAAAATCTTGTAATATTTTTTATTTTTTTGTAATTTAGTGGGGGTTTTTTTGTAATTTAGTTTAATTTATTTAATTGTATTTTAGTTTAGATATTTGTAGTTTATTTAATTTATTGATAGTGTAGGTGTATTTGTAACTTAGGTTAGGATTTATTTTTCAGGTAAATTGGTAATTATTTTAACTAGGTAGCTATTAAATAGTTATTAACTATTTAATAGCTATTGTACCTAGTTAAAATAAATACCAAGTTACCTGTAAAATAAATATAAACCCTAAAATAGCTACAATGTAATTATTAATTACATTGTAGCTATCTTATGGTTTATTTTATAGGTAAGTATTTAGATTTAAATAGGAATATTTTAATTAATAATATTAATATTAATTAGATTTATTTTAATAAGAATTTAGTTAGGGATGTTAGAGTTAGATAGGGTTATTATACTTAATATATATATATATATATATATATATATATATATAATATAATAACGATATTAACTATATTAACCCTAATATAATTAGGGTTGATATAGTTAATATATATAATATAATAACTATATTAATCCTAATATAATTAGGGTTGATATAGTTAATATATATAATATAATAACTATATTAATCCTAATATAATTAGGGTTAATATAGTTAATATAGCTGGCGGCGGTGTAGGGGGATTAGATTAGGGGTTAATGTGTTTAATATAGGCGGCGGCGGTGTAGGGGGATTAAATTAGGGGTTAATATTTTTAAAATAGATGGCGGCAGGGTAGGAGCTCACTTTAGGGGGTAGGTAAGGTAGATGGCGGCGGAGTAGGGGCTCACTTTAGAGGGTAGGTAAAGTAGATGGCGGCGGGGTAGGGGCTCACTTTAGGAGGTAGGTAAGGTAGATTGCGGCGGTGTAAGGGGCTCACTTTAGGGGGTAGGTAAGATAGATGGCGGCGGGGTAGGGGCTCACATTAGGGGGTTATAGATTTAATATAGCTGGCAGCGGGGTCCGGGAGTGGCGGTTTAGGGGTTAATAACTTTATTAGGTGGCAGCGGGGTCCGGGAGCGGCGGTTTAGGGGTTAATAAAAAAAATTATTGTTAGGATAGTGAGGGGGATAGCGGATAGAGGGTTAGACGTTTCGGGCTATGTTAGGGAGGCGTGTTAGACAGTACGTGATATTTTATACTTTAGTCAGGTTTTGTAGGCGCCGGCAGTTTCTAAAGTGCCGTAAGTCACTGGCGACTCCAGAAATTTGTACTTACGCAGATTTCTGGACATCGCTGGTTTGTCAGACTTACGGCACTTTAGCCTCTGACGGCACCGTATATGTGATAGCTTGAGTTGCGAGCTGAAACTACGGGCGGTGGGGGTTCCCTCGCTTGCAAAGCTAGGATCGCAAACTAGGATCTATATCGGATCGCGCCCCAGGTTTCTAGCAGAAGCCTGAAGGTTTTGTGCCAATATTGTCTGGTATTTGGAACTGTTCATAATTCCCTCTACCTTGACTAAGGCCCCAGTTCCAGCTGAAGAAAAACAGACCCAAAGCATGATGCTGCCACCAAAATGCTTTACTGTGGGTATGGTGTTATTTTGGTTATATGCAGTGTTGTTTTTGCACCGAACATATCTTTTGGAATTATGGCCAAAAAGTTTAATCTTTGTTTCATCAAACCAGAACACCTTTTGCGACATGCTTTTGGGAGACTTCAGATGTGTTTTTGCAAAATTTAACTTGGCTTGGATGGTTTTTTTTTGTAAGAAAAGGCTTCCGTCTTGCCACTCTGCCCCATAGCCCAGACATATGAAGAATACGGGCGATTGCTGTCACATGCACCACACAGCCACTACTTGCCAGATATTCCTGCAGCTCCTTTAATGGTGCCGTAGGCCTCTTGACAGCCTCCCAGACCATTTTTCTTCTCGCCTTTTCATCAATTTTGGAGGGACGTCCAGTTCTTGGTAACGTCACTGTTGCGCCATATTTTCTCCTCTTGATGATGACTGTCTTCACTGTGTTCCATGGTATATCTAATGCCTTGGAAATTCTTTAGTACCGTTCTCCTGACTGATACCTTTTAACAATGAGATCCCTCTGATACTTTGGAAGCTCTCTACGAATCATGGCTTTTGCTGTAGGTTACGACTAAGAAAATGTCAAGAAAGAACTACTAGAACAGCTGAACTTTATTTGGGGTTAATCAGAGGCATTTTAAATGATAGCAGGTGTGCACTGACTCCTATTTAACATGATTTTGAATGTGATTGCTCAAGTCTAAACACAGCTTCCCTCCACCTAGAAGTTTGTTTGTTTTTCAATCAAGTTGTACAGTTTATCGGTCACATTAAAGGTGGAAAAAGTTCTGAAATGATTTATCTTTGTCTCATTTTTTTACATAAAGAACACTCAGTTAGATTACGAGTTTTGCGTTATGACTCAAAACACTGCTTTTTCACTATCGCTGCTATTACGAGTCTTGTAGGTATAGCTGTACCGCACACTTTTTGGGCCGTAAAGCAACATAACTACCGCACCTTTCAAAAAGTTCTTTTTCAATGGGACTTCCATAGCGCCGGTATTACGAGTTTTGCCTGGGAGGCTAAAAAGTGAGCGGTACAGCCTATACCGACAAGATTCGTACCGCCATCTAAAGTCAGTAGTTATGGGTTTTGCACTACAAAGCTGTAGCATAAAACTCATAACTAAAGTGTTACAAAGTACACTAACACCCATAAACTACCTATTAACCCCTAAACCGAAGCCATCCCGCATCGCAAACACTATAATAAAATTATTAACCCCTAATCTGCCACTCCGGACATAGCCGCCACTAAAATAAACATATTAACCCCTAAACTGCTGCACTCCCACATTGCAAAAACTAGTTAAATATTATTAACCCCTAATCTGCCGCCCCTTACATCGCTGCCAACTACATTACACTTATTAACCCCTAATATGCCGCCCCTAACATCGCCGCCACCTACATTACACTTATTAACCCATAATCTGCCGCCCCCAACGTTGCCACCACCACTATAGTAAAGTTATTAACCCCTAAACCTCTGGCCTCCCACATCATCACTAACACTAAATAAATATAATAACACCTAAACCTAACCCTAAGACTAACCCTAACCCTAACTTTAATATAATTAAAATAAAGCTAAATAAAATTTACTATCATTAACTAAATAATTCCTATTTAAAACTAAATACCTATAAAATAAACCCTAAGCTAGCTACAATATAACTAATAGTTACATTGTAGCTATTTTAGGATTAATTTTTATTTCACAGCTATGTTTGTATTTATTTTAACTAGGTAGACTAGTTACTAAATAGTTATTAACTATTTACTAACTATCTAGTTAAAATAAATACAAATTTACCTAAAAATAAAACCTAACCTGCCTCACACTAACACCTAACATTACACTAAAATTAAATAAATTACATTAATTAAATACAATTAACTAAATTACAAAAAATAAATACTAAATTACACAAAATAAAAAAGAAATTATCAAATATTTAAACTAATTACACCTAATCTAATAGCCCTATCAAAATAAAAAAAGCCCCCAAAATAAAAAAACCCTAGTCTAAACTAAACTGCCAATAGCCCTTAAAAGGGCCTTTTGCGGGGCATTGCCCCAAAGAAATCAGCTCTTTTATCTACAATACAAACAACCCCCAACAGTAAAACCCACCACCCTCACAACCAAACCCCCAAATAAAATCCTATCTAAAAAACCTAAGCTCCCCATTACCCTGAAAAGGGCATTTGGATGGACATTGCCCTTAAAAGGGCATTTAGCTCTTTTTCTGATCCCAAACCCCTAATCTAAAAATAAAACACAGGGCAGATAGTTTCCACCCTCCCACATTGCTTAGGGGGATAGTCAAGTCCCAGATGGCTAGGACAATACGTAATAACACCCAACACTCTTTAGGGGTCTCACAGTTGAAGGAGATGAAGGAAAGGTTTCTTCAAAGGGGTTATAAGTCCAGGGTAATTGAACCCATTCTTGAAGAAATGCAGGAACGAACCCAAGATGAGTTGGTTAATAAAAGCAAAGAAAGTAAAGAGGGGAACAAAATGATAATGGTAACTACGTTCACCTCAAGAACCAGCAATACTGGCAAGATCCTTAGGAGACACTGGCCCATTTTATCCTCAGACTCCAAACTTCGTTTCATTCAAGAACTGACACCTATGGTGGGATACAGGAGGAATACAAATCTGAGATATCTATTAGTGAAAACGGATCCGCAACAGTGCTATTAAGAGACAAAACAAGTAAACCTTAAGGGTAGTTACAGATGTCTGACATGCAATGGCTTGATCTCTACGAAGAGGTTTCATCATCCTCATACCAACGAAATATATAACATCAGGCATTCTATAACTTGTACCTCCACACATGTGATATATCTACTGGTATGCCCGTGTTCTATTTTCTATGTGGGCAAGACGAAGGGCACCCTCCAGGAATGCATGGCCAATCATCGACTGGCGATTCACCAGGCATTACTCAAGGGCTCTTCTTATCATCCGGTGGCACGGCACTCTGCTGAGAAGAATCATGCAGTTTCTTCAATTAGATATACCCTGATTGATCATCTACCAAAATTGGACAGAGGTGGTGACCGGGACAGACTCCTATTGACCAGAGAGGCAAAATGGATCTATTGTCTAGGCACCATTTACCCAGGGGCATGAACTCTGTACCGGATTTCAAATCTGTTACATACCTGGGGTGCATATAGTTAAGGTGGTGCGTTATGATATTAGTGGGTCAGCAACACTCGTGGGTGCTGTTGGCTCACTGATTTATATCATAGGAAGGACTTTGTCCAGTGGAGGATATCTGCTGGCGGGTTACTCACAATTGCTCACAATACCTAACATTATCAGTCACCTTCTTACCAGATGATACCCTTATGTTTGAAATCTGTGGAGTACAACATGTTTCAGTGACTGTCAAGAGTCGGTACGAGCTCAGCATTACATGTATTTTAAAAAGCTCTGTTGGGACAGTATTTACAGTCTACTGTTAATTCATACTCCAAGAGAAGAAGTGAAAATGTAAAGATGATATGTTAATTATGTGCGATATATATGGATCTTATCCGGATGGATAGGTTGAAGATGAGTTGAAGAGGAGATACAGTGCTAACCTTCCGTGTATTGTGGGATTTCCATAAAAGATAGACCACCCACCATGGGGTGGCATTTCTGATTAAATATATATATATGTAACCCTTTTATTTTATTTTGATATATGTGTGGGGATTTTCAAACAATATTTTTATTTGTAATATAGTAGTGATTAGGCTATTTCTTTTGGAAATACTAAACCAAGTTTAAAAACCTATAATTTGGGCCAGTGTCTTATATAAGGTATGAGGACCATACGTGCTTGGGTTTAGAATAGTCATGGCCTACAGAGAAACATGACAGCATATTTGGTGAGTGGCTATGTGTTTTGTAATGCAAAGAAATAGAGGCACCTCCACAGTTATGCAATTAAAAGTCTTTTTATTCAAAGGAACAGCAGATGAAAAATACTGTTATACAGATCAAACAGCTTAGGTAAGGAAATCAATTGATGATGAGGATAGGTCAAAATTTCTAAACTATAGGAAAAAGTCTGAATAAGAAAAATTGGGAGAAGATAAAATAGTAACGTTTGTTACTCAATACAGCAACCAATATGAACAGATTTGTCAGATTATAAGAAACAACCTTTCTTTACTAAAGGCAGATGATGGCCTAGAGGATATTAACCCTAAAAATGGCAGGTTTGCTTTTAGGAAAGGACTATCTATCGGGAATCGAATAGCCCCTACACAATTAAAATCAGAATCCAATAGAAGAAGTTCATGGTTAGAACACACAGGGGTTTTTAGATGCAGTAACCTACACTGTAAGGCATGTGAGAAATTAGAACAGAGACAAGGTTTTAGAAGTTGTGTAACAGGAGAAACTTTTGAATTTAGAGGCTGTACAAATTGTAGGGCTACGTATTCTATATACCTCTTAACGTGTATTGATTGTGAGGTACAGTATACTGGACTCACTACACGAGAGGTAAGATACAGAATAAGAGAGCACTTATCTAATATCAAATTAGGAAAATTGACGACTCCACTGGTGCTTCACTTTAAAAACCATCATAATAAAAGTAGCAGTACTTTGAGATGGACTATTATTGAATCTGTGAAATCAGGCACAAGAGGAGGCGATAGAGATTCAATCTTAGCCAAGAGAGAGGTTTTCTGGATGCACAGACTAAGGACTAGGATGCCACTAGGACTCAATTCTGAATATGATTTAATTAATTTTTGGCGGTAGTCCTGGGTCTGTGCATCAAGAGAAAACAGAATTTATGCTTACCTGATAAATTACTTTCTCCAACGGTGTGTCCGGTCCACGGCGTCATCCTTACTTGTGGGATATTCTCTTCCCCAACAGGAAATGGCAAAGAGCCCAGCAAAGCTGGTCACATGATCCCTCCTAGGCTCCGCCTTCCCCAGTCATTCGACCGACGTAAAGGAGGAATATTTGCATAGGAGAAATCATATGATACCGTGGTGACTGTAGTTAGAGAAAATAATTCATCAGACCTGATTAAAAAACCAGGGCGGGCCGTGGACCGGACACACCGTTGGAGAAAGTAATTTATCAGGTAAGCATAAATTCTGTTTTCTCCAACATAGGTGTGTCCGGTCCACGGCGTCATCCTTACTTGTGGGAACCAATACCAAAGCTTTAGGACACGGATGATGGGAGGGAGCAAATCAGGTCACCTAGATGGAAGGCACCACGGTTTGCAAAACCTTTCTCCCAAAAATAGCCTCAGAAGAAGCAAAAGTATCAAATTTGTAAAATTTGGTAAAAGTGCGCAGTGAAGACCAAGTTGCTGCCTTACATATCTGCTCAACAGAAGCCTCGTTCTTGAAGGCCCATGTGGAAGCCACGGCCCTAGTGGAGTGAGCTGTGATTCTTTCAGGAGGCTGCCGTCCGGCAGTCTCATAAGCCAATCGGATGATGCTTTTAAGCCAAAAAGAGAGAGAGGTAGAAGTTGCTTTTTGACCTCTCCTTTTACCAGAATAAACAACAAACAAGGAAGAAGTTTGTCTGAAATCCTTTGTAGCCTCTAAATAGAATTTTAGAGCACGAACTACATCCAAATTGTGTAACAAACGTTCCTTCTTTGAAACTGGATTCGGACACAAAGAAGGCACGACTATCTCCTGGTTAATATTTTTGTTAGAAACAACTTTCGGAAGAAAACCAGGTTTAGTACGCAAAACCACCTTATCTGCATGGAACACCAGATAAGGAGGAGAACACTGCAGAGCAGATAACTCTGAAACTCTTCTAGCAGAAGAAATTGCAACCAAAAACAAAACTTTCCAAGATAATAACTTGATATCAACGGAATGTAGGGGTTCAAATGGAACCCCCTGAAGAACTGAAAGAACTAAATTGAGACTCCAAGGAGGAGTCAAAGGTTTGTAAATAGGCTTGATTCTAACCAGAGCCTGAACAAAAGCTTGGACATCTGGCACAGCCGCCAGCTTTTTGTGAAGTAAAACAGATAAAGCAGAAATCTGTCCCTTCAAAGAACTTGCAGATAATCCTTTCTCCAAACCCTCTTGAAGAAAGGATAGAATCTTAGGAATTTTTATCTTGTTCCATGGGAATCCTTTAGATTCACACCAACAGATATATTTTTTCCATATTTTATGGTAGATTTTTCTAGTTACAGGCTTTCTAGCCTGAACAAGAGTATCAATGACAGAATCTGAGAACCCTCGCTTTGCTAAAATCAAGCGTTCAATCTCCAAGCAGTCAGTTGGAGTGAGGCCAGATTCGGATGTTCGAACGGACCTTGAACAAGAAGGTCCTGTCTCAAAGGTAGCTTCCATGGTGGAGCCGATGACATATTCACCAGATCTGCATACCAAGTCCTGCGTGGCCACGCAGGAGCTATCAAGATCACCGATACCCTCTCCTGTTTGATCCTGGCTACCAGCCTGGGAATGAGAGGAAACGGTGGGAACACATAAGCTAGGTTGAAGCTCCAAGGTGCTACTAGTGCATCCACTAGAGTCGCCTTGGGATCCCTGGATCTGGACCCGTAGCAAGGAACCTTGAAGTTCTGACGAGACGCCATCAGATCCATGTCTGGAATGCCCCACAATTGAATTATTTGGGCAAAGATTTCCGGATGGAGTTCCCACTCCCCCGGATGAAATGTCTGACGACTCAGAAAATCCGCTTCCCAATTTTCCACTCCTGGGATGTGGATTGCAGACAAGTGGCAGGAGTGAGTCTCCGCCCATTGAATTATTTTGGTCACTTCTTCCATCGCCAGGGAACTCCTTGTTCCCCCCTGATGGTTGATATACGCAACAGTCGTCATGTTGTCTGATTGAAACCTTATGAATTTGGCCTTTGCTAGCTGAGGCCAAGCCTTGAGAGCATTGAATATCGCTCTCAGTTCCAGAATATTTATCGGGAGAAGAGATTCTTCCCGAGACCAAAGACCCTGAGCTTTCAGGGGTTCCCAGACCGCGCCCCAGCCCACCAGACTGGCGTCGGTCGTGACAATGATCCACTCTGGTTTGCGGAAGCTCATCCCTTGTGACAGGTTGTCCAGGGTCAGCCACCAACGGAGTGAATCTCTGGTTCTCTGATCTACTTGTATCGTCGGAGACAAGTCTGTATAATCCCCATTCCACTGATTCTAAAATAAAACCGTTACTGTCACTTTAAATTTTAAACACCAAAAAACTCTGAGCCATCTCCGTGGAGATGTTGCCTGTGCAACGGCAAAGAGAATGACTGGGGAAGGCGGAGCCTAGGAGGGATCATGTGACCAGCTTTGCTGGGCTCTTTGCCATTTCCTGTTGGGGAAGAGAATATCCCACAAGTAAGGATGACGCCGTGGACCGGACACACCTATGTTGGAGAAATATCTATAGTTATACAAACATTTGTGAAGCGTACTGTTTGCTGAAAAACAGTTTCGCACATAAGGATATAATTATATATTTTTATTTGTCTAGTAGGTAATTGTTTAGAAATTAACTTGATGAAAAGGTCTTCTTTACACAATTCAAGACAATATTATTGTGTAATTATTGTGAATTAATCTTAGCAAGTGTCCCTTTAAAAAGGAATCCATTAATGGATAAATAGGAATTTAATTCAAATAAATGTCATGATCAACGGTAATTACGATTGTATATAGAAGCACATATTTAAAATTTTGATTAAATTATACATGTAAATATATATACTATGTATCATAGCTTTGTCCTATGAAGGAAATAATTGGAAGTGTTGCAAGGTGCAAAATAACGAATATAACAAATGTAACCAATATAAGTTAAGCATATTGAGAGTCAAGGGTTAATTCCCAGGTTTTGGTTTTATCCAATAGGCGACAGCCTGTACATTTAAAAAGAGCCGAGGTAGGCTAAATGACCACACTACGATTACGGCCAGCAAGCCGAAACGCGTCAGTGGGTCCCTGGGAATCACCCAAGATCTCTCAACCTAAGCTGTTTGATCTGTATAACAGTATTTTTCATCTGCTGTTCCTTTGAATAAAAAGACTTTTAATTGCATAACCGTGGAGGTGCCTCTATTTCTTTGCATTGAGAATCTATGAAGTAATCGGAAGAGAGCACTCACGGAGAGCAAGGATACCTGGCCACCACGCCCCCACTGTTAGTCATGTGACTGAAGCACGCATTGGGACGCAACCGCTGACACGGAGGAGGGATTCGAGACACAGGACGCTGAGAGAGCCGGGCATCCGCGAGTGAGTGGAGTCTCCGTGACAAACTGCAGGTGAAATTCGGGTTGTCTTGCTAAGGAGATGGGTACTGGACGGTAAGCTCAGTAGTGTATTTATCCCAAAGTCAATGGACTTATTTGAATGAATTGTGTGTCTTAAGGCGGGTGTATCGAGGAAAACAACAAGGGTCACTTAACAGTGGGGTAAGATTGAAAGGTCACTACATATGCAGGACTTTACAGGTGCTGAGCATTTGGTGATTGTTATGTGTTTTGTAAGACACACTAGTATGCAATACACTTAGTTTATTATTGTTGCTATGGTAACACCTTAGTTGAAGACTGTTCATAAATTTTTTAACACGACACTTAAATGTTTTGTAGATTAATGCTGTGTGCTTATAGATGAATATCATCTTAAGAATCTGTATTATACTTGATTGCAATATTTTATAATAATCACTTTTTTTGTAAGTTTCAGCGATACCGGAAGTGACATCACTATGACTTTCGGTTTGACAATTCTCTGTATATGCACACAGAATTTTGGGGCTTACTTACAAATATTTAGAATGCTATTTTTTGTAAGTGAATATACGATTGTATGGTCACTAATAATGCTTTGTTATTTTTGTTAATTTTGAGCATTTTTGTTGATATTGGCAAAACTGGAAGTGTATGTCCTGTAACTTCCGGTTTGGTGCAACGCAGATGCGTTCCAGGACACGAACAGGCACACATTTTTGAGAGGGGGTAGGAGAGAATTTGTTATGACACGTGTTATTGTTACTCTATTTATTCTGTGATTCACACTATGTATGTACACTTTTGTTCTGATGAAAGAGAGTTCACATCTGTGAAACGTCATCCAATAAAGCTGACTTTTGCTGTGAAATATCCTGTGAGTACAACTGTGTTTTGGAAATATATATATATATATATATATATATATATATATATATGGTTCAAAGGTACCAGCACTCGCTAGATCCGTGTCAAGGCCGGGGTGTTCTCAGACTCTTTAAATAAATACACCTGATTGTATCATGGCGAGTGCCTCCTTTGGATTATTTATATATATATATATATATATATATATATATATATATATATATATATATATACACTGTGTGCAGAATTATTAGGCAAATGAGTATTTTGACCACATCATCCTCTTTATGCATGTTGTCTTACTCCAAGCTGTATAGGCTCGAAAGCCTACTACCAATTAAGCATATTAGGTGATGTGCATCTCTGTAATGAGAAGGGGTGTGGTCTAATAACATCAACACCCTATATCAGGTGTGCATAATTATTAGGCAACTTCCTTTCCTTTGGCAAAATGGGTCAAAAGAAGGACTTGACAGGCTCAGAAAAGTCAAAAATAGTGAGATATCTTGCAGAGGGATACAGCACTCTTAAAATTGCAAAGCTTCTGAAGCGTGATCATCGAACAATCAAGCGTTTCATTCAAAATAGTCAACAGGGTTGCAAGAAGCGTGTGGAAAAACCAAAGCGCAAAATAACTGCCCATGAACTGAGAAAAGTCAAGCGTGCAGCTGCCAAGATGCCACTTGCCACCAGTTTGGCCATATTTCAGAGCTGCAACATCACTGGAGTGCCCAAAAGCACAAGGTGTGCAATACTCAGAGAAATGGCCAAGGTAAGAAAGGCTGAAAGACGACCACCACTGAACAAGACACACAAGCTGAAACGTCAAGACTGGGCCAAGAAATATCTCAAGACTGATTTTTCTAAGGTTTTATGGACTGATGAAATGAGAGTGAGTCTTGATGGGCCAGATGGATGGGCCCGTGGCTGGATTGGTAAAGGGCAGAGAGCTCCAGTCCGACTCAGACGCCAGCAAGGTGGAGGTGGAGTACTGGTTTGGGCTGGTATCATCAAAGATGAGCTTGTGGGGCCTTTTCAGGTTGAGGATGGAGTCAAGCTCAACTCCCAGTCCTACTGCCAGTTTCTGGAAGACACCTTCTTCAAGCAGTGGTACAGGAAGAAGTCTGCATCCTTCAAGAAAAACATGATTTTCATGCAGGACAATGCTCCATCACACGCGTCCAAGTACTCCACAGCGTGGCTGGCAAGAAAGGGTATAAAAGAAGAAAATCTAATGACATGGCCTCCTTGTTCACCTGATCTGAACCCCATTGAGAACCTGTGGTCCATCATCAAATGTGAGATTTACAAGGAGGGAAAACAGTACACCTCTCTGAACAGTGTCTGGGAGGATGTGGTTGCTGCTGCACGCAATGTTGATGGTGAACAGATCAAAACACTGACAGAATCCATGGATGGCAGGCTTTTGAGTGTCCTTGCAAAGAAAGGTGGCTATATTGGTCACTGATTTGTTTTTGTTTTGTTTTTGAATGTCAGAAATGTATATTTGTGAATGTTGAGATGTTATATTGGTTTCACTGGTAAAAATAAATAATTGAAATGGGTATATATTTGTTTTTTGTTAAGTTGCCTAATAATTAAGCACAGTAATAGTCACCTGCACACACAGATATCCCCCTAAAATAGCTATAACTAAAAACAAACTAAAAACTACTTCCAAAACTATTCAGTTTTGATATTAATGAGTTTTTTGGGTTCATTGAGAACATGGTTGTTGTTCAATAATAAAATTAATCCTCAAAAATACAACTTGCCTAATAATTCTGCACTCCCTGTATATATATATATAAAACACTCACTGGACTTGTATCAACTGTGAACTTTATGCATGTGATGTTTCAGAACAGCTATGGGCTCCATGTATGAAGCACATGCAAGCCAGCTTCCTGCCATGTAAGAAGCAGCGGTCATTAGACCTCTGCTTTTAACACTCTTTGCTACCTCTGAGGCGGCAAAGAGAAATCTTGCCAAACTCGCTTGCTAGGGGTGATTGACAAAGGGGAGTCATTACACATTCATCAGAGTGTGTAATGATGCATATTGGCCAATGGATGAATGTATCCACTGCCTGTATGCAGCAAAGGTGTGCGGACAACTTCTTAAATTGAGGAGCTTGTCCACACGCTGGTTAGTACATGGTGCCCTATGTATCCATTCCTCAGACAAATACAAATGTAAGTTAAACACAAATTTATATAGCGACAATCCACAGGTCACAACCACAAAATGGCCAGTCAAATATTGTAACCACCCCTATGGGAAGGACACCCAAATACCCCTAGTGAACACTCCCCAATTTTAATACTATATATCGATTTATCAAGCCTTCTCCTTCTCTTCGACTGCAGGATGTCACAAGAGAACCTGCAGTTTGTATTTATGAAGCAGCGGTCATCAGACCCCTGTTTCCTATCCTCTTCTCCACCTCTTAGGTGGAGAATTTCAATCTCCCCAGGTCTCATCCGACCGGGGAGATTGACAGCTCCTGCCCGCGCATGATTGGTTGTGCGCAGGCAGGGGACAGCATTGCACGTGAATGCAAAATATCACTTGCGTGCAATATTAAATTCTGCCAGTGGAATTCTGTCCGCCAGAGGCGAGCTGCAGTAGATAGGGGTGCAAATGTACGCCCTTGTTTGCCATTGCTTGATAATTTGAGCCCATATAACATAACACCATAAAGTACTACTACATACCCAGTTCTTTCATATGAATTCCCATTTTATTTAGTTTATATATATTTATATTATGATGCATTATATATAGTTATTAATTGATTGAAATTTAATGTTTGGAAAATGAGGAGTGTTTATACATCTCTTCAAGGGATATAAAAAATAAAATTGTCTTCACATAAAATGACCCTACAATATTTGACACAATGATTGGTTAGATCAGAGCACATACACAGGAATATGGATTCAGCCAGGCTTTTCATGTATTGAATCTTTGAATTTTCCATTATTTGCAAAACCTTGTAAGCTGCTCAAAACATTATAGCAGTCACATTTTTATAAAAGATACACTTAGAAAATGCAGCAATTAACTGCTGTAAGATGCTTTACTTATGAAAATAAACTCAGTGTTTTAGTTAGAATCTTTTATAGATGGTGTGCTGTTATAAAAAAACAACCCATTATTTAATAAAAAAATCTTAATTATATTTGAATTTCTATCAATCTATCTATCTGTTTGCCTGTCTGTCTATCTATCAATCTATGTCTCTATATATGTCTGTCTGTCAATCATCTATCTATCTATCTATCTATCTATCTATCTATCTATGTATCTACCTACCCATAGTATATGTCCATTTATTATCTACTATCTATTAATCTATCTATCTGTCTGTCTGTCTATCTGTCTATCTCTATATCTGTCTGTCTACCATCTATCTATACATCTAATATATGTCCATCTGGTATCTACTTTCTATTAATCTATCTATTATTCATCTACCTGTCATTTCATCTATCAATCTATCTATCTATCTATCTATCGATCTGGCTGTTCTCTGCCTAGCCATCTATAAAATGTAACGCACCATCAAGCAAGAATGTCTGAAATAATATATATATAATTTTTGCTTTGATCCTGTTTTACATAAAATTAGATTTCCTCTTCATAAATAACAGTTATATTGGTCAAATGAACAAGCAGAGTGATATAACAGTGCACAGGAGGGAAAATATTATCAGTACTATTTATACCTGCTACGAATATTGGGATTAATTATTTCCTCTACCACACCTAGGCCTAGATTTAGAGTTCGGCGGTAAAAGGGCTGTTAACGCTCCGCGGGTTTTTTTCTGGCCGCACCATAAATTTAACTCTGGTATCGAGAGTTCAAACAAATGCTGCGTTAGGCTCCAAAAAAGGAGCGTAGAGCATTTTTACCGCAAATGCAACTCTCGATACCAGAGTTGCTTACGGACGCGGCCGGCATCAAAAACGTGCTCGTGCACGATTCTCCCATAGGAAACAATGGGGCTGTTTGAGCTGAAAAAAAAACCTAACACCTGCAAAAAAGCAGCGTTCAGCTCCTAACGCAGCCCCATTGTTTCCTATGGGGAAACACCTCCTAAGTCTGCACCTAACACCCTAACATGTACCCCGAGTCTAAACACCCCTAACCTTACACTTATTAACTCCTAATCTGCCGCCCCCGCTATCGCTGACCCCTGCATTACACTTTTAACCCCTAATCTGCCGCTCCGTAAACCGCCGCCACCTACGTTATCCCTATGTACCCCTAATCTGCTGCCCTAACATCGCTGACCCCTATGTTATATTTATTAACCCCTAATCTGCCCCCCACAACGTCGCCGACACCTGCCTACACTTATTAACCCCTAATCTGCCGAGCGGACCTGAGCGCTACTATAATAAAGTTATTAACCCCTAATCCGCCTCACTAACCCTATCATAAATAGTATTAACCCCTAATCTGCCCTCCCTAACATCGCCGACACCTACCTTCAATTATTAACCCCTAATCTGCCGACCGGAGCTCACCGCTATTCTAATAAATGTATTAACCCCTAAAGCTAAGTCTAACCCTAACACTAACACCCCCCTAAGTTAAATATAATTTTTATCTAACGAAATAAATTAACTCTTATTAAATAAATGATTCCTATTTAAAGCTAAATACTTACCTGTAAAATAAATCCTAATATAGCTACAATATAAATTATAATTATATTATAGCTATTTTAGGATTAATATTTATTTTACAGGCAACTTTGTAATTATTTTAACCAGGTACAATAGCTATTAAATAGTTAAGAACTATTTAATAGTTACCTAGTTAAAATAATAACAAATTTACCTGTAAAATAAATCCTAACCTAAGATATAATTAAACCTAACACTACCCTATCAATAAAATAATTAAATAAACTACCTACAATTACCTACAATTAACCTAACACTACACTATCAATAAATTAATTAAACACAATTGCTACAAATAAATAAAATTAAATAAACTATCTAAAGTACAAAAAATAAAAAAGAACTAAGTTACAGAAAATAATAAAATATTTACAAACATAAGAAAAATATTACAACAATTTTAAACTAATTACACCTACTCTAAGCCCCCTAATAAAATAACAAAGCCCCCCAAAATAAAAAATTCCCTACCCTATTCTAAAATACAAATATTACAAGCTCTTTTACCTTACCAGCCCTGAACAGGGCCCTTTGCGGGGCATGCCCCAAGAATTTCAGCTCTTTTGCCTGTAAAAAAAAACATACAATACCCCCCCCCCCAACATTACAACCCACCACCCACATACCCCTAATCTAACCCAAACCCCCCTTAAATAAACCTAACACTACCCCCCTGATGATCTTCCTACCTTGTCTTCACCATGCCAGGTTCACCGATCCGTCCTGGCTCCAAGATCTTCATCCAACCCAAGCGGGGGCTAGACATCCACTGAAGAAGTCCAGAAGAGGGTCCAAAGTCTTCCTCCTATCCGGCAAGAAGAGGACATCCGGACCGGCAAACATCTTCTCCAAGCGGCATCTTCTATCTTCTTCCATCCGA
Source organism: Bombina bombina (assembly GCF_027579735.1). NCBI lineage: Eukaryota > Metazoa > Chordata > Amphibia > Anura > Bombinatoridae > Bombina > Bombina bombina. Next base: position 897,379,685 of record NC_069500.1, read on the forward strand.
TGACGACCGGCTCCATCTTGAAGACCTCCAGCGCGGATCCATCCTCTTCTTCCGACGACTAGACGACGAATGACGGTTCCTTTAAGGGACGTCATCCAAGATGGCGTCCCTCGAATTCCGATTGGCTGATAGGATTCTATCAGCCAATCGGAATTAAGGTAGGAATTTTCTGATTGGCTGATGGAATCAGCCAATCAGAATATAGTTCAATCCGATTGGCTGATCCAATCAGCCAATCAGATTGAGCTCGCATTCTATTGGCTGTTCCGATCAGCCAATAGAATGCGAGCTCAATCTGATTGGCTGATTGGATCAGCCAATCGGATTGAACTATATTCTGATTGGCTGATTCCATCAGCCAATCAGAAAATTCCTACCTTAATTCCGATTGGCTGATAGAATCCTATCAGCCAATCGGAATTCGAGGGACGCCATCTTGGATGACGTCCCTTAAAGGAACCGTCATTCGTCGTCTAGTCGTCGGAAGAAGAGGATGGATCCGCGCTGGAGGTCTTCAAGATGGAGCCGGTCGTCATCGGATGGAAGAAGATAGAAGATGCCGCTTGGAGAAGATGTTTGCCGGTCCGGATGTCCTCTTCTTGCCGGATAGGAGGAAGACTTTGGACCCTCTTCTGGACTTCTTCAGTGGATGTCTAGCCCCCGCTTGGGTTGGATGAAGATCTTGGAGCCAGGACGGATCGGTGAACCTGGCATGGTGAAGACAAGGTAGGAAGATCATCAGGGGGGTAGTGTTAGGTTTATTTAAGGGGGGTTTGGGTTAGATTAGGGGTATGTGGGTGGTGGGTTGTAATGTTGGGGGGGGGTATTGTATGTTTTTTTTTACAGGCAAAAGAGCTGAAATTCTTGGGGCATGCCCCGCAAAGGGCCCTGTTCAGGGCTGGTAAGGTAAAAGAGCTTGTAATATTTGTATTTTAGAATAGGGTAGGGAATTTTTTATTTTGGGGGGCTTTGTTATTTTATTAGGGGGCTTAGAGTAGGTGTAATTAGTTTAAAATTGTTGTAATATTTTTCTTATGTTTGTAAATATTTTATTATTTTCTGTAACTTAGTTCTTTTTTATTTTTTGTACTTTAGATAGTTTATTTAATTTTATTTATTTGTAGCAATTGTGTTTAATTAATTTATTGATAGTGTAGTGTTAGGTTAATTGTAGGTAATTGTAGGTAGTTTATTTAATTATTTTATTGATAGGGTAGTGTTAGGTTTAATTATATCTTAGGTTAGGATTTATTTTACAGGTAAATTTGTTATTATTTTAACTAGGTAACTATTAAATAGTTCTTAACTATTTAATAGCTATTGTACCTGGTTAAAATAATTACAAAGTTGCCTGTAAAATAAATATTAATCCTAAAATAGCTATAATATAATTATAATTTATATTGTAGCTATATTAGGATGTATTTTACAGGTAAGTATTTAGCTTTAAATAGGAATTATTTATTTAATAAGAGTTAATTTATTTCGTTAGATAAAAATTATATTTAACTTAGGGGGGTGTTAGTGTTAGGGTTAGACTTAGCTTTAGGGGTTAATACATTTATTAGAATAGCGGTGAGCTCCGGTCGGCAGATTAGGGGTTAATAATTGAAGGTAGGTGTCGGCGATGTTAGGGAGGGCAGATTAGGGGTTAATACTATTTATGATAGGGTTAGTGAGGCGGATTAGGGGTTAATAACTTTATTATAGTAGCGCTCAGGTCCGCTCGGCAGATTAGGGGTTAATAAGTGTAGGTAGGTGTCGGCGACGTTGTGGGGGGCAGATTAGGGGTTAATAAATATAACATAGGGGTCGGCGATGTTAGGGGTAGCAGATTAGGGGTACATAGGGATAACGTAGGTGGCGGCGATTTGCGGTCGGAAGATTAGGGGTTAATTATTTTAAGTAGCTTGCGGCGACGTTGTGGGGGGCAAGTTAGGGGTTAATAGATATAATACAGGGGTCGGCGGTGTTTGGGGCAGCAGATTAGGGGTACATAAGTATAACGTAGGTGGCGGTCGGCAGATTAGGGGTTAAAAATTTTAATCGAGTGGCGGCGATGTGGGGGGGACCTCGGTTTAGGGGTACATAGGTAGTTTATGGGTGTTAGTGTACTTTAGGGTACAGTAGTTAAGAGCTTTATAAACCGGCGTTAGCCAGAAAGCTCTTAACTCCTGCTATTTTCAGGCGGCTGGAATCTTGTCGTTAGAGCTCTAACGCTCACTGCAGAAACGACTCTAAATACCGGCGTTAGGAAGATCCCATTGAAAAGATAGGCTACGCAAATGGCGTAGGGGGATCTGCGGTATGGAAAAGTCGCGGCTGTAAAGTGAGCGTTAGACCCTTTAATCACTGACTCCAAATACCAGCGGGCGCCCAAAACCAGCGTTAGGAGCCTCTAACGCTGGTTTTGACGGCTACCGCCGAACTCTAAATCTAGGCCCTAGTTTCCTTAAATAAAAATACAATTTCCTTTGGATCCGTGGTGTCTTTGCCTTCATGCTAAAGCAGCAGGAGCAACGGTAAAGTCTTTTGCAGTTTAATAAAGCTGTCAAACTTGACGTGTCGCTATCCACAGCCTCTCCATATCACGAGCAGGATTGAGGGATTATGTAGATGAGCTGCAACATTGTGTCTGACTAGGAAACATTGTCCTCAATGCTTGGCATAGTCTGAATTCATTTCTATTTCCCTGAATGCCAAGAGCTATGAACTCTTTCGAAAGGATAAACACCTCAACAAAGCTGTTAAGCAGCCCCACTAAATGATTCTGGCAGGCATAAACTTTCAGTAGATGGGAGGATACAATTTGGTTTTTTTTCTCCTTCTCTTCATAATGCTTTGAAGTTTAATTCATGCTGAGTGCATAATGAAAGTGTTGATTGAAGTCCCTGTTTTTTTTCGAAATATTCAAAACCATTAATAGTTTAGAAGCTATCAGTTAAGTTTAATTTCATGTATAAACAAAAAATTGAGTTTTTTAATATGAAGGATAAATTGTATAATATAAAGAAGAAAGATGGTGTGGGTGTAATAGCATTTATTAGAATTGATTTCTTATAGCATTAATTTAATTATTTTTTGGATTCTCATTTGTACCTGTATTTTAATATCACAAGTATTAAAGAAAGAGCTTGTCTTAATAATTTTGTTGTTAAAAGGCCATTTACCTTCATTTATACTATTCAGATTTGTCTATGGTGTATCTAATCATACTAATATAAGAAATGTTCTATTTGTTGCTTTGATTGCCCAAGAAAGGTATTTACAGTGGCCTAGATTTAGAGTTCGGCGGTAAAAGGGCTGTTAATGCTCCGCGGGTTTTTTTCTGGCCGCACCATAAATTTAACTCTGGTATCGAGAGTTCAAACAAATGCTGCGTTAGGCTCCAAAAAAGGAGCGTAGAGCATATTTACCGCAAATGCAACTCTCGATACCAGAGTTGCTTACGGACGCGGCCGGCATCAAAAACGTGCTCGTGCACGATTCTCCCATAGGAAACAATGGGGCAGTTTGAGCTGAAAAAAAACCTAACACCTGCAAAAAAGCAGCGTTCAGCTCTTAACGCAGCCCCATTGTTTCCTATGGGGAAACACTTCCTACGTCTGCACCTAACACTCTAACATGTACCCCGAGTCTAAACACCCCTAACCTTACACTTATTAACCCCTAATCTGCCGCCCCCGCTATCGCTGACCCCTGCATTACACTTTTAACCCCTAATCTGCCGCTCCGTAAACCGCCGCCACCTACGTTATCCCTATGTACCCCTAATCTGCTACCCCTAACATCGCCGACCCCTATGTTATATTTATTAACCCCTAATCTGCCCCCCACAACGTCGCCGACACCTGCCTACACTTATTAACCCCTAATCTGCCGAGCGGACCTGAGCGCTACTATAATAAAGTTATTAACCCCTAATCCGCCTCACTAACCCTATCATAAATAGTATTAACCCCTAATCTGCCCTCCCTAACATCGCCGACACCTACCTTCAATTATTAACCCCTAATCTGCCGACCGGAGCTCACCGCTATTCTAATAAATGTATTAACCCCTAAAGCTAAGTCTAACCCTAACACTAACACCCCCCTAAGTTAAATATAATTTTTATCTAACGAAATAAATTAACTCTTATTAAATAAATGATTCCTATTTAAAGCTAAATACTTACCTGTAAAATAAATCCTAATATAGCTACAATATAAATTATAATTATATTATAGCTATTTTAGGATTAATATTTATTTTACAGGCAACTTTGTAATTATTTTAACCAGGTACAATAGCTATTAAATAGTTAAGAACTATTTAATAGTTACCTAGTTAAAATAATAACAAATTTACCTGTAAAATAAATCCTAACCTAAGATATAATTAAACCTAACACTACCCTATCAATAAAATAATTAAATAAACTACCTACAATTACCTACAATTAACCTAACACTACACTATCAATAAATTAATTAAACACAATTGCTACAAATAAATAAAATTAAATAAACTATCTAAAGTACAAAAAATAAAAAAGAACTAAGTTACAGAAAATAATAAAATATTTACAAACATAAGAAAAATATTACAACAATTTTAAACTAATTACACCTACTCTAAGCCCCCTAATAAAATAACAAAGCCCCCCAAAATAAAAAATTCCCTACCCTATTCTAAAATACAAATATTACAAGCTCTTTTACCTTACCAGCCCTGAACAGGGCCCTTTGCGGGGCATGCCCCAAGAATTTCAGCTCTTTTGCCTGTAAAAAAAAACATACAATACCCCCCCCCCAACATTACAACCCACCACCCACATACCCCTAATCTAACCCAAACCCCCCTTAAATAAACCTAACACTACCCCCCTTATGATCTTCCTACCTTGTCTTCACCATGCCAGGTTCACCGATCCGTCCTGGCTCCAAGATCTTCATCCAACCCAAGCGGGGGCTAGACATCCACTGAAGAAGTCCAGAAGAGGGTCCAAAGTCTTCCTCCTATCCGGCAAGAAGAGGACATCCGGACCGGCAAACATCTTCTCCAAGCGGCATCTTCTATCTTCTTCCATCCGATGACGACCGGCTCCATCTTGAAGACCTCCAGCGCGGATCCATCCTCTTCTTCCGACGACTAGACGACGAATGACGGTTCCTTTAAGGGACGTCATCCAAGATGGCGTCCCTCGAATTCCGATTGGCTGATAGGATTCTATCAGCCAATCGGAATTAAGGTAGGAATTTTCTGATTGGCTGATGGAATCAGCCAATCAGAATATAGTTCAATCCGATTGGCTGATCCAATCAGCCAATCAGATTGAGCTCGCATTCTATTGGCTGTTCCGATCAGCCAATAGAATGCGAGCTCAATCTGATTGGCTGATTGGATCAGCCAATCGGATTGAACTATATTCTGATTGGCTGATTCCATCAGCCAATCAGAAAATTCCTACCTTAATTCCGATTGGCTGATAGAATCCTATCAGCCAATCGGAATTCGAGGGACGCCATCTTGGATGACGTCCCTTAAAGGAACCGTCATTCGTCGTCTAGTCGTCGGAAGAAGAGGATGGATCCGCGCTGGAGGTCTTCAAGATGGAGCCGGTCGTCATCGGATGGAAGAAGATAGAAGATGCCGCTTGGAGAAGATGTTTGCCGGTCCGGATGTCCTCTTCTTGCCGGATAGGAGGAAGACTTTGGACCCTCTTCTGGACTTCTTCAGTGGATGTCTAGCCCCCGCTTGGGTTGGATGAAGATCTTGGAGCCAGGACGGATCGGTGAACCTGGCATGGTGAAGACAAGGTAGGAAGATCATCAGGGGGGTAGTGTTAGGTTTATTTAAGGGGGGTTTGGGTTAGATTAGGGGTATGTGGGTGGTGGGTTGTAATGTTGGGGGGGGGGTATTGTATGTTTTTTTTTACAGGCAAAAGAGCTGAAATTCTTGGGGCATGCCCCGCAAAGGGCCCTGTTCAGGGCTGGTAAGGTAAAAGAGCTTGTAATATTTGTATTTTAGAATAGGGTAGGGAATTTTTTATTTTGGGGGGCTTTGTTATTTTATTAGGGGGCTTAGAGTAGGTGTAATTAGTTTAAAATTGTTGTAATATTTTTCTTATGTTTGTAAATATTTTATTATTTTCTGTAACTTAGTTCTTTTTTATTTTTTGTACTTTAGATAGTTTATTTAATTTTATTTATTTGTAGCAATTGTGTTTAATTAATTTATTGATAGTGTAGTGTTAGGTTAATTGTAGGTAATTGTAGGTAGTTTATTTAATTATTTTATTGATAGGGTAGTGTTAGGTTTAATTATATCTTAGGTTAGGATTTATTTTACAGGTAAATTTGTTATTATTTTAACTAGGTAACTATTAAATAGTTCTTAACTATTTAATAGCTATTGTACCTGGTTAAAATAATTACAAAGTTGCCTGTAAAATAAATATTAATCCTAAAATAGCTATAATATAATTATAATTTATATTGTAGCTATATTAGGATTTATTTTACAGGTAAGTATTTAGCTTTAAATAGGAATCATTTATTTAATAAGAGTTAATTTATTTCGTTAGATAAAAATTATATTTAACTTAGGGGGGTGTTAGTGTTAGGGTTAGACTTAGCTTTAGGGGTTAATACATTTATTAGAATAGCGGTGAGCTCCGGTCGGCAGATTAGGGGTTAATAATTGAAGTTAGGTGTCGGCGATGTTAGGGAGGGCAGATTAGGGGTTAATACTATTTATGATAGGGTTAGTGAGGCGGATTAGGGGTTAATAACTTTATTATAGTAGCGCTCAGGTCCGCTCGGCAGATTAGGGGTTAATAAGTGTAGGTAGGTGTCGGCGACGTTGTGGGGGGCAGATTAGGGGTTAATAAATATAACATAGGGGTCGGCGATGTTAGGGGTAGCAGATTAGGGGTACATAGGGATAACGTAGGTGGCGGCGATTTGCGGTCGGAAGATTAGGGGTTAATTATTTTAAGTAGCTTGCGGCGACGTTGTGGGGGGCAAGTTAGGGGTTAATAGATATAATACAGGGGTCGGCGGTGTTAGGGGCAGCAGATTAGGGGTACATAAGTATAACGTAGGTGGCGGTCGGCAGATTAGGGGTTAAAAATTTTAATCGAGTGGCGGCGATGTGGGGGGGACCTCGGTTTAGGGGTACATAGGTAGTTTATGGGTGTTAGTGTACTTTAGGGTACAGTAGTTAAGAGCTTTATAAACCGGCGTTAGCCAGAAAGCTCTTAACTCCTGCTATTTTCAGGCGGCTGGAATCTTGTCGTTAGAGCTCTAACGCTCACTGCAGAAACGACTCTAAATACCGGCGTTAGGAAGATCCCATTGAAAAGATAGGGCTACGCAAATGGCGTAGGGGGATCTGCGGTATGGAAAAGTCGCGGCTGTAAAGTGAGCGTTAGACCCTTTAATCACTGACTCCAAATACCAGCGGGCGCCCAAAACCAGCGTTAGGAGCCTCTAACGCTGGTTTTGACGGCTACCGCCGAACTCTAAATCTAGGCCTGAGTGTTTTGTGACATTTAATTCAAATAGTGGTATTTTCTGTCGTTAATTTATTTTCTTTTTCTAATCTCCCTAAAATTTTTTAATTTTTAAGCTGTGTTTAAAGGGACATTTTAATTTAAAAATAATGACATGCAAATTGATTAGGGATTGTAACTTTTGAATTACTAACATTAACTTAAAAATGAGGTTTAACATATAAGTAACATACTGTGTGCTCATGACCAACAAGCATTGAAGCAACCTATGCAAAAAATGGCTGGTTATTGGCAGCTGCATGTGACTGCCACTCCAGATTGGCTGACCAGCTGTGTCCTGCTTGGGAGCTACACTTCCCTCTGAGGCCTCTGTTTTTTTTATTTTTGTTACATTTTATGATAATGGTTAAAATATTCTGCTAGTGTATCTCTATCCATCAGAGAAGCCCAGTAGTTTTTACTTTCCAACACCATTTAACATTCTTTTTTAAAAATCCTTAATGAACAAGTTTTTTTTAAATATAGTTTCCTACCATAAATTTCAACAGCCCTATGGCAATACCCACAGCAAGAAGTTTTAAAATGGGATTAAAAAAAAGCTAAAAAAAAAGTTTGTCCCACACAGGACTGATTACCCCCTCAAAGATCAATGCTTCTTTTTGTCCATGGGGATAAAATGATCTGCCCAATATTTTTTCCCCCAGGGTTGTGTCGGAATTTCACATGTCTCAAAAGATAGTTTTCCATTTATCTGATCAGAAGGAAATTCTTCTAAAGATCTTATCAGATGCCTTCTTTTCTATCCCAAGAGCAAAAGTGATTGGAGACAACTTAATCAATGGTTATAATTCATGCTCTTGAAAACAAAAGATCTTTTGCAAAGGATAGTCTAAAGTGGATTGTCTAAATGTAAGGGCCCTGTTCAGGGCTGGTAAGGTAAAAGAGCTTTGAAATGTAGTAATTTAGAAAAGGGTAGGGCATTTTATTATTTTGGGGGTCTTTGTTATTTTATTAGGGGGCTTAGAGTAGGTGTAATTAGTTTAAAATTGTTGTAATATTTTTCTTATGTTTGTAAATATTTTTTTTATTTTTTGTAACTTAGTTCTTTTTTATTTTTTGTACTTTAGATAGTTTATTTCATTGTAGTTATTTGTAGGTATTGTATTTAATTTATTTATTGATAGTGTAGTGGTAGGTTTAATTGTAGATAATTATATGTATTTTATTTAATTAATTTATTGATAGTGTAGTGTTAGGTTTAATTGTAACTTAGGTTAGGATTTATTTTACAGGTAATTTTGTTATTATTTTAACTAGGTAACTATTAAATATTTCTTAACTATTTAATAGCTATTGTACCTGGTTAAAATAATTTCAAAGTTGCCTGTAAAATAAATATTAATCCTAAAATAGCTACAATGTAATTATAATTTATATTGTAGCTATATTAGGATTTATTTTACAGGTAAGTATTTAGCTTTAAATAGGAATAATTTATTTAATAAGAGTTAATTAATTTCGTTAGATTAAAATTATATTTAATTTAGGGGGGGTGTTAGAGTTAGGGTTAGACTTAGCTTTAGGGGTTAATACATTTATTATAGTAGCGGTGAGCTCCGGTCGGCAGATTAGGGGTTAATGTTTGAAGTTAGGTGTCGGCGATGTTAGGGAGGGCAGATTAGGGGTTAATGCTATTTATTATAGGGTTAGTGATGCGGATTAGGGGTTAATAACTTTATTATAATAGCGCTCAGGTCCGCTCGGCAGATTAGGGGTTAATAAGTGTAGGCAGGTGGAGGCGACGTTGAGGGGGGCAGATTAGGGGTTAATAAATATAATATAGGGGTCGGCGGTGTTAGGGGCAGCAGATTAGGGGTACATAAGGATAATGTAAGTAGCGGCGGTTTACGGAGCGGCAGATTAGGGGTTAAAAATAATATGCAGGGGTCAGCGATAGCGGGGGGCGGCAGATTAGGGGTTAATAAGTGTAAGGCTAGGGGTGTTTAGACTCGGGGTACATGTTAGGGTGTTAGGTGCAGACGTAGGAAGTGTTTCCCCATAGCAAACAATGGGGCTGCGTTAGGAGCTGAACGCGGCTTTTTTGCAGGTGTTAGGTTTTTTTTTCAGCTCAAACAGCCCCATTGTTTCCTATGGGGGAATCGTGCACGAGCACGTTTTTGAGGCTGGCCGCTTGCGTAAGCAACTCTGGTATCGAGAGTTGAAGCTGCGTTAAAAATGCTCTACGCTCCTTTTTTGGAGCCTAACGCAGCCTTTTTGTGGACTCTCAATACCAGAGTTATTTTTATGGTGCGGCCAGAAAAAAGCTGGCGTTAGCTACGCGGATCGTTACCGACAAAACTCTAAATCTAGGCCATAGTAAACCCCCAAATTTTCTCTTATGATTCAGATAGAACATACAATTTTAAACAACTTTCCAATTTAATTCTCACATTTTCTTAATTCTCTTGTTATCCATTGCTGAAGGGACAGCATTGCACTACTGACAGGAAGCTGAACATATCTTTTTAGCCAATTACAAGAGACAAATGTGTGCAGGCATCGATTAGCAGCAGCTCCCACTAGTGTATGATATGTGCATATTAATTTTTCAACAAGGGATACTAAGAGAACGAAGCAAATTTGAAAATAGAAGTGAATTTAAAAGTGTCTTAAAATGACATGCTCTATCTGAATCATGCAAGTTTAATATTGACTTTCCTATCCCTTTAAAGCAGTAGCTTGGAAGACACAGAACACATTCTTCAAACATTATAAACATGATATTATTATTATAAGGTATTTGTAGAGCGCCAACAGATTCAGCAGCGCTGATATTTAAAATTCATTGGAGGCAACATTTTGAAGAAAGTTACATTATTTCAAACAAATACATTTTGACAGCCTACTTCCATTTTTCCACTTTTTTCATTTGCTGTGGCAGTTGTTTTTCTTTTTATTAGTATCTTATGAAGACAAGAGACTTAGAATTTCTATCTGAATTACCAAAAATCTCTGGACAATACTAGAATCCCAGACTTTATGCCCATTCTGCCTTTATTGGACTTTCACTATATATATTAGCTCTCTGTGGTTGAGAGCTAATTTAAATTAGTTCTACGTAGGAGGAGTTTAGATCTGTCCAACCCCCAGGGAGTTCTTCTTTTTCTCAATATTGACTGGGGATATGAGCCAAGATATAGAAATTTCAGAATTAATTCTTCTCCCCTCTGTTCTGTTGTCCTATCTTTCTCTATCCCACCTATCTCACATCTCTTTTTCCCCTTTCTTACTTTTCCCATCTTCGTCTTCTATTTTCTATCTACCTTTGAGACCATTGGTTTACAACATGTTACGGTTTTCTGTACTGTATATGGTGTCTCACAGTGCTGGGATTAGAAGTATTATTCTATTTGATGGCCAAAATTACAGTTACAGATTTCTAAGTCTTTATTATTATTTTTTTTTCAAATCCAATGCAAGATTAGAAAGACTTACTAGACTAGTTCTGTAAACCTGAATTGCTGAAGGTGAGATATCATTGAGTCAGAAGCCTGTAACTTGTTTCTACAATCAATCAGAATCTAATGGCTGAGGTGTTTTCATTTTCGGGTCACAGAGAAAATCCCAAAAACTAAGCGGCGGGTTATACTTAATAGAAATTGCAATATGTATTATTGTTCATTTTAAAAGAATTTTACCTTTTCTTTCTTTTTTTTTTAACTTAATTTGGGTCCATTACTTCCTGTCACAGCCCTACATGAAGGTATAGCTAATTTAATATTATGCATCTTTTAGGGCAACTGAGCTGGCTTAGGTCCTGATGATTGAAACTGCTGCAATGTGGCAATATATTCAAAAGGGGTCCATTGTGGGATCGAGTTTGCCTGTAAAATATGCAGAACCACTGACATCAGTGTCTAAAGGCAATCTCGCCGAGAGGCATTTTACTATACATCTCCGTGGGTGTCGATGCTGGCAATATATTCAAAGCAGCATTGCCACCTATGTTTAAGATGTAATGTAAATTATGCATTTACACAGTATAGAAAGGCAATATATTTAACATGTGTCAACTGAAACGTGTTGTGTATTTTGCCCTTGGTGTGTTTTTTTCTTCTTTTCTTTTAGGGAGATTTCATGTTCTCTATATTAATATTTCATAGAAGACAGTAACGCGACTTCTGTTTTTATTTATTTATTTATTGCTGATATAAGTTCTCACTGTTCTTAACCTATTATACTTATAATATTGCCTTTTCACTGTAACAAACGTGTTCTATATTAATTAGAACAGAAAAAAGGTTGGCGCTAAAAGCCGAGTGTGTGCATATAGAAATATAGAACTAGCTAATTAGCTATATAAATCCTGGATAATATGTAAAATAATGTGTAAACGTGTGTAGATCCCTGCATCAATGTCTATATCTAGAGGATAGACAGTATAAATAAAGTGAAAAAGTATAACGTTACAACTTTGTGTAAATAATGTGGCGGTAACTACAATTCATGCGTGACAATGTATCAAAAAATAATAAACATAAAAAGTGCTTTCTAAAGCATAGAATGTATCTAAAATGATACAGGTTAAAGTGTGTTAGGAGAGGTACTGGACTAGAAACACAGAACCAGTGATTAAAGATGAAAAATGTTCATTTAATATTCAAGCTTAAATAAGCTTAAAATAGATTGTCAAAACAGAATAAAACAAAAGAATTTATAAAATGCAATAGACGAAATATACAAAATATTTTTCAGCAATAATAAAATGAATAACCAGCAGTAATAAAATGTATAGAGAATCTCTTTAGGGACGTCTCCCAAAATGCACCAAAAAATATATTAAAAATGATATAAAAATATCACCAATATAAAATGTGTCTATTAGACAATGATACTAAATAACTCATATGCGCTAAGTATTCTTACAGTATTCCACAGCATAGTTTCTAAAACATATTGGCAGTCCTTTAGACTAATTAGTGTTAAAAGTCCTCTGAAGATATTATAGAAATCTCTTGAGTCTTGTAGACAACCATACTATATATCTCGTGTACTGATGTTTTTTCACAGCGCTCAACAGCGTGGATTCCATTAAAGATTATGCAGTCCTTTAAACTAATTTGTGTTTAGAGTCCTCTAGCTGTAGAAACACAAAGCTTTTTTCTATATTCTGTGACTTCCAATAGCATAAATCCCTATATAGATTATACAGTCCTTTAGACTAATAGTGCTTTAGAAATCTTTCTAGCAGACAGAGCACAACGCCGTATACTTATTGCATCTAAAGTTCTGTGTTTTTAAACCGGAGAGTTCCGATGTAAAGTCTTTATAGCTTGTGATGATCTTTATGTATAAAACATAGACAACCCAGCATATACCTTCTTACTATTATGGCAAGTAAGGGATTACTATGACAGGGTAAATGTGGTGTCGGCAAAAGATGATGTAGATTCAGGCAACAAACAAACGCCCAGTACTCACTGTTAGGTGGAAATCAGCTTTCATTAGCTTGTTCTTAGTGTGAAACATAAACCTGCACTTAGTGGATCAGCACGCAGGCCACTTCAGGTGATCAGGCTCCGGATAACAAAGTTCCGCTTCCTCTGCTCAGTGAGACAATGTTTCAAGCAAAAGCTGAATTTGGCCAAACTCCTCCAGATGATGATTTGCTATATAAGCCGGATAATCAAGGAAATAACAGACTGGTAAGCTTCAACGCATTTCACCCGTGGATAGGGCTTTTTCAAGATAGTCTTTTTCATTTATTGTCAGCTGACGACCAATTGGTAAAGTGTGTAGAGGGAGGACTATGTTGCTCCTACAGGTAAAGTAGAACTCTTGGAAATATCCTGGCCCCATCAGAGATATCTATGGATAACCGGAGAGAACAAAGCTCCTGACTACGACACAGGGGGATGTACAGGTGTGGTAGGAATAGATGTAGGCCCTGTGAATTTGTTATTGTATCATATGATTTTCGATCCAAAGTCACTGGAGAAACCTTTAAAATATCTTCTTGCCTCAATTGTACGTCCTCCTTTGTGGTCTATCTCTTAACCTGTATAGAGTGTCACCTCCAGTATGTAGGTCTCACTACAACTGAGGTCAATGCTAGGATCAGAAATCATTTGTCCACCATTAAATTGGGTGAAGCAAGTACACCATTAGTTAAGCATTTTAAAAATGCCCATAATAAGAGTAATGTTCATTCAGGTGGCTAGCTATTGAATGGGTTAAAACACCATCAAGAGGAGGAGACAGGGACCAGCTTCTGGGCAAACTTGAAATGTATTGGATTTTCAAATGTATTTTTATACATATATTATCCTCTATGCGTCTACATCTCTCCTATGTGTGAATACACGTATATAATGACTGGTATAGATATTTATCCAGTATACATTTTACACTTTATTTTCATCCCCTCCCCAAACCCCCCCCCCCCCGCCCCTCTCTTAAGCACTGTACCACATAAAGTTTATTATACTCTTATAGTGGGCATTAATAAAGTATTATGACTATATATATATATATATATATATATATATATATATATATATATATATATATATATATCATTTTTACTAATATGTTGTGCACTCACTGGATGTGCATCTGACTAATACTATTGTTTCATGGGTAATGCAACAGTTTTTTGTATTAGGTTTTTCTAACATATGACACATATTCTAGTGGTATGCCCCTTTAATTATCAGCATATATTTTATTCAAAGAATTATTTGTATTGTACATTTAAATAATGTAACAAGGTTGTTTGAAAATCTATTCATTCTTATTTTGTGACTATGTTGATTTCTTTATGTGGATATGGTGCACTATCTAATGGTTTACAGGGAGTGCAGAATTGTTAGGCAAATGAGTATTTTGACCACATCATCCTCTTTATGCATGTTGTCTTACTCCAAGCTGTTTAGGCTCGAAAGCCTACTACCAATTAAGCATATTAGGTAATGTGCATCTCTGTAATGAGAAGGGGTGTGGTCTAATGACATCAACACCCTATATCAGGTGTGCATAATTATTAGGCAACTTCCTTTCCTTTGGCAAAATGGGTCAAAAGAAGGACTTGACAGGCTCAGAAAAGTAAAAAATAGTGAGATATCTTGCAGAGGGATGCAGCACTTCTTAAAATTGCAAAGCTTCTGAAGCGTGATCATCAAACAATCAAGCGTTTCATTCAAAATAGTCAACAGGGTCGCAAGAAGCGTGTGGAAAAACCAAGGCGCAAAATAACTGCCCATGAACTGAGAAAAGTCAAGCGTGCAGCTGCCAAGATGCCACTTGCCACCAGTTTGGCCATATTTCAGAGCTGCAACATCACTGGAGTGCCCAAAAGCACAAGGTGTGCAATACTCAGAGACATGGCCAAGGTAAGAAAGGCTGAAAGACGACCACCACTGAACAAGACACACAAGCTGAAACGTCAAGACTGGGCCAAGAAATATCTCAAGACTGATTTTTCTAAGGTTTTATGGACTGATGAAATGAGAGTGAGTCTTGATGGGCCAGATGGATGGGCCCGTGGCTAGATTGGTAAAGGGCAGAGAGCTCCAGTCCGACTCAGACAACAGCAAGGTGGAGGTGGAGTACTGGTTTGGGCTGGTATCATCAAAGATGAGCTTGTGGGGCCTTTTCGGGTTGAGGATGGAGTCAAGCTCAACTCCCAGTCCTACTGCCAGTTTCTGGAAGACACCTTCTTCAAGCAGTGGTACAGGAAGAAGTCTGCATCCTTCAAGAAAAACATGATTTTCATGCAGGAAAATGCTCCATCACACGCGTCCAAGTACTCCACAGCGTGGCTGGCAAGAAAGGGTATAAAAGAAGAAAATCTAATGACATGGCCTCCTTGTTCACCTGATCTGAACCCCATTGAGAACCTGTGGTCCATCATCAAATGTGAGATTTACAAGGAGGGAAAACAGTACACCTCTCTGAACAGTGTCTGGGAGGCTGTGGTTGCTGCTGCACGCAATGTTGATGGTGAACAGATCAAAACACTGACAGAATCCATGGATGGCAGGCTTTTGAGTGTCCTTGCAAAGAAAGGTGGCTATATTGGTCACTGATTTGTTTTTGTTTTGTTTTCGAATGTCAGAAATGTATATTTGTGAATGTTGAGATGTTATATTGGTTTCACTGGTAAAAATAAATAATTGAAATGGGTATATATTTGTTTTTTGTTAAGTTGCCTAATAATTATGCACAGTAATAGTCACCTGCACACACAGATATCCCCCTAAAATAGCTATAACTAAAAACAAACTAAAAACTACTTCCAAAACTATTCAGCTTTGATATTAATGAGTTTTTTGGGTTCATTGAGAACATGGTTGTTGTTCAATAATAAAATTAATCCTCAAAAATACAACTTGCCTAATAATTCTGCACTCCCTGTATAGCAGGGAATTTAATTAACTAATTTATTGTTTAACACAGTAACTGTATTGATTGGTTTTACTGTTATCCAATGAGATTTGCTCTTCGCTTTTAAATAGCCAGTACTTTTTCACTCATGTAGCTATGATTACTGTTTTTACCGAAACATGTTAGCTTGAGTATCAGTTTACACGGTTAGTGCTGGACCACCATGTATTTTTTTGCTCTTCTCTCTTTTTCATAGGTTTTTCAACATTTATTTTCCAATGTTTCGGCCCCAACCTGGGCCTTTGTCAAGGTTGGGGCCGAAACTTTGGAAAATAAATGTTGAAAAACCTATGAAAAATAGAGAAGAGTCTTTCTTGTATACCTATATTCATTTGTGACTCAGGCTCTAAGAAGTTATGCTAGAGTGCTAACCTTGCATGGAAACATATATATATATTTGTATTTATAAAAGGTATATATTTGTGCAGATTTATATAGAAATAGGTATTTATATATTATGAATAAATAGAACATATTCTTCTATGTGAAGGACATTGGAATGTAAAATATTAATATTTTCATGTCAGGTTAGCGCACTTGAGAATATCCAATGGGGTTTTCAAGAGTAGGGTGTTGAGTAGAATTTTTTTCAACTTTTACTTGCTCTATTGACTTCTATGGGGGAATACGTTTTTCTAAGTTCAGCTTTTTGAGCACATTGAAATAGTGCTCATGCAAAAACTATTTACTTTCAACTTGCAATGCGAGTGCTACCCAAAGCGTGCAAAAAACTTACTTCTAGCAGAGTTAGCGCGTGAGCGCGAGGATTAAACACCACTCCACTTGTACTCTGGCCTTTAGTGAATCAATGTTCCATCTTTGAAGGATCTCAATATTACAGTTGGACCCCGGCTTTGTGTATGGAATTGTGACACCACTTGGCTAGTCTTTGCAATAGTATCATCCTAATATTTTTTAAGCAATATGTAACTCATTGTTTTTCTATTTTTATTATCTCTCTCTCTGTTCTGTCCATCACTCTCTTTCTCTATCTTACCCATCTCACATCTCCCTTTATCCCTTTCTCTTTTTCTCTGCCTTCGTCTTCTGTTTTCTTTTCTTCTCACTAGCTGGGAATGTGTCTGAAGCCAATACTAGAGTATTTCCAAGAAGCATACATTTTGTTGGCACTGGGAAGTGCCTCATTCAGGTGTGTCTTGAGTGTTTTCAAACAATTTAAAAGCCAACTTTTTTGAAAAGTCACCTTCTTAGAGGTGCTTATCTGCATTAGCAATTTTATCTCTCTTTAAATATGTAAAATACTTACTTTTAAAATCTAAATTCAAAAGTAAAACAGCTTATTCCTAAAATTATTTTCTCAGCTATGTGAGAATAGTTAACTTGTTTTTGCATAATCCATAAAAAGAAAAATCATTGTAGTGATAAAAATTGAAGGATAACAGGCTTAAAAAAGTAAAACAAAACAAAAATCTGTGAAAATGAAATGCATATTACATAAAGGTAAGTAAGTAAATTGACTCACTCCAATTTTTATGGTGGTGGAAATGTTCTACAGTAAAAATCTACTTTTTATCATACAGATCCAGGCATTTACTCTTTAAAGATGCATTATCCGTTGCAGTGAGCCTGGGCATTTTGAAGCAGAAAAGATTACTCTTCCCCATGTCTTCACATTTAAACAAAGAATAACCACTGGCAGGGCCGGCACTTGTGTAAGGCAGTATAGGCAGCCACCTTAGTGCACCCCCAGCAGGGGGGAACAGAGACCGGTGCCACTGCCAAGGTGGATCTGCCTGAACTTAGTGTGCATGAGTTAAAATAAATGTCAAGTTGTCATTGTGATGGGATTGGGAAGTGACGTCACGGGATGGGGGCGTGGTTTAGGGCCGTTATTGTCTGTGTCGCAGTTACCAAGTTAGATGTGTTGTGCAAGCTGTATACTTCTATGCTCTGCAATAAAATAGTGTTGTACTTTCTATGCTATGTCCTGCATCTCATGACATGGTGTCAGAAGTACTGGCCTGTGCCTCTGTTTCCTGATTAATGATGATGTGGAAGTTTACCCCACATGAGCCTTTTGATTTCTCTCAGCCTGCAGCTTGGCCCAAATGGCATCAGCGGTTTCAACGCTTCAGGATTGCTTCCAAGCTGGACAAGGAGAGTGGTGAAGTACAAGTTAATTCTCTTTTATACTCTATGGGGAAAGATGTGGAGCCAGTGTTCAATGCCTTTACTTTCCAAGAAGGGAAAGAATTTGACTTTGAAATAATTATGAATAAACTGAGTGCCCACTTTGTACCCAAAAGAAATGTGATTCATGAGAGGGCTTGTTTTCACAAACGTGCTCAGCGTGTGGGAGAATCTGTGGAGTCATTTGTGCGCAGCCTGTATGAACTAGCTGAATTCTGTGAGTTTGGTGTTGCTAAAGAGGAACAAATCAGAGACAGAATAGTCATAGGAATTGCAGATGCTGAAGTCTCACTGAAGCTACAGTTGGAGGCTGATTTAACATTGGATGGGGCTATTGGGATGGCCCGCCAGAGGGAACTGGTGAAAAAGCAAAGTGCTGATCTGAGGTCTGAGAGTATTGTGGATGAAGTGCACCAGTTCAGGAGAGCTGCTAGTGAAAGGCACAGTGTGAGTGGTAGATCAAAAGCAAAAGATAGGCCCAGAAGCGTATGGGCGCAGCATGGTCACTGCACACGGTGTAACCGTACCCATGATCAGAGTGTCGTATGCCCTGCTAAAGATAATGTAGAAAATGTAACCGAATGGACCATTTTGAAGTGGTGTGTAAAACTGAATGCATTAAAGAGACGCAGGTGGATAGTGACCATGAGGGTCAAGAAGTGTCCTTTGTTGGGTCTGTTGTTGAACGGTCTGGTTCAGATGAAGATTGGCGGTTTACTCTTACTGTAATGGGAGCCAAAGTTGCCTTTAAGATTGACACAGGAGCAGACATCACTGTTATGTCCCTTGCAGCATTCATAAAACTGCCTCAACAGCCTCAGCTGGCAAAAGTTACAACAATAGTTCATAGTCCTGGTGGCCACATTGAGTGTGCGGGGAATTTTCTTACCAGCTGTGAGTACAAGCAGAGGAAATTCACCATGTGGGTACATGTGATTAGAGGTCAGTGTGTTAACAACCTATTGAGCAGAAAAGCAGTCTGTGGTTTGGGCCTGGTCGCCAGAGTGAATAAGATTTCGGAAGACATGTTTGGTAAATTGGGCCTCCTGAATTGCAACCCAGTCCGAATATAATTTAAAGGTGACGCAGTCCCATACAGTATTACCACTCCTCAAAGAATTCCGTTCCCGCTCATGCCTCAAGTGGAGAAGGAACTTCTGCGTATGAAGAATATGGGAGTCATTGAAGAGGTCGTTGAAGCAACTGACTGGTGTGCCCCCATTGTGCCTGTTGCAAAGAAAAATGGGAAGGTACGCATCTGTGTAGACTTGAAAAGGCTGAATGAGGTGGTGAAGAGAGAGAGATATGTGCTGCCGACACTTGAAGACATAGCTCCGATATTGGCTGGGGTGAAGTTCTTCTCTACACTGGATGCTTCCAGCGACTTCTGGCAGATACCTCTAGATCCAAAGCGACGCAAACTGACTACCTTCATTACACTGGTAGGTCGGTTTTACTTCTACAGACACCCCTTCGGGATATCCTATGCTCCTGAAATCTTTCAAAGAGAGATGAGTTCTCTCCTAAGAGACCACAAGGGCACGACAGTCGTCATGGTGACATTTTGGTGTATGGGTCTACATTGGAAGAACATGATCAGCGATTGAGCTGTGTGCTGAAGACCATTAGAGAGTCTGGGCTGAATTTAAATAAGGAGAAATGCCATTTTAGGAAAGCTGAGTTATGTTACTTTGGGCATATCATCAATGGGGATGGCATCAAGCCGGACCCCAATAAAATCTGTGCTATTGAACAGATGAAAAGTCCTTCTGATGTCCATGAGCTGAAACAAATATTGGGCCTTGTAAATTATGTGGGCAGGTTCCTTCCAGATTTATCCACAATACTACACCCTATCACAGAGTTGCTAAAGAAAGATGTTGCCTGGGTCTGGGGACCTTCACAGGAAGAATCCTTTGTGCAGGTCAAGTCCCTGCTGGGGTCTGCCCCAGTGTTGCGGTTCTATGACCTTTCCAAAAAGACTGTGGTTAGTGCTGATGTAAGCAGTTATGGGTTAGGGGCCGTCCTCCTGTAGCTGAATGAGAACAAACTACAGCCCATCGCCTACTATTCCCGTACACTGACAGCTGCTGAGTCGAAGTACGCCCAAATTGAGAAAGAGTGCCTGGCTGCATTTTGGGCCTGTGAGCACTTCCAGCGTTACATATTGGGCTTAGAAAAATTTAGTCTGGAGACTGACCATAAACCGCTAGTCCCTCTAATCAACTCCTATGATATTGACAAAAAACCCTAAGATACCAGAGACTTCTGATGAGGCTGCTCAGGTTCAATGTTCAGGCAGTGCATGTGCCAGGGAAACAACTGGTAGTGGCAGATACACTTTTCCAGGCTCCCGCTGGCTGCTGCTGAAGAATCTTCAACAGAATCAGATGTGAAAGTGTAGAGCAAATAAGAAAGGAGACATATTTAGATACTGACCTTCAAGAAGTTATTAAGTACATAAAAGAGGGTTGGCCCGAGAGTCGGGCAGCCTGGATGTCTTTAAGTTCTTACCAGTCAGAAAGGTCGCAGCTCATGGAACTGGATGGGTTGGTGCTGTTCCAGGACCGCATTGTTATTCCTGTTAGCATGCAGTGGGAGATGTTAAACAGGATTCATGATGGCCATGATGGCCACTTGGGCATTAAAAAGTGCAGAGAGGGGGGCGGAGCCAACTGCCAACATGGATGGCTGCTAAATCACAGAGCTCTGATAGCCTGGAAACGGCAGACATTAGATGTCATCTAAATAGCACTTATATCACCTTATAATTGATCCTTAACAGCAACTAGAACACCCCAGCCTCAGTGTGTGCTATTCAGGAGCTGAGTGACCACTCTGTTGAGGGGCTATATTGATTCATAGGAAGAAAGCCACGCGGTTTTATGAAAGCACTCAACATGGAAGGAAACTACGCCACTCTGCAAGCAGCACTCAAAAAGCTAGCAGATCAGATGGACTTTTGCCATATGGACCTCCTTGCAGCTTGTAACAGCAAGATCAGTGCTTACCCTGATGGGCTTTATGGGGATAAGCCAGTCCCCAGCGGTAAGAGGAGTCCCTACGCATCGGATCAGAACGCTCTGACTCAAGACCTTTCTAACATGACAACAGGGCCCTTAACAGAGCAGTCGGTTATGGAGGTGCTGCAAAATACACAGCCTGATCCTCCGGTGGCAAGATCCCTATTACTAACGGAACGCACACATACAGGATCTCAGAGCATGTCCCGCACACACCCGGAGTTAGATTTGGATTGCACAGTCACTTCTATGGGTGTTGCATCTTCACCGGAACAGGACCCGCAGAATACAGAGTACTACCGACATGCTGGAACTGGTCCCCTATCGGTAGTGAAACAATTCAACATGCCCCCTGATTCCGGAGAGTTGCTGTTCTGGTTTAGGGAGAACCCAGAGCTTACACTTTTTCTGCAGTTGGGGACTTGGGCATGGATTTCTGACTTTCCTCCGTCATCCAGTCAGGTTTGCGCTGATGTAGTACTTTACTACTATGCAGATGCAGCAGCCTCATGTTTCAAACCAGCTCTCACAGACTGCTACGAACTGTTCATTGCGTGTGCTGAGCCCTGTTCACTGAGCAAGTTTCAAAAGGGTACCCGGTCACGAGCAACACTAAGAGCCATACACTCCGGCTGCATTCGACGGAACTTTGTCTCCAAACTTTCCCAGGTCCTCCTACCCTTATGTATCAGGCTAAGATCTGGTGTCGGATGTGAAGGACTACCGCTAGGCTATGTACAGAGGCAGAGCCGCATTGGAGTGGGATAATTATATGAGACATTTCTTCTTATATCAGTTAGAATGCATGGCAGTTACAGATGTTTTGATTTATCTTACCTCATTCTAACAAAGTAATATATGAAGGCCACCAGCTGATTCCACAAGTTGACTCCATAAGTTTGTTGACTATTTTTAAGCATGTCTGTTTATTTAGTAGTTCCTATTTTGCCTGCTAGCTGAGATCTCTGCACATAGATGTACACATTTATTATTCCAGCTGCCCATATCTGCTTTCCACAAGACTCTTGCAAGACACTTTGGGTGATAGACTCTCACCCTAACCTCTGGACCCGCTACACATGGTGACCAAAATTGGTTATTAGAATTAAGCTTTTTATTTTCTTTTTATATGGACATTCTATTTCACACTTCCACTCTGAATACCTATTATGGGCATAGGTTAAAGGACCGGTTTTCTGGCTATCAATATTAACCTAAATTAACCCTCAGGGGCTGTGTAAAAATCTGTTGCTTGCCCTGTTAATTCACATATGGAGCATGCCATCACAGACCTGGTATTATAGTGTTTAATGTGTTCTGATATATGCATCATCATACTTCACTGTGTTCTCTGGAGGCGTTTGTAAGTCATGTTTATTGTTTTCTGGCTGCATTTTACCTTTCATGCAAGTGCTCTGAATGTATATGCCACATAAGTTAAAGTGTTCATATTTCACTGAAGACACTGCTATTGCAGTTAATATTCAAACATAGCACCAATATGTTAGCTGTATTCTTCACCTTTGTGTTATATTTTAGTAGTCCCAGGTCTGGTACATGCTATGTTCTTATAAGTCTAATTAGGTACCCAGTTGTTATTGTTTGCAGTATGTGGTAATTTTAGATTATATGCACATTCTCTTTCTCCCTTAGAGGAGTCTAACCCTCCATATTTATATTATGTCTTTGAGTATGTTTGTATTAGTATCTTGGGCGCTCATATAACTTCTTGCAGAGTTCACCCTCTATGAGACATGTACTATTTCTAAAACTGTTTTACTAATTCATGTTTGCCAATATATATGCCTAATATGAAAGTTGTTAATATCTACTATTCCTCCTGGAGGAAAATTTTGACAGCCCAGCATTTGATTTTCTCTGATAGTATTCCACAACTGCCTAAATACCAGTTCTCCTTTATATGCCAGGTTACAATGTACTATATACATTCAGCTAGGCTTACGCCAACAATTGACTTAGAAGTGTATAAAAATATTTGCTCTGGCACTGCTGGTTACATACTCAGATATATACTCTTATGATGCTTCTGGTCTCTTGTGTGTGTGTGGGGGCTTGGACGTCAGCGGCCGGGATGTCTGAGCCTTCCTGTTTAATTATGTACATTCATAACATATAGACTAACTATAGATCGGAGGCTACAGAGCGATCAAAGAACCATTGGCATTTATTGTTTCACATGTTCCTATGCCATTTCATGATAACTATAGATATCTGCGCATGCCCAAAGTTGGATATGGTAGGATAGATGTTTATAGCTTTCTCCGTAAGATACGCAAACTGCAACTAGAGGTACATGCCCCCCTCCCCCTCCCCACATCTCTGCTAACTGCTGGGCCCTTCTCCTTCCTTTCCCGCCGGTACTGGTTGCCTGCGGGTCATACCCCCTTTCCTTTTTCCCGCATCGTCTACAGCTGACATTTCCCCAGGAGAGGGGCCCACCCAACATAACTTATGGCTCCTCCCCCCACCCTCACTTTTAGCTACTGTCCACCCTTGTTTTAGGTGGACAAATAAGCGGTATTTATAGCTCCGTCCCCCGCCCTCATAGCTATAATCCACTCTTATATTAGGTGGATAAATAAGCGGTATTAACCCGCTACAAACATCACTTTGTCATAAGTTGCTCTTAGTCTTTTGTTTATCATGAAAATGAGGCTCTTTGCCCCCTGTTCACGTGTATCTAATAGGAGCAACTTGTTATGATTCCCTATAATTTGTCAATCCTTCAAAAATAAATACACCTCTATTATAATTAATGTACCACTCTATAGGAAGTATAATCTACCAGGGTTGTTTAAATTCTATCATTTTATCATTTTATTATGTATCTACATAGGAAACAAAACAAAATAGAAAAGAGGGAATGCCAGAACGTGATTACTTTATATTATACTGGAGACTTTAGGAATGTACAAGCCTATGATATATAATGTATTTACTCTTTGTATAATGTTTATTGTGCTTTAATTTTGTACTCCTGGTATCCCTCAATAAAAAACTTTGATTCTCAAAAAAAAAAAAAGTGCAGAGAAAGGGCAGCTATGGCAGTATGGTGGCCTGGGATCAGTTCCGACATCGCAAGCCATGTGTCAAAATGTGCCTTTTGCCAGGAATGCCGGCCTACTCAGAGAAGGGAGCCCTTGATTTCTATTCCGCTGCCTGCAGGCCCATGGCAGAAAATAGCTGCTGATTTGTGCAAACTGCACGGTAAAAAGTACCTAGTTGTGATTGACTATTATTCCAGGTATTTGGAGATTGCACTCTTGAATGAGATCACAAGTCAAGTCGTTATCACTCGTCTCAAGAGCTTGTTCGCCCGGTGGGGCATACCAATGGAGTTAGTGAGTGATAACGGAATGCAGTTTGCTTCCACGGAGTTCAGTTCTTTCAGCAGTGAATATGATTTTGTCCATTCTATGTCGAGTCAACATTACTCGCAGGCCAATGGAATGGCTGAAAGGGCAGTTCAAACAACAAAGTTAATTTTGAAGCAATCTGAGCCGTACCTAGCCCTCTTGTCCTATAGGGCAACTCCCATACAAGCCACGGGTTTTACCACTGCACAGCTGATGCTAGGACGTCAGATTCACCCCACTTTACCCTCTGTGGGTTTCCTTCAAGCCAACTAGCTCTGTTGCTTGGGATGAGGTCCTTAGGAGGGATGAAGAGGCTAAAAGGGGCTATTGATTCTTCTATGACAGGAAACACTCTGTGAGGCCCTTGCAGGAGCTGAAAGTGTCAGAGTTAAATTGGATGATGAGAAGAAATGTAAGATGCCTGCTACGGTTATTGGACTCTCTCCAGAATCAAGGTCGTATGTAGTCCTTACTGATAGAGGGACAGTCGCATGTCGAAATCGAAAACATCTTCAGCTAGTACCTGAGAGTTTGGGACTTTATGCCTCAGTACCACTGCTGGTGGGATCCCCTGTTTTAAGAGGGGTGCCTTCCCCTCAGCAAGATCACAGCGGGGATACTTCTTTGCTTCCAGCAGACTCTCAATCACCTTCTTCTGTATCAGAAGACAGTTCATGTAAAATAACATCAAGTGGAAGGGTGGTGAAACTTCCAGCCCGATATCGGGATTAGCACTAGTTAGAGCAGTGACCGGAAGTATGGGCAGAATAATCCCATGGTCACTGTGGACTAGGGTAGTCTACCCCGATGTTCAAGTCAGGATTGTATGTCATGTTGTTTTTATATATATTCTCTTTAACTTATTTGTTGCATACTAAACAAAACTATTTCTGTATGCTTCTGATGTATTCAAATAAAAAAAAATGTTTGCTTTGATGTATGATGCTTTGATGTATGATGTATTCAAAGAAAAAAAAATGAATGCTTTGTCCTTTGAAAAGGGGAAGGATGTGATGAGATTGGGAAGTGACGTCATGGGATGGGGGTGTGGTTTAGGGCCGTTATTGTCTATGTCGCAGTTACCAAGTTAGATGTGTTGTGCAAGCTGTATACTTCTATGCTCTGCAATAAAATAGCGTTGTACCTTCTATGCTGTGTCCTGCATCTCATGACAGTCATCAACATAATTAAACATCTGCGACGATGTGATGCACGCACACACCAGCTGGCTGGAGTGGCTGCGCCTTAGAGTTGTGATAGGTCGGCTACATTGAGGGCGTGTCGTGTGGTGACAATGTAGCATGTGCCATGGTTGGAGCTCGCTTGCGCTGCTGCGCTGTCTAACTGCCTAAGCCGCTATGCTATCTATGAGAGCTGAGAGGGAAATTGTGCGGGGATGCCTCACGCAACGTGACTCACTCAGATGGCCAGACTGGGTCTGATACTGAAGACACTGTCAGTAAAGGTAGGATGGCGGGGCCAGGGTCTAACTCTGAGGGCAGCAGCTGAGCGGGCAGGGTTTTTTTTTGCGAAATGCTTGTACAATGCCGCTCCCCTGCACATTTGCGGCCAATAACAGGAGCTGTCAATCATTCCGGTCATATCTGATCGAAGATGATCACAGCCCGCCACCTAAAGTTTAAAGTAAAAAGGTTTTTACACTAGCGCTAACCCAGCTAGCGCAAAAAATGGAACTTTGAAAATTATATAAATATATGCTTGCGGCTGATAACAGGAGGTGATAATCATTCCGGTCGTATCTGATCGAAGATGATTGCAGCCCGCCACCTAAAGTTTAAAGTAAAAAGGTTTTTACACTAGCACTAACCCAGCGAGCGCAAAAAATGGAACTTTGAAAATTATATAAATATATGATTATATAGGTATAGAGATATACATATCTATATCTATCTATCTATCTATCTATCTATCTATCTATATATATATATATATATATATATATATAATAGGAACATATTCATTTAGACAACATATCCCCCTATGTGTAGAACATTGGAATGTGAAGTATTTATAAAAAAGATACCACATTTAAACACTTTATAAAATATGAATATTGCATAAATATGATATTTTATGTTTTTAGCTACTTGACTATATATTTATGTTTTTATATGTGAATATATGTCTGTAAATACATATATGTCTGTAAATACATAGTACAACAAGGGGGTTTGGTTAAGCACACCAACAAACATTTTATATATTAGCACCGATATTGTGGAGTGCTGCCAAAGTGACCAAAATAATAACAAACAACAAGTATTGGCGCACATCCAAACACTTAAGTCCACATATTTTATAACATATTTATATATGCTGCAAAAAATATTTTTTGCTTGCTAAATATTCTTAAAAACGGTTAAAATAAAATTGGATCATTGTCACACAATATTATTAACATATATTTATGCCGCAAAAAATATTGCCTGTTTAAATTTGCTTTTACATTTTTAAATAAAGTTGGGATCTTAGTCAACAATATGGCCATATTCTGCTAAGCCAGTCACCACTTACAAAGTGTCCCAAAATAGACTGGTCCTAACACTATTCAGTTTAGCTATGCTGGGCTGAGTCATTCGATTCTAATATTCAAATACAGAATTCCAACACAGCAGTACTATGCTTCAAATCATTGAAGTGCACAGAATGAAACTCCCTAGCTTTATATATATACACCACAATCACATTTGTCTGGAACACATCTGGGCAGGGTGGTGTGCTTTAACCAAAGGATTTGATCAGCTCCCTATTTAAGAAATACAATAAGGGGTGTTTGGTTAAGCACACCCAAAAACATTTTATATATTAGCACACATATTGTGGGAGTGCTGCCAAAGTGACCAAAATAATTACACAACAACAAGTATTGACGCACATCTAAACACTTAAGTCCACATATTTATATACGCTGCAAAAAAATATATATATATTTTTTTGCTAAATATTCTTAAAATTGTTAAAATAAAATTGGGATCATTGTCACACAATATTATTAACATATATTTATGCTGCAAAAAAATTTGCCTGTTAAATTTGCTTTTACATTTTTAAATAAAGTTGGGATCTTAGTCACACAATATGGCCATATTCTGCTAAGCCAGTCACCACTTACAAGGTGTCCCAAAATAGACTGGTCCTAACACTAATCAGTTTAGCTAGTTTTTATATATATATATATATATATATATATATATATATATATATACTGCATACGAAGAGGAGAAGCGCTCTAACCAGGAACGAACAACAGCTCAGTGGCTTGTTCTATGGCGATTTACCACCCGGAAGCAGCCTCTTTTAGACCAGTGTGCTTTTCACAGAAGAAAACTTTCCTGAAGTATATCAGAGGTGCAGCCACATTCCTCTAAGCACACTGGGCAAGGAGTCCACGTCTGGTTTCCCCCATTACCCATAGGGAGACTTCCCCAGGGTCATAATAATTTGCATACGAAGAGAGAAGCACTCTCTGTGTGTATATATATATATATATATATATATATATATAATATACTAAAACAAATACCAGTTTAGCCCACCATTCGACAGCAGCCTGGGTGCAAGCATGTAACAGCATAAAGTAACCAGAGATTCACTCACTTTGAAAAGACCTGTGAGTGCAACTCTGGTTACTTTATATATATATATATATATATATATATATATATATATATATATATATATATATATATATATATATATACATTGTATACATATTTAGATATGTGGATGTATGTATCTCTATGTTAAAGTCCTTTACAGACACCTGAGACCTCATATCTTTGAGCCCATTTAACTTTTTATGCAATATTTTTTTTTGATCATTTAGACAGTGTTATGAATGTACCGTACAATGCATTTTTGATGTGTTTAGTGCAACTTTTTAGTTGAGCGTAACAGTTAACCAGAGGTCTGAAGCCACGTTAACACAGACGTACGTTAAATTCAATTGAGCTCAAGCGAATGTGTTTCCTTTTAACTTGTAAAACGAGCGCTACTTACAACACGCACAAAAAACTGCAATATACCCCTTATCATTTGCATGGAACAGTTTGTGTGCTACTCCTAATCTAGCCCAAAATAGACATCCACAAATAGCAGCATGTACCATCAGTCATACACGGGCATCCACAGGAAGCTTGAGCACATACACACATATAAACAGGCACTATTAAACACCCACATGTGCACACACAAAAACAATACACAAGTACTATCGTACATGTCCGTGCACATACAATCATACATCAATAGAGATCCACTTTACATTCACAAACATTTACAATAAAACATAAAGGGCTAGATTACAAGTGGTGTGCTATTTTTAGTGCATTGCGAAAAGCAATAATAAAGTAAATGAGTTTGCTCTAGCACAAACAAATGTAGCATGAACCAAACACAACATAAATACATTCAAATAAAGTGTTACACTCATATATACACTATCTCATAAAAATGATTAATATTAATAAAAAAAATTCTATAAGGGTTAAAAGGTATATGACAAGGTATACACATGTATGTACATATGTACACATATTTATATACAGTATATATAGACTTTGGAGTCGTTTCAGCCTTGTGTGGGCCTTTTCGGTGACGTTCAACCATATATGTCTAAGCCAGTGGTGGCCATCCTGGCCCCACAGACCCCCAAAAAGGAGCCCGCAGGTAAGATGGACCTGCCAACTGGGAGTAAGGACTTTAATCTCTGTGCTCTGTGATATAGGCCCATATTTATCAAGGACTGTCGGACCTGATCATTGCGGAGCGATACTCTCGCCATATTCAGCATTGCACCAACAGCTCACAAGAGCTGCTTGTGCAATGCCGCCCCCTGCAGACTCACAGCCAATAGGCCGCCAACAGGGGGTGTCAATCAACCCAATCGTACTCGATCGGGTTGATTTCCGGCGATGTCTGTCCGCCTGCTCAGAGCAGGCGGACAGGTTATGGAGCAGCGGTCTTTGGGACTGCTGCTTCATAACCGCTGTTTCTAGCGAGTCTGAAGACTCGCCAGAAACACGGGCCGTCAACCTCCTTACGGAGCTTGTTAAATAGTAGCCATAGGCTCTACTCCATGTTTTGAATTCTGCATCATTCAGCACATAGAGAGCAACAGCTGAAGTACTTTGCTCGATCACACAGGGCAGAGCATTGATTTGAACAACCAATAGGATTTAAGCAGCTCTCATCCTATTGGCTGATTTGAATATTTCAGCCAATAGGAATGCAAGGTACCCCAAATATAAAACCGGTACCTTGCATTCAAGGTTCAGTGTGCAGTGGACACATGAAGAGGAGCCTCCACATCGGATGACCGCGCCGCCGCCATAGACTGCTCCGCGCATCCGAAGACCGCTCTGCACCTCCGGGAAGAAGTGTTATGTTTTCTGTCAGGTCTTTTGCAATTTATGAATAAAGTTCAGACAATGATATGAACTAAATGTTGTATTTGTAGCTATTTAAATAATCCAAAACTCTTATTGTCAGAAGAGCAAGGAAAGGGATTAAATAGCGTATTTAATCCAAATTAACAGGCAAAATAATAAAAGCACAACTCACAGTTAACTTTCACTGTAGTTGTAAAATAGCTCTTCTTAAATAAAAACAAGCTTTAAATGGTGCTGCAGAGAAGGCAGTAAGTGGTTAAATTGTAGTTAGTATGCAAAGTTAATAAATCTCAAATTTAAGCAGAGATGAAGTCTGATTATGCGAACAGAGTTGTTCCGGTATTTGTATAAGCAAAGTCTTTATGTGGAGTTAAGCAAACATGCAATAGAGTATTAATCAAGGCTTTTGATACTTGCGGTTTGTAGATAACTCCTCCGGTTCTTAGTTTTAGAGAGGTGATAAATCCTTTAAGTTTCTCCGTTGAAACCAACTGTTTGCTGTTAGTATTCCTTGAAGCTGTGTAGGAAGCAGGGTTAAAGGCTGTAGATGCAGTAGCTTGTGTAAACAGGTTGGCGTCTGAACGTTGTCTGCATATGCTGAGCTGGTGTCGGCTTGAATGACGTCACAGAGTTGCTATTCAGGAGCGGAGAGCAGTTTGTAAGCTGAGAGGTGAGAGTTCAGAATACAGATCTTCTTGATATGTTAAAGTCCTTAGAATATGCGAAGCAATGTTAATTGAAACAAAGTCTCAATGAGGATAAATGTTGAGACAGTTGAAGTGACTTATTTAATCACTAAAGGCTGGATAACAGGATAACAGTGGAGAGTCCTAACAACTAACTTTCCCTGTTACACTAAAATAATCAAGCAAGCAAATAGGGATCAGATGGTCCTTTTAAGGGTTGTGGAAAGGGAGGTGTCAGAAGGATTTAAAGAGAAAGGAGATCATAACAGATCCCCCCGTTCAAGATCGCATCACAGGGAGTCCTGGACCAGGCTTCAGGGGATGTCGAGAATGAAACGCAGCCAATAGACGTGGAGCATTCACATCAGACACAGGAACCCACGAATCCTCAGATGAAGCGTAACCCTTCCAGTGTACCAGATATTCAAGGATTCGATTACGAACTCTAGAATCCAGAATACGACCAATTTCATACTCATCCTCTGCTTCTATTAATGAAGTACTGTCAGGAACATCAGCGTCCAGAGAACCTGCATCCCCCTTAAATGGTTTCAAAAGAGAGACGTGGAAAGATGGGTGGATGGCTAGAGAGGTAGGTAACTTCAAAACAACAGCATTCTCATTTATGACCCTTGTGATAGGGAAGGGACCAAGGAACTGGGATGCTAGTTTCTTGCAGGGGACCTTCAATTTGATATTTTTGGTTGACAACCAAACCAAATCCCCCACTTTATACGAGGGTGGCAAAGCATGCTTCCTGTTATAGTAGATCTTTTGGGTCTCCTTTGCATTCTGTAGATGTTTTTGTATGGTAACAAAGTTGTCTCTCAATTTAATTGAGTAGTCCAGAGCTGAAGGAGAATTCGAACTGAAACCCATCTTCGGGAAACTAGATGGATGATACCCATAGGTGGCATAAAAGGGGGAGAAACCAGTTGAACTGTTGACTGAGTTATTGTAGGCAAATTCTGCCATCGAGAGCCAATCTGCCCAATCATCTTGTTGTGTAGAGATGTAACACCGGAGATATTGTTCGAGAGTTTGATTAAGTCTCTCAGTCAACCCATTTGTCTGGGGATGAAATGCCGTGGAATATTTAGGAGAGATCTTTAATTGAATGCATAAATTTCTCCAGAATTTTGAAGTAAATTGTGATCCTCGATCACTTACTATGGAAGTAGGTAGTCCATGAAGTTTTACGATATGAGAGAGGAATAACTTAGCAGTAGTTGGAGCAGATGGTGTTTGTTTTAGGGGTATAAAGTGAGCCAATTTGGTCAAGTGGTCTACGACCACCAAAATGGCTGTGTAACCATTTGATGGAGGAAGTTCCACTATGAAATCCATACCGACGATTGACCATGGCCTATCGGGTATGGGTAGTGGGCTAAGTAACCCGAATGGCTTATAGTGAACCTTCTTTTTCATGGAACAAATCCGACAATGAGATATGTATAATAGAAGATCTTCTTTTAATCTAGGCCACCAAAAGTATCGTTTTATAGATCATAAGTTTTATTTATTCCTGGGTGCCCAGAAAGGGGTGAATCATGATACTGCTGCATAATCTGTTTTCTTAAATCAGTTGGTATATATATTAAATTATTAAAAGTGAAGAGTCCAGTTTCAGGATCTTTATGACATACTTCAGGAATAGAAAGATCCTTTTGTTGACTTGATAAAATTTCACTCTGAAGAGTAGATATTATTCCGAGGATTTTATGTGGAGGAATAATACTAAGTTTCTCTTCTTCTTCTGTTGGAGCTTGAAGAGATCTGGAGAGAGCATCTGCTTTTGTATTGTTTTTTCCGGGTCTGTATTGTAAGAGAAAATTAAAACGGTCCAAAAAGAGAGCCCATCGTACTTGACGAGATGATAATGTCTTATTTCTTTTTAGATATTGAAGATTACGATGGTCTGTGTAAATTGTAAATGGAGTTGAGGTGCCTTCTAAAAGATGACGCCAATGCTCCAATGATGATTTAATTGCCAATAGCTCCTTATCGCCTATTGAGTAATTCTTTTCAGCTGAATTTAATAGCCTGGAATGGAATGCCACAGGATGTAACTCTTTTGATTCTTCATCTTGTTGAGATAGTATAGCCCCTATTGCTACATTAGAAGCATCCACCTCCAATGTAAAAGGACCGAGTAGGGTCAGGTAATCTTAAAATAGGAGCATTGATGAACTTCTCCTTTAGGAGTTGAAGAGCATTTTCTGCGTCCTTCATCCCATTTGAACTTTTGTTTACCTGTTAGTCTAGTTAGAGGTTGTACTATAGCTGAGTAATCTGATATAAATTTCCTATAAAAGTTAGAGAATCCTAAAAATCTCTGTAGAGATTTAGTAGTATGAGGAGTTGGCCAATGAAGGATTGCATTGACTTTTTCCGGATCCATTGATATCCAGATGGTGTGATTATATAGCCAAGAAATTTTATGGTGTGTTTATGGAATTCACATTTTTCCATTTTTGCATATAGGTGATGTTCACGTAAGGTTGAAAGGACCCATCGAACATGCCTCACATGTTCCTTGATATCCCGTGAATAGATGAGAATATCATCGAGATACACTACCACACAGACGTCCATGAGGTCTTTGAATATTTCGTTAATGAAATATTGAAACGTTGCGGGTGCGTTAGTTAAACCAAATGGCATAACATTATATTGGTATAAGCCATACCTTGTCTTGAAAGCAGTTTTCCATTCATGACCTGATTTTATGCGGATGAGATTATAAGCACCCTTAAGGTCGAGTTTGGTAAAGATATTGGCACCATTCAATCTTTCAAGTAATTCTGGTATCAGTGGTAATGGGTAACGATTTTTGATAGTGACTGCATTTAATGCTCGATAATCAATAATAGGACGTAAAGTCCCGTCCTTATTTGTTACAAAAAATATGGCTGAAGCTGTTGGAGATGATGAGGGTGATATAAAACCTTTGCGTAAATTTCATCGAGGTATTCTCGAAGGTGTTGTAATTCCTTTTGTGAAAGTGGAAAAATACGGTTTGTAGGTAATACCGCCCCGGGTTTCGTGTCAATCGGACAATCAAACTCTCTGTGTGGAGGTAATACTTCAGCTTTTTTGAGGTTAAAAACGTCTGAGAAATCCTTATACTCATTTGGAAGAAGGAGGTCTAAATGATTAATGGTTATATATGGGTGACAAGTATCAGTACAGAATTTAGAATTAAAAATGATCTGATTGGTAGACCAGTTTATGGTGGGATTATGTTTTTTAAGCCAGGGATACCCGAGTATAACTGGGTGAACTGAACTAGGGATGATGTCATATGTAATGTATTCCTTGTGTCCAGTGTTGGTGATAGTGAGTAAGGGTATGGTCTGGTGTGTAATTGGACCTTTGAGGAAATGTGACCCATCAACAACACGCACAAACAACGGAGTGGTTTTTTGCACACAAGGAATTTTATTAAGTGACACCAATGCTTGATCAATAAATGTTCCATAAGCCCCGGAATCAATTATGGCCACTTCCTGGAACTGATGTTGATCCCACTGTAACGACAAATTTAATGAGAGATGAGTATACTCTTTGATGGGAGGTTTAATAGTCATAAGTAATATCTTACCCTTCTTTGGACGATTAAGTTGAGGACAGGTTGATACATCGTGGTCTTTATTTGCACAGTACATGCATAATCTTCCTATACGTCTTCTCAGTTTTTCTTCACTGGTCAGAGGTCCCCTAATAACTCCTATCTCCATAGGAACAGATGAACTGGTAGACCTTTCAGGGGTTGAGGGATAATGTTTTCTCAAACTTGAATCACTATGTACTCTCTCTTGTTTTCTCTCTCTGTAACGGCGATCCATTGTTATGCATAATTTAAATAAACCTTCTAAAGTATCAGGGAAATCCACCTTTGAGAGATCATCCTTTAGATGCTCAGAGAGTCCCAAACGGAACTGATTTTTTAGACTGACTGAATTCCATTCAGAATCCGTTGCCCAAAGTTGAAATTCAGCAATGTAATCTTCTACAGCCCGTTTACCTTGTTTTAGGGAGCGTAAAGTGTTCTCGGCTGTCTGTTGTTTGTGTATGTCTTCATACAATACTGCCATGTTTTGGAAAAAAGTATCCAGGGAGTTTAACATAGGATCGTCAGATTCAAAAAATCTATCCGCCCAAGCTCTAGGCTCTCCAGATAGAAATGAGATAGCGGTACATACCTTAACTTTATCATTTCGGTATGTACGTGGCTTCAAAGAAAACATTAGCATACAAGCATTTTTAAATTCTCTGAATTTAGAGCGGTCACCAGAGAAAGTGGCTGGGGGGTTAACTTGTGGTTCAGGAAACTCCGTTGTCTTTTGAGTGAGAAAGTCATTAATAATCCTCCTGAGAGTGTTGTTCTCATTTTGCAGTGCAGTCATTCCCTGAGCTAATAAGTCAACCTTTTGATTTAGAGAGGTTATTTGATTACTCATCTCAACTGGATCCATATTTAGTTACAGTTGAGACTATTTTACAGGCTTGATTATTCTGTTATGTTTTCTGTCAGGTCTTTTGCAATTTATGAATAAAGTTCAGACAATGATATGAACTAAATGTTGTATTTGTAGCTATTTAAATAATCCAAAACTCTTATTGTCAGAAGAGCAAGGAAAGGGATTAAATAGCGTATTTAATCCAAATTAACAGGCAAAATAATAAAAGCACAACTCACAGTTAACTTTCACTGTAGTTGTAAAATAGCTCTTCTTAAATAAAAACAAGCTTTAAATGGTGCTGCAGAGAAGGCAGTAAGTGGTTAAATTGTAGTTAGTATGCAAAGTTAATAAATCTCAAATTTAAGCAGAGATGAAGTCTGATTATGCGAACAGAGTTGTTCCGGTATTTGTATAAGCAAAGTCTTTATGTGGAGTTAAGCAAACATGCAATAGAGTATTAATCAAGGCTTTTGATACTTGCGGTTTGTAGATAACTCCTCCGGTTCTTAGTTTTAGAGAGGTGATAAATCCTTTAAGTTTCTCCGTTGAAACCAACTGTTTGCTGTTAGTATTCCTTGAAGCTGTGTAGGAAGCAGGGTTAAAGGCTGTAGATGCAGTAGCTTGTGTAAACAGGTTGGCGTCTGAACGCTGTCTGCATATGCTGAGCTGGTGTCGGCTTGAATGACGTCACAGAGTTGCTATTCAGGAGCGGAGAGCAGTTTGTAAGCTGAGAGGTGAGAGTTCAGAATACAGATCTTCTTGATATGTTAAAGTCCTTAGAATATGCGAAGCAATGTTAATTGAAACAAAGTCTCAATGAGGATAAATGTTGAGACAGTTGAAGTGACTTATTTAATCACTAAAGGCTGGATAACAGGATAACAGTGGAGAGTCCTAACAACTAACTTTCCCTGTTACACTAAAATAATCAAGCAAGCAAATAGGGATCAGATGGTCCTTTTAAGGGTTGTGGAAAGGGAGGTGTCAGAAGGATTTAAAGAGAAAGGAGATCATAACAAGAAGATAGAAGATGCCCTCGCGATGGATAAAGATGTTGCCGTCTGTATGAAGACTTTTCGTCGCCTGGATAAGGATTGATATCCGGACTTCAGGAACGTTGAGTACATTTTTTGGGGTTAGTGTTAGTTTTTTTTTTTTTAGGGGTGTTTTTTTTTAGATTAGTTTTTTTTTAATGAGCAGCAAAAGAGCTGATTGCACTTTTAAGAGCAGTGCCCATACAAATGCCCCTTTAGACTTTGGGGGGTTGCGTAGGTGGAGGGGGTTGATTTGTATTTCTTTTTAGGCAAAAGATATGAATGCCCTACAAAAGGCCATTTTAATGGCTATTGGTAGTTTAGTATTAGATTAGGGGGTGTTTTTATTTTGGGGTGGCTTTTTTGTTTTTATAGTGGTATTAGATTAGGTTTAATTTTATTATTTTGGATAATTTCTTTTATTTTTTTATGTAATATTTAATTTTATATTTTTTATAATTTTAGATTTTTTTATTTTATGTAAAAAATCTTAGGTTTTATTTTGTATGTAATGTTATGATTTTTTTTTAAATTTTAGATTAGGATTTTTAATTTTGGTATTTGAATTAATTTATTAGTTTAACAGTCTTTTTTATTTTATGTAATGGTGGTTAACTTAGGGGGTGTTAGGTTAGGGTGCTTAGTAATTAGATTAATACTTTGCATTGTGGAGGGATGATAGTTTAGGAGTTAATAAGTTAAATAGGTAGATTGCGTTGTTAGGGGGATGGTGGGTTAAATGGTTAATAGTTTAAATAGGTAGATTGTGTTGTGGGGAGATTGTGGTTTAGGGGTTAATAACTTTAATAGATACTTTGCAATATGGGGGGTTTGACGGATTAGGGGTTAATACATTTATTAATTATTGCGATGGGGGGATGCCGGTTGAGGGGTAGATATTGCACATGCTTTAGATGTTTGCTTTTATCATAACAGCGAGAGACGGGTAAAATATAAGCGCCGCACTTCTAGTATGCAGCACTGTATATGTAATTAAGTGTAAGTGTAGTGTAAGATCAGGTTACCATAGTAACCGATTTATTTTTAAGAAAACTGGCATTGGTGGAAGCATTAACACAAAGCTAACTAACACCTACATGAAAATGGCGACTGCACGCAATGGGCTGAATATTTGAATGAAAACCTGGTACTAAAAGGGAGCCGTAAATTACTTTTAGCTGGCGGTAGCTTATGACTCATTTTTAACAGCTCAATGGAAATGAGCCCTTAGTTTGTGGTGTCTCTTCTCCTCTCTGTGTATTGTAACCTGATACACTGCAGCCTCTTCCATTCTCAGCAGTGTGCTCCTACCCTGTACCTCTGACCCAGGTAATCTGTTTATTACCAATACTCGAGTTTTGCATAACCAACACAGTTATATTAATATACTTTTTGCGTCTGCAATTACCTTGTATTTAAACCTCTGCAGACTGCCCCCTTATTTCCGTTTTTTTGACAGACTTGCATTTGAGCTAATCAGTGCTGACTCATAAGTAACTCCACGGGAGTGAGCACACATGAACTAGCACTGTCTAGCTGGGAAAAAATGTCAAAAAGCAGTGAGATAAGAACCAGCCTTCAAGGGCTTACAAATCAGCATATTTATATCAGCAATGGGAACAAGAGTTCCTACAAAGAGGCGGACTTGGGGAGAACCTGGTCTCCTTCAATAGATATATAGATGATATTCTTATCATATGGAGAGGGGAAAGAAATGAACTAGATGAACATATGCGGACAATGAATATGAACACTAAAGGTTTACAGTTTACATACATGGCAAGTCAAGAAAGAATTGTATTTCTAGATCTGGAAATAATGGTAACCGAAAAAGGTTTAAATACTTGTACGCATTTCAAAAAGTTAGATAGTAACAACTATATACATGCCAAAAGCTGCCATTTATAGAAATGGAAAAACAATATTCCTTATGGACAGACATTAAGAATTCGAAAAAACTGCACGATTATTTTATATTTCAAAAATCAAATAAATA
Source organism: Bombina bombina (assembly GCF_027579735.1). Lineage (NCBI taxonomy): Eukaryota > Metazoa > Chordata > Amphibia > Anura > Bombinatoridae > Bombina > Bombina bombina. The sequence goes on from NC_069500.1 coordinate 897,417,772, forward strand.
TTATTGTATTAGAGCAGAAATTCAATGAGAGGGGATATAAACAAGATATAATACAAAATGCCATTAACAAAGCTAGGGATAAAAATAGAAAAGAGTTGATATTCCGAAGCAATATGAAAAATAAAAACACTGAGGTCACAAATTCACACATAGCTAAACCGTTTGTAACCACTTAAAATAATGATTTTAAAATAATGGAAAAAATTCTAATAAAACATTGGAATTTGGTACAAAGAGATCCCATTATTGGAGAGAAAGTTACTCCCTTGCCTAGAATTATATATATAAAAATAAAAACCTAAAAAACCTATTGGCTCCTAGTGAGTATAGATATGAAAAAGAACGAAATAAAGGAGAAACTAACATGCATGGAACAAAACTTGTTGGCTTTTTTCCTTGTTTAACATGCAAGGCCTGTCAACATGGAGAGAAAACTAAAGAATGAAAATCATCCCAAACTAAAGAAAAAATTGAGATCAAAGACATCATTAGATGCTCCAACAAAGGTGTGAAATATGTATTAGAATGTAGTTGTAAACTCCAATATTTAGGGGAGTCCACCAGACCCCTGAAAGGCAGAATTAGGGAACACCTATACTGTATAAGAAAGGGCAATTCTGAGACATACATCTACATTTTAGGGAGGCTCATAATAATAGAGAGAGAGATCTGAAATATTGGGAAATATGTAAAGTAAAGCCTTATCTCCAATCTTTCTTCAAACCCAAAACGTTTGTTCTCCACTTTCAATACTCTTCTCCGCCCTCCCCCACCTCCTAATACAACTTCTCTGTCAGCTCAAGACTTTGCCAACCACTTCACTAACAAAATCAACTCCATCAGAAATGAAATCAGCTCTCAACATAATTCCATTCTCTCAACCCCTCAAATGCTCTCAATCAACCACAACCCACATAACCTTAAACTTAGCTCATTCTACCCTGTTACTGAGGAAGAAGTTTCGGCACTTATACTGCGCTCTCTCACCTCACTACCTGTCCCCTTGACCCTAATCCCCTCACAGCTACTCCCCTCCCTTTCTGCCACCCTTACCCCTATACTCACACATACTTTCAACCTCTCCTTCAGCACCGGTATATTTCCCTCATCGCTGAAACATGCACTGGTCACACCTATCCTCAAAAAACTTTCCCTCCCTCTTGCATCAAAGCTTCTCGAAAAACTAGCTTATGCACGCCTATCCAATTTCCTTACAATAAACTCCCTCCTTGACCCATTGCAATCTGGATTTCGTCCCCATCGCTCCACAGAAACAGCAATTGTTAAGGTTACCAACGACCTACTTACAGCAAAATCAAAAGGCCACTTCTCTCTGCTTATTCTCCTTGATCTGTCCGCAGCCTTTGACACTGTTGACCACCCTCTATTGCTCCAAACCCTCCAATCCTTCGGCATATGTGACGCAGCCCTCTTGTGGCTCTCTTCCTACCTGTCAAACCGTACCTTTAGTGTAGCCTTCTCTGGGGCCTCCTCTGCCCCATCACCACTTTCTGTCGGAGTACCTCAAGGCTCTGTCCTCGGTCCCCTTCTCTTCTCAATCTACACGTCATCACTAGGTTCCCTAATAAAGTCCCACGGTTTACAATATCATTTGTATGCCGATGACACCCAAATCTACTTCTCTGCACCAGACCTTTCTCCTTCCTTGCTAACCCATGTCACTAACTGTCTTTCTCACATCTCCAACTGGATGTCCTCTCACTACCTCAAGCTAAATCTCTCCAAAACTGAGCTCCTTATTTTCCCCCCTTCTTCTAAACTCTCCACCCCCAATCTCTATAACTGTCAACAACTCCATCATTACCCCTCCCCCGCATGCCCGATGTCTCGGGGTCACATTTGACTCAGATCTTTCTTTCACTCCTCACATTCAGTCTTTGGCTAAAGCCTGCCGCTTCCACCTTAAAACATCTCTAAAATTAGACACTTCCTTACTCAAGACACAAGTAAGATTTTAATCCACTCTCTCATCTTCTCCCGCCTCGATTACTGCAACTCTGTCATCTCTGGTCTCCCCACCTACCACCTAGCTCCTTTACAATCCTTAATGAATGCCTCTGCCAGACTCATCTTCCTTACAAGTCGCTCTTCATCTGCTGCACCTCTCTGCCAATCTCTTCACTGGCTTCCTCCTGCCTCTAGGATCAAACACAAAATTCTCACTCTGACATACAAAGCCCTTAACTGCACTGCTCCCCCCTATATCTCAGACCTTGTCTCCAGATACTCTCCCTCCCGTCCCCTTTGCTCTGCACACGACCTCCGACTCTCCTCCTCTCTTGTCATCACACTCCCGTTTACAGGACTTCTCCAGACTGGCTCCCATCTTGTGGAACTCTCTGCCTCGCTCCACAAGACTCTCTTCTAGTTTTAAAAGCTTCAAGTGCTCCCTAAAGACTCTACTGTTCAGGGATGCATACAACCTACGCTAACCTTTCATTATACCAGTTCCTCTCCTCCATTGCTATCCCCTGAACCCCCTTAGCATGTAAGCTTAAGAGTCCAGCTGTTTGTTGATCACCTTCTCAAGAGCTGACTACAACAGTGCAACTCTTGGCAGGGCCCTCTACCCATTTGATCCAAATAACTGTTTTGTTGTACTCCGTCTTTGTGAATAGCGCTGCGGAATCTGTTGGTGCTCTACAAATAACCGATAATAATTGGAGTGGAGGGGACTTTGTACAAAAATTATTACAAAAGGAAGCTGATCTGATCTATAAAATGAAAACTATGAAACCAAGAGGTCTAAATTCAGAAATCAATCTTAGTCCATTCTTATGACCACTAACTCACATTATTTGTATTGTACACTTTTTTATTTCTTTGTTTAATAATTTGCATATATGCTATACTTTAGGTTATATATATTTAAGAATTATTTTATATTTATTTGTATGAATTGAAAAAGTTTCATGAACTTGTTAAAGAGGTCACTTTCACCATATAACACGTAAAACCATTAAATATGGATTTTACAAAAAAATAAATATTGGGATCATTCCTATTTCAAGATTTTGCAGGATAAGATTAGATAATATATCAATTTGAGTTTGAGTATGTTTATCACATGTTTGTGCACCGCAACTAGTTCACATGTTATAGAACAAACTGAAATATCATCTCACATACTGACTATTCATTAGTTTACTTAGAGATTACACTAGGTTTAATATTGTTCAACGCCCATCTATTATCTATATATAAACATTGTATCCAACAGAGCGTTAATTGTTCTTGACTTTTTTCATTTATTTTGCTAATACTTTTTTAGTATTTAGACAAATAAAAATTCAACCTTTATTTTTGACACTAAGAGAAAGCATCACAATACCACCTTAAACCTGGAACCAATAAGAAGTTAGTATTGGATTTAAAAGAACTGGCACCAACACTTAATTCTATCCTTGATAAAGCCCAGATACCGGGCGAAATGTGTCAAATTAATTGCTTGGGGTGCCTGGTTTACCGCAAATCATCAGAGGACAAGTACTTGTTGTAGCATTAGCAGATCTGCTATCTAACTACGCAGATGGCAAAGACTGACCAATCGCTAAGCCGGAATAGGGTCACGTGACGAACACAGAAATCAAAGTTGTACTCACACGCTGAAGGAATAAAAAACACGCCAGAACTGGAGGGTAATACGAGCTGCAACAAACGGTGAGAGGAGCTCTGTCCGCAATAGGTGATACTCCTGGTTGTGAATCTATTCGATTTTAGGCCCGCAGGCTGTATGTCATAGCCATCTCTAAATGTACCATATCACTTCATGGTTTCCAAGGAAATCATTACAGAGGAACTGTTTCATTTACATCCTATAAGGGACATACAGATTTTTTCATCCATTTTTTACAAAGGTGGTTTCAAGGACTTTTTATGTTTTAAGGGAGACTTCTCTGGTTTCTATCTACAGTAGAATTATATTTGTGATTTTATGTCACTAGCGCTATAGTACAGCACTCATATATTAAATATTACAATTTTACATATATTACTGTGTTCTGTTTTATTGCAACTCATTTGAATTTTGTATAGTGTCCTATATGAGGTACTTTTTTACATTTTATCGAATATCACCACTTGTATAGTTATTCGTACCATGTACTATAGTAGATGCATAGATCAGTTTTTACTATAAGTGATTTTAGATATTACCATAGCTTCCTATATGAGATGACTTCCTCTTTACATCACATTATCGAATCCCAATCTGTGTCTATATAGTATACAGATTTTCTCCTCTCAATTTTGAGAAACTGTTCAGTTCCAGAGTATACTTAAAAAAAAAAATCTTACATATATCAATGTTATTTTAGCATCACGTAATATATATTCAGTTAGCTTCCTATATTGGGTTCATTTATGTATTCTAACTTTGGTGTTTAAGCTTTTTAGAGCCCTCTCCAACTCACCTTTTTTCTAAATCAGCATTTAAGCCTAACTATGCTTAGCTTTCAACAAAGAATACCAATAGAACAAATCAACTTTGATGATAAAATTGCAAAGTTGTTTAAAAGGACATGCCCTATCTGAATCATTAAAGTTTAATTTCAACTGGACTGTCCCTTTAAGAAAGTTTCATCATTTGAGTTATATGTCTCTCTAAGCACTCAGCTAAGCCGTAAAATAATGTAATCTATAGGGAAGTGATACTTTATAAGACTGATCTTTAAGAGCTGGACAGTTGGACATAATGGATTAGGAGATGGTTTATGATGCACAATAAGTTTACTGTAAAATGGTGAGAATGCTTTTCTTTTTATGGTCTTTTAGAGGAATCTTACTGATTGTCAATGGTAAAATGTATTATTTGTGCAAATTTGGCTAGCGATCCAGTCTGTTTTCAGATCACTTGTAGTAATTCTAAAATACTTTTGGCTAGATTACGTGTTTTGCGGTAAGAGGGGTGCGGTACTAACTTGCACGTTATTGTCACCGCTCACTTTCCTACAGCGCTGGTATTACAGGTTTTTACAAACCCGGCGTTAAAAGGCAAGAAGTGAGCATACAGCAAAATTGTGCTGCATACCGCAGTCCAATACCAGAGCTGCTTAAGCCAGCGGTGAGCTGGTTGTATGTGCTCGTGCACAATTTCCCCATAGACATCAATGGGGAGAGCCGGCTGAGAAAAAGTCTAACACCTACAATAAAGCAGCGTAAAGCTCAGTAACACAGCCCCATTGATTCCTATGGGGAAACTAAATTTATGTTTACACCTAATACCCTAACATGAACCCCGAGTCAAAACACCCCTAATCTTACACTTATTAACCCCTAATCTGCCACCTCGAAACATCACCGCCACTTACATTATACTTATGAACCCCTAATCTGCTGCCCCCAACTTCGCCGACACCTACATTATATTTATTAACCCCAATCTGCTGCCCACAACATCGCCAACACCTACCCTATTGGCTGATTTAATTTTAGTGTTTGCTATGTGGGAGGGCCTCGGTTTAGGGGTTAATAGGTAGTTTATGGGTGTTAGTGTACTTTTTAGCACTTTAGTTATGAGTTTTATGCTATGGCTTTGTAGTGTAAAACTCATAACTACTGACTTTAAAATGCGGTACGAATCTTGACAGGATAGGTTGTACCGCTCACTTTTTGGCCTCCCAGGACAAGCTCATAATACCGGTGCTATGGAAGTCCCATTGAAAATAGACTATACGCAAATTGCGTAAGTTGATTTGCGGTAAGGCCAAAAAAGTGTGCGGTTCCCCTAAATCTGCAAGACTCGTAATACCAGCGGTAGTGAAAAAGCAGCGTTATAACCTGATAACGCTGCTTTTTCAGTATAACGCAGAACTTGTAAACTAGCCGTTTAGCTTTAAAATCTAGAAAGATAATTTTCATTATCATTTGTATAGTAAAGGTATTTTTTTTTTTAACATTTTTAAAAGACTGTTTTTGCCATACAATTCTGTCTAGGAAGCTTTACCTTTGATTAAAATGGTTTACATAAATATTTTTTATAGCTGTGCTATTAATCCCTCTACTGGCCACACAGTCATCTAAAATGCCACCTCTCATGCCCAATATTTGATACAGGGAGTGCAGAATTATTAGGCAAATGAGTATTTTGACCACATCATCCTCTTTATGCATGTTGTCTTACTCCAAGCTGTATAGGCTCGAAAGCCTACTACCAATTAAGCATATTAGGTGATGTGCATCTCTGTAATGAGAAGGGGTGTGGTCTAATGACACCCTATATCAGGTGTGCATAATTATTAGGCAACTTCCTTTCCTTTGGCAAAATGGATCAAAAGAAGGACTTGACAGGCTCAGAAAAGTCAAAAATAGTGAGATATCTTGCAGAGGGATGCAGCACTCTTAAAATTGCAAAGCTTCTGAAGCGTGATCATGGAACAATCAAGCGTTTCATTCAAAATAGTCAACAGGGTCGCAAGAAGCGTGTGGAAAAAAAAAGGCGCAAAATAACTGCCCATGAACTGAGAAAAGTCAAGCGTGCAGCTGCCAAGATGCCACTTGCCACCAGTTTGGCCATATTTCAGAGCTGCAACATCACTGGAGTGCCCAAAAGCACAAGGTGTGCAATACTCAGAGACATGGCCAAGGTAAGAAAGGCTGAAAGACGACCACCACTGAACAAGACACACAAGCTGAAACGTCAAGACTGGGCCAAGAAATATCTCAAGACTGATTTTTCTAAGGTTTTATGGACTGATGAAATGAGAGTGAGTCTTGATGGGCCAGATGGATGGGCCCGTGGCTGGATTGGTAAAGGGCAGAGAGCTCCAGTCCGACTCAGACGCCAGCAAGGTGGAGGTGGAGTACTGGTTTGGGCTGGTATCATCAAAGATGAGCTTGTGGGGCCTTTTCGGGTTGAGGATGGAGTCAAGCTCAACTCCCAGTCCTACTGCCAGTTTCTGGAAGACACCTTCTTCAAGCAGTGGTACAGGAAGAAGTCTGCATCCTTCAAGAAAAACATGATTTTCATGCAGGACAATGCTCCATCACACGCGTCCAAGTACTCCACAGCGTGGCTGGCAAGAAAGGGTATAAAAGAAGAAAATCTAATGACATGGCCTCCTTGTTCACCTGATCTGAACCCCATTGAGAACCTGTGGTCCATCATCAAATGTGAGATTTACAAGGAGGGAAAACAGTACACCTCTCTGAACAGTGTCTGAGAGGCTGTGGTTGCTGCTGCACGCAATGTTGATGGTGAACAGATCAAAACACTGACAGAATCCATGGATGGCAGGCTTTTGAGTGTCCTTGCAAAGAAAGGTGGATATATTGGTCACTGATTTGTTTTTGTTTTGTTTTTGAATGTCAGAAATGTATATTTGTGAATGTTGAGATGTTATATTGGTTTCACTTGTAAAAATAAATAATTGAAATGGGTATATATTTGTTTTTTGTTAAGTTGCCTAATAATTATGCACAGTAATAGTAACCTGCACACACAGATATCCCCATAAAATAGCTATAACTAAAAACAAACTGAAAACTACTTCCAAAACTATTCAGCTTTGATATTAATGAGTTTTTTGGGTTCATTGAGAACATGGTTGTTGTTCAATAATAAAATTAATCCTCAAAAATACAACTTGCCTAATAATTCTGCACTCCCTGTATATATATATATATATATATATATATATATATATATATATATATATATATATATATATAGTGTATTATTTTATTTATTTATTTTGCTGAACTTGACATATTTTTTTAACAGTTTTAATGATTCTAATAGCTGTCATTGTTATTATAATATCCTGGTAGATAAAGTTTCTAATTTTTTGGGTTAGAAAGTAATGCTCCTACTGGAGAATGACCTTGACATAGCCTGTGTGGTTTCCTGCAATCTCCCTTGTTTAGATATTTGCTCCTAATGAGGGTACAGCCAGTGACTGGAGCGTATGCATGCTTCTAATTGACATATCATTAATATTTCCTAGATTTATTAAAACTAAACTCTCTTGTAAACTCTTGGTTGCTTTCAACTCATACTTGAGATTGTGGTATGTTGTGATATCATGATTCGTTTCTTTAAATATAACCATAAAGTTAACCAGCATATTCCTCAATACATTCATTCTGAAATAAATATTAAGAGAAGGCGCATTCCACTAACCTCCCTTGAGAAAAATATGGCTTACACATTCTATGAACTTGATGGAATATATGGCTGGTCTTCAGTTTTTCCAGGGCTGCTTTTTAGAACCAGTCTGGCCCTGGGTGTGTGTACCTTTGAGAACTGAACTTGCAGGGCCGCATCCCCCTATCATACAGGGAAAAGAACAGCACATTTAGGGCAACCAGTATTGGTGTGTGTGATGCTTCTGTTTCCGGTATCACTTGCCCTAAATATGCAGTTCTTTTTCGTGCAAATTTGCGACTCAGTTTTTAGGACACACACCTCACACACGTCTTGTAATTACAGGTACCGGTTCTGCTGATCTAGCAGCGGAAAACAAATAGCCATGGTCCTGGTAGCCTTTAGTGAATCCTGACCTCCTCTGCCTGTTCTAGGTGACAGAGACCTGCCAACTACTTTTCCCATGGAATCTGGGAGGAGGGGCAAAGACAACTGGGTTAAGTCCCAATGCAGATCATCAGAGATGATAGAGTCTCAGGCTATTTCCAGGGCTATACAGGGAGTGCAGAATTATTAGGCAAGTTGTATTTTTGAGGATTAATTTTATTATTGAACAACAACCATGTTCTCAATGAACCCAAAAAACTCATTAATATCAAAGCTGAATAGTTTTGGAAGTAGTTTTTTAGTTTGTTTTTAGTTATAGCTATTTTAGGGGGATATCTGTGTGTGCAGGTGACTATTAATGTGCATAATTATTAGGCAACTTAACAAAATACAAATATATACCCATTTCAATTATTTATTTTTTACCAGTGAAACCAATATAACATCTCAACATTCACAAATATACATTTCTGACATTCAAAAACAAAACAAAAACAAATCAGTGACCAATATAGCCACCTTTCTTTGCAAGGACACTCAAAAGCCTGCCATCCATGGATTCTGTCAGTGTTTTGATCTGTTCACCATCAACATTGCGTGCAGCAGCAACCACAGCCTCCCAGACACTGTTCAGAGAGGTGTACTGTTTTCCCTCCTTGTAAATCTCACATTTGATGATGGACCACAGGTTCTCAATGGGGTTCAGATCAGGTGAACAAGGAGGCCATGTCATTAGATTTTCTTCTTTTATACCCTTTCTTGCCAGCCACGCTGTGGAGTACTTGGACGCGTGTGATGGAGCATTGTCCTGCATGAAAATCATGTTTTTCTTGAAGGATGCAGACTTCTTCCTGTACCACTGCTTGAAGAACGTGTCTTCCAGAAACTGGCAGTAGGACTGGGAGTTGAGCTTGACTCCATCCTCAACCCGAAAAGGCCCCACAAGCTCATCTTTGATGATACCAGCCCAAACCAGTACTCCACCTCCACCTTGCTGGCGTCTGAGTCGGACTGGAGCTCTCTGCACTTTACCAATCCAGCCACGGGCCCATCCATCTGGCCCATCAAGACTCACTCTCATTTCATCAGTCCATAAAACCTTAGAAAAATCAGTCTTGAGATATTTCTTGGCCCAGTCTTGACGTTTCAGCTTGTGTGTCTTGTTCAGTGGTGGTCATCTTTTAGCCTTTCTTACCTTGGCCATGTCTCTGAGTATTGCACAACTTGTGCTTTTGGGCACTCCAGTGATGTTGCAGCTCTGAAATATGGCCAAACTGGTGGCAAGTGGCATCTTGGCAGCTGCACGCTTGACTTTTCTCAGTTCATGGGCAGTTATTTTGTGCCTTGGTTTTTCCACACGCTTCTTGCGACCCTGTTGACTATTTTGAATGAAACGCTTGATTGTTCAATGATCACGCTTCAGAAGCTTTACAATTTTAAGAGTGCTGCATCCCTCTGCAAGATATCTCACTATTTTTTACTTTTCTGAGCCTGTCAAGTCCTTCTTTTGACCAATTTTGCCAAAGGAAAGGAAGTTGCCTAATAATTATGCACACCTGATATAGGGTGTTGATGTCATTAGACCACACCCCTTCTCATTACAGAGATGCACATCACCTAACATGCTTAATTGGTAGTAGGCTTTCGAGCCTATACAGCTTGGAGTAAGACAACATGCATAAAGAGGATGATGTGGTCAAAATACTCATTTGCCTAATAATTCTGCACTCCCTGTACAGGTGTAAACCTTTATACAGGGATATACTCAGATCACAAGCTCCCTCCACCATCCAGCACTGATGTATATAATATTGCTGTTGGTTCTTGTTAATACTCCAATAACAATATCATTCTATATCCTAACAAACACTTGTGTACATGTGCAGGGAGATTTTATCCGTTGCTTAAGAGTATTGATCTTTGTAGAACACATTGCATACCAGTGGTGTCTAAACTTTTTATACAAAAGGTCACAGAGATTTGTATTTATTTGCAGGCCTTGCAGGGCTTTACAAACATATGTGCAAATAGACTAAAATGAGCAATGCTTTAGTTAGATATTTGCCACTGATTTTCCTAGCGGAATTGCCAATATCTGTCAGCACTGTGACTTCGACAATGTATCTGTTTGCTAAGAATGACACTTAGGGCCAAATTCTCTATAGGTCTCTGCTCTGGCGAGATTATATACATGGTCCCTTAGCAAATTTTAGCTTAAGAGCTGTTTATTTAGCTGTGTAGGGCTCTGAATGTGAGGGGGAGACACACATTACAATATAATGCTAAAAAAAAGCACCAAAGATTTTACATGTTTTCTCTCCATGTTGGTGAGTTTTTGATTATCAGGCTCATAGGGGTCCATTTATCATTGTGCAGATGGACATGATCCGCTATAGTGAACCATGTCCGCCGCACATCGATAAATGCTGACAGCATACACTGTCAGCATTTATCATTGCACCAGCAGTGAACTGCTGGTGCAATACCACCCCCTGCAGATTCGCGGCCAATTGGCTGCTAGCAGGGGATGTCAATCAACCCGATCGTATTCGATCGGGTTGATTTCTGTCCGCCTCCTCAGAGCAGCAGGCGGACAGGTTATGGATCAGTGCTCTTTAGACGCTGCTTCATAACTTGTGTTTCTGGCGAGCCTGAAGGCTCGCCAGAAACACGGGGCATCAAGCTCCCTTCGGAGCTTGATAAATAGACCCCTTATTATCTTTAAGAATATTTATTCATATAAAGTGGTCCAAAATAATTCATACTGAAGTAACTGTGATGTTTCTGAACCCCAATTTAGGGCTAGATCACAAATGGAGTGCTAAATTATTGCGCTATCCCGCAATCTTTGCCATTTGCGGGAGTGCAATAATTAACCAGCCATTACAAGTGACTAGTTAGTGCTACAGCATGCTCTATGGTTAATTTTGTAAAGGTGCCCCAAATGCCCTCAAATAGAGGGCATTATAGTTTTCAATTTAAAAAAAATGTATCCTTTTTTTTAAAAATTAAAAACAACTGCACTAGGCAGTTTTTGGGGTCTAAAGTTGGTGGGAGTGGGGGGATTAGAAAAAAAAAACTGCTTTGAAAAGTGCATTTACATTGCGGTCTTTGGGAACTCTGTGTTCCCTTAGACCCCAATGTAAATATATATGTATATGATAATATGCATATAGATGTATGTGTTAATATGTGTATATATACACATATTAACACATAAGTATACATGTTTATTTAAGAAGAAAAGAGTAGCTACCGGTAGGAAAAAAATATAGAAGTTTATTCAAAACATATAAAATACAATACTATAGCGGTAGAAATGGGTCTGATGCGTTTCGGCTTCTCAAGTTTGCCGTAATCATAGACCATAGTGAGTCACTACCAGTTCACAGTTTAAATACACCACCGTTGTCATGGAGATAATTACACAACAAAGAACAGTTGTAATTATACAATGTTTCAAAAAGAGCTGAAAGCTTTGCTACAAATCATCATTAATGTTTAAGGACACATTAAATGACCTCTTTATATAGCTAATACATAATACATAATACACTAGGGATTTATACATAGTTGTAAATATTAGTGAGACAATATATTAGTGAGAAAAAATAGACTGAACATCAGGCATTTGGTAAGCTTATGACACACTAAATATCAAATATTGCAATTAGATCAGTTATACCAGATTCTAAGATTGAAATACATTATATATACAGACAGTAAGCTCAACAAACGTCCTTCTACTTCCCTAATGACCATATAGAGAGCTGTATATTATACCTAGCTTAACATAATATAACAGCCTAAGTATATGTAGAGCCCATACACTTGAAGAGAACCATCCAGTAGTCATCATTACTCTAGACGGGCTCCACACAAAGATGTAAATATACATTCCAATCCTATATCCCAACTGTTAGGTGTCCCCTTCAGGGGGTAAGTGTCAGTGCAGGCCAAAGCCTGGGGCCTAGTGTACCACCTGAGGCATATGTAGATTACCTGATAAGGGCCCCTTAGAATGACTCAGACCACGCAGCATTATGATCGAAAGCCAATTCTGTTTATTGCACAGTGCAAGCCTTTCTTATAGTGACATACAGGGTTAAGGGGATGACACGTTAGGACCGCGTCATCTTACACAGTTATACAGAGCAATTTACAAGGAAAAACTGGAACATGAGTTTCTCATAAAAATATTTACAGAGTCATAACAAACTACCATCTGCAGAGACAACCGAGTGTCTAAAGCCTCTTGTTTACATTATCTTATTCTATCTTACTTCTAGGCATTAGGCCAGGGTACATTGGCAAGGCCGAATAGCTAAAGAAACTCATAACATGCATATAATTCTCACTGCATAATACCCCAGTATAATAAAGTCTATTCATTACAAAATGGCTGCGAGGAACAAGATGGCTGCGAAGAACAAGATGGCTGCCATCAGGTTCATATTACCCCTAACATACCATCCTTTTATTCTAACAGAATAACATAAAATAGACAGGCATAGAAAATTAGTAAAGCCTTATATTATGGTAACAGAACTCTATAAGAATACTAAAGAGAAAAATATTTGCATGTCGTGATATACTTTTATAGGCTAATTGTCACTGCATATAGGTACAGTCCCTCCAATACCTTCCATCTATCCTCCAGCCTTCCCAAAACTACCGGTCTACCAGTACAGAAACCCAACCAGCCCCCCATCTACCCCCAAACAACGCTGCATCTTCTATCTCTCCACCTGCATTGCTAGCACCCCAAAATATGTCCAACAGTTCCTTTTCCACAGTAAAGCATGACATAGCAACAGCACAACTGTCTCTAGGTGGCCTCTGAATACTTTAAGAACAGTCTTTGTCCATTTGAGAGCGCTGCACCTTGACACTTTGCTATAATACAGTTCTCCAACAGTTCATTTGCAGTAGGGGTGCTTATCCACGGTTCTTCCGCAGGGAGATACTGGAAATCTGATGGTTTGTTCATGGGGTAGACAAGGCAACCAGTGGATACCCATGGCAAGCAGACACTCGAGTCACAGGGAGTCTAGGAAGCAAACAGAAACAGTACAGGATGAGTACACACCGCAATACAATCACAATTATGTCCAAATAAAACGTCACTTTCATCCTATGTCATTTAAAATCAAACAAAACATTGTTGATATATAATACAAACTAAATACATTGACATTTCTCAGAGAATAATTTACAACTTCTCTATACACTTTTAAATGATACTTCATGAATACTACGCAAGTGAAAACCTGTCAGACTTCCTCAAGGGCCTGAATGTTTATGCTCAAACTTATGCTAAGGCCTGCCCTGTTGTAAGAATGGAAAAAAGAAAACAGTCAATGAAAATAAATGAATTTCTTTACAATATCACTTTGAACTTCTAAAAAATAAAAGAACCTTGTGTTGCTTTATTCTGGATGGCTGCTATCTATAATGCTTATAATTCTCCAACCTAAATTCTCTCACACTCCTATATGAGGAAAGCATACAAACAGAACATCATTTAAAACTACAAGCTCTTTTAAAGGTAAACACATCTTTATGGTAAGAATTACTCTCTTTGACAAACATCAGGAATGACCAAATTCACTTTGCAGATACCATACTAATTAATAAAAAGGGAAAAATACATTTGCTTTCATAAACTATAATTATGCTATTCCCTGAACAAACATTTCTCTGTATATTTACTATAAACTTCTAGCTTAGACGTGTCCTCCTTATGTTCTAAAGGGTGAAGGGTCTAAAATATTATGCTATGTTGCAGCATTTTCCTTAAACCTATTTTCTATACTCAGTGGGCCATTCAATAGAGTACAATACTGCGAAGTTCACAGTTACACTTATCTAAAGGGTTACTTTGTTACGCACATAAACTACCATGTGCACTAATACCAATGAAGCATATGATTTCTTAGACCAAATATGATCAATAAAAATAAAACAAATACAAGAGAATACAAAACAAGCAATATAAGGAATAGGGTTAAAACAATACTCCCCTAATTTAATTGGTTGATCCTGTAACAGCATAACAGGACTTCCATATCGAGCGGTAAGGCACAGTCCAGAGAAGGATAGTCTTTATGTCCTGAAGACACACATCAGAGAAAACAGTCATGGATTACCCAGAGTCCAGTTCTGGGGCTGGTACCAGCATGCAAAGCAAAGAATGGATCCAAAGATAGTTCAGTAACTTTTTTTACTGCAGTATGATGGTTAAAACAAGCTTGACAAAAGGTCTTTCATCTTTATCTTTTCTTTCTTTAAAGGTTTACTTGCTTTCAATCTTTAATCTTTTGAAGAGTGCACTTATGGAATTTTGCCTGTACAGATTTTACCTAAATATGGAAACTCAAAAATAATTCAGTTAGTGTGTTTCAATCTCTGAAGACAGCATACTCTCATCCTGCAAATACAAATATAGTGTTAAGAACCACATAGAAAAATAAAACATTTTAGGCATCTGAAATTAACACAATAACATTGTACGAGGAGATTCAAAACGTTGTAGGTTCACCTCCTAAAAATAATCTCCTCCATTACATAAAGATATTCATCAATACTCATCAATACTTCCCCCATGTTTGCGTGAAACATCTCATGTGACACGCAAACACAAGATAACAAGAAACTAAACGATAAATCATGCACTCCACTCATGCAGAGACAATTCTCAATAGCAAGCAAAATGAAATACACTTCACAATTCAATATGCTGTCCACAAAAGAGAAAAACATAACAAACAATGAAAACCAATCGTTCTTGTCTTACACAAAACGAAACATTAGCTGCTGACACAAATTTCAAACAACCACAATTAACTTAGAATGCAACACATATTCTGACATTCGCTGAAATGCAACACACTCAGAACATGACAAACAATTAAAAACATCCACTATGTACAAAACTTTAATATCACACAAAGAAAGCAATCACAGCAGATGCCCAAGAAACTTAAGTTGCAGATTGCACAAATAAAATTGCGCTTATTTGGGAAAGATCAGATAACCACAGTAGCCACTGTTAAAGGGACATTCTAGGATAAA
The DNA here is from genome assembly GCF_027579735.1 of Bombina bombina. Lineage (NCBI taxonomy): Eukaryota > Metazoa > Chordata > Amphibia > Anura > Bombinatoridae > Bombina > Bombina bombina. Next base: position 897,433,337 of record NC_069500.1, read on the forward strand.
TGAAAATTCATTATTCAGATAGGACTTTTAATTTTAACCAACCTTCCTAGATTAAACCAAACATAGGTAGGCTTATATGCTAATTTTTTTAAACCTTTGAGGACTGCCTCTTATCACAGGCTGTATAAATCTCATTACAACACCAAGAGACAGAATACACGTAAGCCATATAAATAAAACCAAAACTGTGAACAGATAAATTAGCTAGTTATATAAATGCAGTAGAATCAGATAAACTGTGCATCATTTGTTTTAGGGGTGTTTATTTCTAGACACCTTATAGACCACGGCTTAACTGTTAAGCAGCAATCAAAGTCATTGCAATAATAGTGGTAGACTAGTTAATAACCAAATAACTATATATATTTTTAAAGTGTCACTGAAATCACTTCATTAAATAATATCTCATTTATTTATTGAACGCAGTGGGGGTTATTTTAAATAAAAAAGAGTTATATCTGTGAGATACAGTTTGACAGCCACAGAAATAAAATTATCATTTTTTAAGCTATATTCTATGACAGAATATAATATAAATACTTGTTTCTTTGTAGTGAGCAATTTATAGTTATCATTTTTTATAACATAGAACACCAGTACTGCCGCTTTAAATGTACAGTGCAAATTGTTCTCTCTGTAACAAAGCCAAAAAAAACCCAAAACATGCACAGTGTTATCAGTCTTTCTCAAAGATAGTAAGGCAAGCTCAAAGTTTCATTTCTACTTAAAGGAGAAACACTGTTTACTGCTTAAAAATATAAAATTCACACTAAAACGTGATAAAAGCTAATTAGTTTAACCACAACAAAATTATTGGATTTAACGTTGTATATAATTTGATATTCCCCATTCTGCAGCTCTCCAGCCAAATATAACAACCGTATATAACACAAAAATAAGCTTTCTGAAAAAGAAATACTAATACAATTTCTCCTTTAAATTAATCCCAATGATCCTTATAATAAAGAAAATGTATACTGACGTTCATTAAATAGCCTAAACAAGCATAAGCAGCATAAGAACGCACTCACAGTGGGATGCAGGCTAATTAAAGGGACATTTTAACCAAATTAAAAATAATCTTTAATTGAAACTGCTAACACAGTGAAATATACTAGTGTTAGGCTTACAGTAAACCTCATCGCCTTTTATGTAAATATTCCCTTAAATTCTCAGATGTTATACCAGTTTTCCTGTATCCCTTTAAATATTTTCACTCCTCTGTTTTTTCTTGTTTTTTTTTGTTTTTTTTTTCTGTCCGCTAGTCTCACGGATCCCTACACTAAAATTGTAGACAACTTATCACTTCAGTTTGCATTACAGAGAGAATTAAGTTATGCTGCAAAAAAAAATATCTGCTATCTGAACAGCAAATTTAAAATAAATATATACAAAGAAAGGTCTCTAAAAATATATTTAGCAAACTACTAATACAGGGTTATTGCACTGGTTCTTTAAATAAGAAAATGACAATTTTCTATTGCTCCGTCTACGCACTGAGCTCTGATTTTCCAGACAAATATAAGATAATATGCCGCTTGTATAACAAGTCATGGACAATACATTAATAGCAACACCTTGTTACAGTGAACTGTCCCTTTAAGGACTAACCATTCATCACGCAAATTACATATGTATATCCTAACCACAATCTAGGCTGCTTGTATGATTTACCACACCAATTTCACCTCTGTACTGTAGCATGACCTGCAGATTAATTTACTTGCAACAAAAACGGACGCCCTTTTAGAAAAACTTTCAATTACAGCCTATAAATATATTTCATTGTGTGCACCCACGCCGTGCACAGACCTTACAAATACAACATACGTTAACCCATTAATCATACCAGAAACAATTTCATATTTACCAGAGCGTGACAAAAAATCACACACACCATCGCACTTTCAAAGCCACTTTCAAAGCCGTTACTTCACTTGCAAAAACAATATCATATCTTTACATGCCGCCACACAATTATCACTTAAAACTAAAACTGCATATGAATACCACATACTTAAAACATGCTGGTGACTTTGAAATACAGTTACATAAAATAACATTACAAAATATCTTCTTAAAACGTCTGATTTCCCAACAGAGAAACATAAGGAAACATTCTTACGATACAGACACTCAAGTTCATTCCATCTCGCATACCAGAGATTCACTCCCTTTTTTCCTTTCTCATAAAAACATCTAATTTCTAGCGTACGACATACATATATATATATATAAAAAACACTAGATTAACTTTTCACCATTTCCACAATGCATTTTTTCTTTTTTTCCGAAACCCCACAAAATGGCCACTTTTGCAGGGTTTGAGACAATCATTTTCAAATAATACATTCTGTTCCTGGTCCAAAGTAAATCTGTTACACGCATACCATAGTGAGAACCTACAGACCATCACACATTATGCATCTCAAATTTCAGTTTTGTTACTGCAAGCAAACAAAAAAAATCTTACAAACGGAGACAGGATTTCTTTTCTCTCTTTTTTTTTTCTTTTCTGAGCTATGTGCGCGCTCAGTGGTGGCCCCCCTTCTTTGCCTGCTACATTCTTTAACACAGAGATTTCTCTATTTATCAAACAGCAGTACTTACTGACCGTGTTTTTTAAAAAAATATTTCTGTCTTTTGCAGAAACTATTAACTCTTCTTTTCTTTTACCTTATACATGTAATTTTCTCTGTGCATTCTTATCTATGAGCAGTTCCCCTTTCTCAATACAATAATAGCCACAATTAACATGCACAGCCACTTAATATTTTCTACGCACAGCATAATTTTATATAGCAGCAAAAGCAAGCATCAGATATCAACATGAGCTTCAGGTGGGTAGCAAAACTCTATTATGGGAATGAATATGGGAAACTTCAACACACGTGAGACTTACTCACTTCACTGCCACGTTCGCCCGGGGGAGTTTATCTTAAAAAATCCTCCCGTCAACTGGCATTCATATATTTCTTGCGCGCTTATCACCGACAGGACTCACAATACCTGTCGTGTCCCAGCACAGGACTGATTACCTGTCTGGAGGGGTATCACAACTGCCGGCAGGACTTTAACCTCCGCAAACCTGTGCTTCAACCACAGGAACCCCTTTAACCTTATATCATATATTATCAACACCTATTACCAGACTAAATTTAGGTTCAAATTCACAGAAAGAAAGCATGGTAAAAGCACTCATAGTTACTCACTGCGAATCCCACTGTCCTGACGCCAAAACTGTTAGGTGTCCCCTTCAGGGGGTAAGTGTCAGTGCAGGCCAAAGCCTGGGGCCTAGTGTACCACCTGAGGCATATGTAGATTACCTGATAAGGGCCCCTTAGAATGACTCAGACCACGCAGCATTATGATCGAAAGCCAATTCTGTTTATTGCACAGTGCAAGCCTTTCTTATAGTGACATACAGGGTTAAGGGGATGACACGTTAGGACCGCGTCATCTTACACAGTTATACAGAGCAATTTACAAGGAAAAACTGGAACATGAGTTTCTCATAACAATATTTACAGAGTCATAACAAACTACCATCTGCAGAGACAACCGAGTGTCTAAAGCCTCTTGTTTACATTATCTTATTCTATCTTACTTCTAGGCATTAGGCCAGGGTACATTGGCAAGGCCGAATAGCTAAAGAAACTCATAACATGCATATAATTCTCACTGCATAATACCCCAGTATAATAAAGTCTATTCATTACAAAATGGCTGCGAGGAACAAGATGGCTGCGAAGAACAAGATGGCTGCCATCAGGTTCATATTACCCCTAACACCAACATATGTGTTGGATAATATATTGTATTATATAGTACATAGAGGAGTATAAACAGAGTTCATATCATAACAATATAATATAATAGTGTAGTGTGCTCAGGGTCAGTAATTATAGAAATTTGATAGAGTATACAAAGCTCCTACTCCCAATTATTAATTATGTCGTATTCAGAGTTGTCACCCCTGGGTATCTGCGTCTTAAGCTTGAAGATCCAATATACTTCTTGTCTCCTACGGATAGTAAGCTTATTACCTCCGCTCTCAATGGTTTCTTAACTAGCTCTATAGAATCCCATCTGAAGGTTTGCAAACTCTGATTATGTTCATCAATAAAATGCTTCACCAAAGCTGAGCATGCATTTTTGTTTTCTATGTATGACGTTATCATATACATATATGTTTAAAAATGCTGCCGATAGCTGCACTACTTACCCCTTTCGCTGTGCAAAGTTCTGATGCAGTGGGAAGCGCAGTCTCATAAGCACAATACATCCTAGTAATGCGAACGTGAGCTCGTGTTCACATTGCAATTTACTTGTAATATCAGTGCACATTATCGTGCCCTGGTATTACAAAATGGAGCACTAATATCGCTTGCTCACAAGCCATATTTAGTGCTCCACTTGTAATCTGGCCCTTAATGTTACTTTTGTCTTTTAAAAATGTATCTATGTTGCATTGTAATTATTTTCCATATACACTTTACAGATTTAAATTAAAATTAGATTACAGAGGACTTCCGGTGGGCGGCGTTCCAAGATGACCACGGACTCTTGAGGCTCAGACCAGCTCGAAGTTAAAAGTGTCTAACACCTTCGCCATCCTTCATTCTCTTGGGAATGTTTGTGCCCGATAACACTACTGGATTGAGGCATACTATCCCTCAGCCCCCGAGAAGCAGGTTACAAAAATAAGCCGTTTGGCATAGTGACGGGTTGTTTCCCGCCACACTGTACGTAATTCTACTCTGACCCTTGGACAACGGAGAGGCTCTTCATTACAGGAATGTATACAGACACCTATGCCTTTGATGAAATAAAGGCCATACTGCTGCCTAAATTTGACCGGCTCATCCTGTCCTGTTCTAACCTATGTGCATCAGTGGGAGCGATGAAGCAACCGCACCGACAACTGCAGCTTATCCCCCATTCTACCTTAAAGAACGTGACAGGCAGCACAGCGCTGTGCCCACGGGTGGACGGCCCCATCACAGGGGGGAACGGCGGCAACAATTCTGGAGACAGGAGCATCTCCATCTTGCATGGGTCGGCTGAACTCTGCCATAGTGTCTACTGAGGACTCAAAAGACAGCTTACTGCTATCCTCTATGGTTCTCCCAGCGATCACTTTAGCCATAACCATGAACTCCGGACTAAGCTCTAAAAAGGAGATAGGCTACAACTCTGCTTACCTTGCTGAGAAAGCGGTTGAAACTTCTGTTGCCCCGCTGGTGCCCATTGCCGTACATGATGACCGGCAGGATCAGTGTGCATATGGACTTGATAATATGTGCGCACGTTCAATCAGTAAATCTGGATCTGACGGACCGATTGATGGAACACATGCAGATAGAGAACAGCAAAATCCATATGTTTATCGACCCCGTGAGAGAGCCTCTGAACTACTTCGGCTCACCTGTTTACTCTTAGTCCGTGTGGGAATTGGCTGAGGATCATCATGGGCCAATTCAATTGTTGCTGGGTAATTCCGCAATATGTATCCTCCTGACTGCTGCATGTTTGCATCTTTATTAGTGTCGCGGCAGCATCTCCTCAGTGTGTCTACTTCCCTGTCTGGTTGAACTCTGTTGCTGCTGGACTTTCGTTTCATTGCAGGACCCCTCAGTATATTGGGTGCATGTAAGATTCCATTATTGAAACAACGGCATGCCAACTTCTCTAAATAGTCTCATCAGAAAAATGTTGCACCACCGGACTTTTAATGTAAACTCCTTTAGCGCACAAAGGACATATACCAGGAAACAGTTTGGAGTTAATTTCTGCATTAATGTTGTGCTGTATTGTGCCAGTGCTCTCATCAGATGTACTTAAATGCACATGTTTTGTTTTAGTTTTTACATATCCCCTGATTACCTTTTAAATCTAGCTTCCCGGATCTTTGAGGAGTGCCTTGTCAAGCATAGTACTCGCTATGCTGTTTCACTAATTTATGTGTTATGAGGATTAACAAAATTATTTGCAATGCCCCAAATGCATGATTCTGGGAAAGTAAACACAAAAAATAAGGCTTTGCACACTACGGTATTAACACACATATCAGTTCCTGCTCCGAACTATAAACACACTTGTTTAATCATTTTTGTAGCCTATACATGTACCATTCACATTTGCTGAGACTGGTGAATGGACATAGACATGCAATATTGAGGCAGCTATACTTATAGACTCGCTAAGGTAGCCATAGTTTTCATGGTGGGTCATTTATTCAGTCAGACTGTAGCCTAAAGTGTATAAAAAGATATTTACCTGACAATGCGGTTTGGCGGTTAATAATGTCTGAACAATGTTTAGTTTACATGTTTAGTTTAGTGAGTTCCTATATCAAATGAGGAAGACGTAACAGCTGTAATGCCCACATCCTTCTCTGTACGTAATGCTGTTTATAGATCAACTCAGTGTCACTGTTTGTCTTGGTATATGGTTTATGTTATGTGTGGTTTCTGTTGTTGTCGTGTGTGTGTGTTTACTGCTTCTCCCCTAATCCCACATTACAACTTGGAAGCATATACATGGTTTGCTGCTCTTACTCTTTTTCTACCCCCTAAGATGGTAAAGTAATTCTGTCGGGCAATACAACTCAGCAGCATTGCGTACACATACCAGCCAGCCTGGATTTAACTGCAAAATACCCAACATCTATAAATTAACCCCATCCTGTAAGTATGTCTGTTGGATGCTGTGTGGTACGGTTTGTGTCTGTGGTTTGTTATAGTTTTATTATTTTAGTGTTGTACCCTAATTGACAAATCCAAATGAACATCAGCAGATCAAAGATTCATCAATATCTATCTATACTTCTGTTAAAAATAATGGCTTGTTCTCAAAAATCTCCATTACTCTGCTAAACTCTGCATATGGATATCTCATGTATACCTTGGCTGTCCCCGGTAATGTGGTCCATTGTATGTATTGTAAATCACTTGCAAGGGATCTATACGCGACAGTTGCAATTTATTTTCATTTTAATTTAGTCCTGCCCATGTCTCCTGGAAAATATATTTAGGCTGATAATGCGAATATTGCCAATATTACTTCATTCTAAAGGGTTTTGGCCCCTCACATATCACAATGTACAGTTATATCTTCTTATCTTAAGGCTGACCCACTGTCTATTGAGGGTAACTTATTAGACACATAACTCATTAATAGACTCTGACATATCTTCTTATGAGAGCTGTTCTTAGCTGAGCTTTGTCAGGCCTATGGATTAATTAAATGCATCAACATGCTCACTTTGTGATATTGGGTAGCAGATATACTGTTAACTAGTCTATATATATATATATATATATATATATATATGTGTGGGGGATGGCTTATCTATGGAATCCTTAAGTCAATTAGGGTTGGGTTTAGAATATGTTTAGAATATGTGTTTAGTTTGGTTAAGATGTTTTCTCTATTGTTAGATATAAAAATAAGAAACATGGGATACACATGGACTAATATCTTACTATCCGGATAAAGCTATTCTTACAGGGTCTTCTATACTTTGAGCATTAACAAAGGACTTGTGGTTTATGAATTGTTGATAATTTTCATCTGTGTAAGAATGCACTTGTTAAACTGTACCTATGTTTCTTTAATAAAAAATAATTGTAAAAAATTAGATTACAGTGAGAGCTGGAAGGTGGACTGTGAACTTCCATTTTTTGTTTGTTTAGGTTTTTTTATGGGGGGGGCACATTTTGGAATTTTACCTTGAAAGCTACATTCTCTAGAAACTGCCCTGTGTATTTTTAATAAATAATTAAAGTTAAATAACCTATTAAAATTAAAATCACTCACGCTATATACCCACTTGACAGAAATTGCCAACTGGCACTTAACATGGAGAAGCCAGTCCAGCAATCACTTGCTAGTCACTCTCTAGCACTGCATGGTCATTGAGGCATGGCTTAAGGGGGCCCCATTAATCTTGTTTTTCAGGGGGCCTAGAAAGAAATTGTTCCACCCCTGCACAAGACACATTGGACCACATCTGGTTTCCCCCAACACCCTTAGAGAGACTTTCCCCAGGGTCATAATAAACATATATACAGAGAGAAGTGCTCAACCAGGAATAAACAATGGTTTAGTAGCTTGTTCTTTGGCAGGCCACCACCAGCGAGCTAAAAGTATTTTTTTATTGTCCAGACTTTTGTGCAGCAAGGAACATATGACGAGTCTTTCCTCACAGAAAAGTTGGTTAATCTTTATGACCTGCTAGGAATTGAATTTGTTTGAAGAGATCCAAAGCCAAAACAAACTGCATTAATTGTCCACATGTATTATACTTCTTGTGAAGGATTTTCGAGGTGAAAGCAATACTGTTATTAAATTGACGTATAAGAGAAAGTGAAGAATCTATTTGGCATCTTTAATGGTAAAATAAGGTTCTGGGGCAAGTTTCATATGGATGACATTGGAGATGTGAAGTCCCATCCTCCCTAGACTATTATCATTTTTGGCAATATCATCTATTTCTTTTACCCTGGAAAGCCCCACTTGTGTTGAAGATTCCAGCACTTTGGAGATTACAAAAAAATAGTTTTCTTAGGAGGTTGGATGTAAGAACTGTGGTGAGTTGGGGTACATGAAGCAGAAACTGCAATTTGTGTTGTTCCACTGAACACTTGGCCAGACAATGTCCCAAATACAAAGTTCTAACTTATTCCATGTTGTTGCTGGACAGAGGGAGTGGAAGGAGCGTCCAAGAAACCTGTGGAGGGTGTTTTCCCTATTTCCTTTGGGTCAATTGTTGAAAAACTGGTTGTTGCTGAGATAGAAGATTTTGGAGTATCTGATTTGGTTGGATGCTGCTTAAGGGGAAATTGGGAATATTATTTTTGATACTGAAAGGAAGAATCAGAAACATTATGTGCTTGCTTCTCAGGGCACTGATAATATAGTGGAGAATAGTACTAGTCATGCAAGTTTAGAGTTGATTGCTGATTTTTCAGACTATTCAACAGTGAAGACTCTTCTGTCTCTGATGTAAAGATGTCTCTTAAAGGTATTACAAAGAAAAAAAATGTGTTTTTTACTGTTTTAACCTTGCAAATATGTCACTGAAAATTGCTTGACCAAATGAAGTATCGTTTCTGTTTCCACATGCCTTTATTTAGATTTAGTAACAACAAGTTGTGTCTTCAGGAATGTTTCTGGGTGGAACATGTTGTTAGAGAGAGGGCTTTATTAGTTGTTTTTGAGTTTAGGGGGAGTGTTGTTTTATATTTATGCACCTGCAAATAGTAAAAGGATAGGGTTGAGTTATTTTCTAGATTAGGCTTGTTTTTGGGTGGAGGGATTTTACAGTTATGGTAACGGATTTTAATTGTGTCTTGAGTGATGAAAATAGGGAAAGTGTTTGGGAGGGTTCTCTTGACAAGTGAAGTAGAGACTTGATTGAAATAATGAATGTTTATCGTCTTAAAGATGCTATCAGAGTCATTAAAAGTCCTGATAAAGGTTTTACTCTTTTCAGTCAGGATAACTCAGCAAAGTCTCACATTGTTTTTATTTATTCTAGGAACATTCAAGCAAGTCTGTGTAAGACCACCAGGATGCCTTTTAAAAAACACGTAATAAATGTGAGCAGACTTTGGAAGTCAAAGTGGAGTATGGCAAGGGTGTATGGAAGATAAATGTGAATTTTCAAGAAGATGAGAGAGTTACTAAGCAGTTTGTTAAGAAGTAGGCATGTTAGAGGAAAAGAAAATTGGCTTTTCAGAATGTGCTTGGTTTGTGGGAATGGGTTATGTCACTGTGATATTAAAAAATTCTTTATCCGCATTGGTAGTTGGAAAGCTAGGAGAGAAAGGTTGGAGTTCAAAAGATGGCAGATGTGTCTGGATTATTTGAGAGAATTGAGAGATTTGAGTGAGAATATACATAATTAATATGATGAAGCAAAATAAACAAGGAGATAATTGAATGAGAAAGGTAGGAGAGTTGTGTAGCAGATACAATTAGACTATATAAGAACTGCGCCAAATATGAAATGCTTCCCTTAATAAAGTATATGACCCTCTACATATACCAGAAGAAAGGGAGTGCTAAATAAGCTATTCCAGGACCTCTGATTTATGAAATTTAAGGTGTCAAAAATGCAATGGATGTTAAAAAGTTGATATTTAGACGATGTCTTTCTCTCTATATGTACAAAAAAATGTGTATATGTATCACAAGGAGTGTTTCTCAGTTTTTTTAAACATTTATTTTGGATCTTAAAAATTCCTTATAAACACATAAAATCATGAGTTTATAAATCGAAGTGTCTAAAACCCAGTTTATTAGTAGTTAAAAAAAAAAAATAATAGTTTGGATATGGCCATTCTAGAGATAATAGAGCTTAAAATATCATTATAATTATAAAACACATATGTAGTATCTATACACGGTGAAGCTGATCAGTATATATACAAGATAAATATAAGTTCATATACAAAATGAAAATAATGGTAATTAGTATACAATAAGAGACTGTTAGTATACAATAAGAGACTGTTAGTGTCCGGTTAAGGTAGTTTTCAGTGAGAATGTTCTTTCCGTGAGAATGTGCAAACAGTAATTTGGAAATATATATTTGTATGTCAAATCTGTCAAGATATATTCTTCTGAGTATAAACCAGTGGGTTACTCACTTTTTGTGCCTTTTGGTGTTTCATCTGTGTATATCCTCTGTTTATCCAAGCGGTGAACACTTTTTAGTTGCCGTAAACACCTGTTTAGCAAATGCTGGATCCTACGGTTCCTCTGTATTTTTCAGGATGACGTTATGAACACATGGCGATAGCGATTTTTTTAACACCGAAAAAACCTCCTCTCTTGTAGGTCCGCAAACGGACGATGTCTTTACAGGAATACGTTGTAAATCCGTGATAAGTACTCTCCTGGTGATTTTGTTCTACAGTGCGATGAGGTATTATTGATTAACACCGAATGTCCCTCCTTTCTATAGGTCCGCAAAACAGACTATGTGGGGTTTCTTCTGGTTGTTGCATGGTATGGTGAGAAAAAATCCCCTCCTTGAGATTTGCCCGACAAACTCCTGTTTGGAAAGCGGGGCTAAGTGAGTTGTATGTAGACGTTCAAACTGTCTGAAGTTCCCAGAAAGCAAATTCCCAGAATGCAATGTGTTTCCAGCTTTCAGCCTTTTTGCAAGCGTTTCAGCCTCTTGGCCTTTTTGCAAGGCAAGGATACATAGAGGGGAGAAAGATGAGAAATATTTTAGATTTTTCTTTAAAATTGTTTGCTGGGAAAGAAGGTATTTTAAGTGTTTTCAAATGTTTCTGGTAAGGTAAGTTAGTGCTACATCAGTTTTATGCAAATTTGTTTGAAGAGAAAGATGTAAATACAGTTGGGAAGCAAGATATATTGAATGAGATGAGGTGAAAGTGAAGAAAAATAATTTTAGTTTTTTAGGAAGGGAAGTATGTTTGGAGGAATTGAAAAAGATTCATAAATACAGAATTCAAAAGCTCAGGAAGCGATAGCTTGCCTTTAGCTTTTTATTGTACATTTTGGGATGTGATTGTTGAATACTTTTTGGAGGTTTGCAAAAGGATTTTTGTCATGAGGCCAGGGGTGCCCCTTTACCTGGCCTTCGGCAGGTATGGCGGAGGGCCTCATTATGAGTTCCTCCTGTGGCTATAACAGTGCTTGACAGCATGAATGTGCATGCACAAGCGGGTGCGCGCATAAGTGTGCACATGGACGTGCGTGTCCATGGGCACGTGCATGGGAGCATGCAAGCGTGTGCACTTGAGCGTGCAGAGGAGACTTGTCAGGTGTTTGCCATCAACAGGGAGAATCTCACTGACATGCCTTTCCCTCCTTTTACTCCATTGGTTGTCAGGTATCAGAAGCTTCCCTGTTGCCCAGACAATGGGGGCGTTCCTTAACCCTGTTGGGTTTAAATTCCAGCCTGAGCCCTGACTTGTTGTATCCTGTTCCTGTTTCCTTTCCCATTGCTTGGATTTCCTGGTTTGACCTTTGGCTTGTCTCCTCACTTCTGATACTTGCTGCCTGAACTGGCCCGGTTTGTTACCTGACTACGCCTCTCAGATTCCACCTGTTTGTACCTTTGCCTGGGTTTGCAACTGCTTTCCCTGTTCTCTGCCATAGGGTTTCACCTTCTGAATACAGGGTAGCCTTGCTCCCTGACAATTTTTGAGAAGAATGAAATGAATCAATGAGAGAGAGTGTCATTACTTTATTGTATAAGAAAGTTGAGCAAAAGGATTTAAGTAACTGGGGACCAATTGTTTTTCTGTATGTAGACTATAAAATGATTGTGAAGCTGGTGGCTGACTGAATTCATGTAATTGGTAAGATTGTGGGTGAGGAACAAATATGTGTTGTGCCTGGTAGACAGATTACGGAGTGTTGATGGTAAGCAGTTTTTTTAGAGGAAAAATTATGAGAATGGTCTTTTGTAGTGGGTCAGCAACTTTATGATGGAATTAAATAAAACATGATGGTGTGGAGTTGTAGCTGTGCACATTGTGTGTAAGTGGCAGGGTGTCCTGTCTCCCTCAATAAACATCATCACCTCTGTCGGGGACAATGCTCAAACTTTTCCCCTAAGAACCCCACTTGTTGTGTGTAACTATATTGTGTGCATGCCTTGGGCTATGTGTGATACCAATCAGCTGCACTGGCTTCACCCCCGCCCAGCCCCAAATGCTTTGGCCCACTAATTTCCCCAGTGTTCCAATAGGCCAGTCCAGCCCTGAGCAACTTCACAACATGTCTCGCGGTACTTCCAATACGATAAAACAAAGGTTGATTGATAGCTTACAATATTCCAAGATTAAAAGAATAAAATCTATTGCATCACCTTTTTTTTCCATTATAAAAGTAAAATTAAATTGTTTTCTGGTTTCATCTAATACTATAATTTCAACACAACTGTCAATGACACAATGCCCCAAAAAAACATAACATGTAAAGGAAAGAGATGGTAAGGTCAGAAATTTTCTGTTCGTTCTTATACACTTTTAATCCAATGATACATTTTTCCAAATACCTTGTGCTGTGCTTTCTTTGCCGTTCAGCAGCTATTGCGGTCCAAAAATATGTCAATTTCCAAACTCACCGTGAGGCTAATTTGCATTAGCCAATCACGGTGGGCAACCTGTGTTCTCTCTTCCTTGCAGTTCTGGGTACAGGGATGAAGCCTAACGCATGTGCTCTGAAGTGAGCAAAGTTAACGCATGCGCTTTCTTTTTTGGAATTCTCCAACATCAAAGGTCTAGCGGTCATGTGACCGCAGTCATTCATGAACCAGAGCGGTGAAATATGTTAATTACGGCAGATAATTTATGCGTGCAGAGGAGCATTCAAGACCGCCCTTTGCAGGGGGCTGGAAAATGTGACATGATAGTTACAAATAGAATAAAGTTTTAATACAGGATCAGAGCTTCATTTGGATAAAATTGTAAGTACTATCACATTAGAAACATAGAAACATAGATATTGACGGCAGATAAGAGCCATAGGCCCAGCAAGTCTGCCCGACCTTACCTAACAGTATAAACTTATCTAGTTCGTAGGATAGCCCTATGCTTGTCCCATGCATTTTTAAAGTCCCCCACAGTGTTTGTTGCTACTACCTCTTGAGGAAGTTTATTCCATAAATCAATCACTCTTTCTGTAAAGAAGTGCTTCCTCAAATTACTCCTGAATCTACTACCCTTTAGCTTGAGCTCATGACCCCTTGTTCTTGAATTTTCCATTTTATGTAAAATACCCACAGCCTCAGTTTTACTAAACCCTTTAATGTACTTGAAAGTTGCTATCATATCACCTCTTTCCCTTCTCTCCTCTAAGCTATACATATTTAGGTCATTGAGCCTATCCTGGTAAGTTTTATTTTTTAGACCATGTACCATTTTGGTAGTTCTCCTTTGCACAGATTCATACATTAAGTTACAATATTGGATCGTTTGCTTTAAAAATAATAATAATCTGACTTTACTAATCCTTTAAAGAAGGCTTATTTGACCATAGGGGAAGTGTAACATCTTAAATGTTAAATGACAGACAAATGAAATGCCTGAGCTAATATAGACAAGCACGAGTTGTATGATTTCCTTTGGACAGTTGTATGAGAAAACAGTGTCTCTTCCCTTTCCTCCCTTCCTCTTCAATTGCTGTCTTACTTGTTGTTTGTATTTTTTGTTTTTAATATACTGTTCTATTTAAGTGTTGATTTTTACGCGTTAGGAACAAAAATTATGTTTTCTTTGATTATTCACAGACCGTTAGGTGTGTTGCATGCTCTCAGCTTTGTAAATATTGGTTAAAAAGTTAATGATTATTGCAGGTGGCTGTTTAGAGATTGTGTTGCTTTTTAATGGGGTTGATGGAAAAAATCCATATAGCTGGTTTCAACATAGGCTACAAATCTCCAAGCAGGTGGATCTGGATTTGGATCTAGTTTGAGTGTGGCTGTCTAAGCATTTCTGTACCCTATTCATATGTGAGAAAACACCAACTGATATGCAAATGTAATGTAAATGCTCATCCACAAAGCCCACAACTGGTAGCTTATAATATGAGTGAACTATTATGCCTTTAAAAACATAAAAAGCTGTGGTTATATCACAGCTAACGTTTAATGTACTGTTTTTCTCTTGCAGCTATCTTGTTTCTATACATTTAACATGCTTTAAGACATTTTTGTTTTGCCAACAAGTGAATAATCATTAAACCATGGACTGATGCAACATTTTACTTGTTGAGTTCTAAATTGAATAAATCCATAGCTGTTTTTAAATGGAAGAACATAAAGAGTCCAACTCTTCTTTATGGATCTCATTATTCTCTTGGGATAATCATACACCATACACCTGCAGTGTCGACTTCTAAACCCTTTCACAAATTTAATAAAGACTATTTCCTTTTTACTTTCTTCTGTCTAGGCATCAGAACTAATAGGCTTCTCACTGTGCCCCAGATACAATAGCATCTCAAGAAAAAAGATCAAGGATGACTTCCTTAGAGTAAAAGAGGTTTTCAAGAAGAGAATTTCAAATAATGAATTGACACAGGACTGTAAAAAAAATCTTCAAAACATGAATTGTGGAGAAAATGTGTTTCCAAGTTTCTATATTCTAGCCCTTTTTATTATTAAACAAAGACAGCAAATAGGGTAACTAACTTAAATATAATGAATGTTTCTTCAAAGAATCTTTCAAGGAATCCAGTCAAAGATAGAATGTTATGGCTTAATATTCAAGCCTAAGTCTCTGAATAGAATTGACTTCAGCAGCGGAGCATAAAATATTGTCATGAATTCCAATCAGTATGAATTTGCACACAAAAAAATGTTTCCATATCTGGTGATTCTAATCTATTAGGATTGCTGTTTGAATGACAAAAAGCACACTTGAAGAGAAAAACAATTCAAATACTTGAAACAGTTAACAACAACTATAATAAATAGAGATATGGCAGGATTTAATTTTAAATTAGCTTTTTTCAATAAGTTCCACACACCATAATGAAGCAAAAGGTAAAATATGCAGTCAAATGAAGTCAGTATTTATGACTAGTTAATGTGTTTGAATGTAGTTTTTTGCTTCTTTAAGGAAAATAACAGACACAATAATTGTTTCATTATTAAAATAAAGGGAAAAATTAAAAAAAAAAAATGTTCTCTTTGTATTCTTTGTTGATTAAGCAGCATGCATGTGGCAGTAATTTGTGCAAGGATGCTTTTAACAATGTTATACATTTTGCAAACACTACAGACACCTAGCGCTCAAAAATGTATTTATAAATGAACTACTTTAATTAATTGCAATCAGAAATGAAAAGTTACATGACCATATTTATTTTAATTTTCTATAATAAATGTTGCATGTTTTTCAAAGTTGAACAATTTATTCAGCTTTTTATTAAATAATATTTCTATTAATATGTGAACTATGCATGTACAAGAATGTTAACATAACAAGTGCACATAGTCAAGACATGCTGGTCGAAAAGGCAAAATGTTGTCCTAATTTTTGTTTTATTATTATTAATAATTTAATTAATTAAAATACAGTTGATGAATGGTCACTGTGCAAGGTTTGTGAATTTTTAAGGGAAAATGCATTTGGAAGGCATAAGGAAAATAAAATAAAAATAAAAAATAAAAAAAAATATTTAGCCCATTTATTGTTTAGCCACTTCAGACACATTTTCTGAAGCTTTTTTTTTTTAAGTTTCTTGCGTTCATTACATTTAAAATAATTTTCCAGTGCATTTGTGTGGTACCCACACAAGACATAGCTTGTTTTATTCAGCAGATCAAGAACTTTTAAAAAACACATTAGGGGGCAGATTTACTAAAGTGCAGACAGACATGATATGATGTAGCGTATCATGTCTGTGCATACGCTGTCAGCATTTATCATTGCACAAGCTGCTCTGGTGACCTGCTTGTGCAATGCCACCCACTGCAGATTTGCGGCCAATCAACCGCTAGCAGGTGGTGTCAATCAGCCCGATCGTATAGGATCAGGGGATTGAAAACTGCAGCCTCAGAGGCAGCGGACCAGTTATGGAGCAGAGGCCCTTAGACCGCTGCTACATAACTACTGTTTCCGGCGAGCCTGAAGGCTCACACGGAAACAGGGGCATCAAGCTCCATTCTGAGCTGTATAATTCGTCCCCTTGGTGTTGATATATTGGGAAAATCTACCATATGAAATTATTTTTTTTTTACATATTTTCTATAACTTTTGTAGACAACATTGAAGTAATTATTTCCTTAATATTTCATAGACACACTTTATGGTTTTTCATTTAGCATTAATTAATCTTCACATAACACCAAAATAGGATTATATACATACTGTATGTTAATAAATAAATATTAGTACTTGGAAATAAGAAGAAAGCCTTTTTTAAACTTGAAATGTATGCATACAATGAATAAGAACGAAAAATATAAATATACAAAAAAATATTAGCTATATTTTAAACTAACCCAAAATGCCAAGTTTTGTCAGTAAAAACTTGCGGGGCTAATGAGCCTTTTTTTTCCAGCGCTCCCTTAAGCCAACGCTGATATTACGAGTTTTCTGAATGGCTGCATTAGCCTCAGAAAAGTGAGCGTGGAGCCAAATTTAGCTCCACTTCAACCCTCAATACCAGCATTGCTTACGGTAGCGGTAAGCTGTAAAAACGTGCTCGTGCACGATTTCCCCATAGGATACAATGGGGCTGAGCTGGCTGAAAAAACACCTGCAAAAAAGCAGCGTTCAGCTCCTAACGCAGCCCCATTGTTTCCTATGGGGAAACACTTTCTAAGTCTACACCTAACACCTTAACATGAACCCGAGTCTAAACACCCCTAATCTTACACTTATTAACCCTTAATCTGCCGCCCTCCCTATCGCTGACACCTGCATTATACTATTAACCCCTAATCTGCCGCTCCGGACACCGCCGCCACCTACATTATCCCTATGAACCCTTAATCTGCTGCCCCCAACATTGCCGACACCTATATTATATTTATTAACCCCTAATCTGCCGCAACCCAACGTCGCCGCCACCTACCTACACTTATTAACCCCTAATCTGCCGACCGGGCATCGCCACCACCTACATTATCCCTATGAACCCCTAATCTGTTGCCCCTAACATCGCCGACACCTACATTATATTTATTAACCCCTAATCTGCCCCCCCCAACGTCGCCGCCACCTACCTACACTTATTAACCCCTAATCTGCCGACTGGACATCGCCGCCACTATAATAAATGTATTAACCCCTAAACCGCCGCACTCCCGCCTCGCAAACTCTATAATAAATTTTATTAACCCCTAATCTGCCCTCCCTAACATCGCCGCAACCTACCTACAATTATTAACCCCTAATCTCCCACCCCCAACGTCGCCGCTACTATAATAAAGTTATTAACCCCTAAACCTAAGTCTAACCCTAACCCTAACACCCCCCTAAGTTAAATATAATATAAATAAAACAAAATAAATTTACTATAATTAAATAAATTATTCCTATTTAAAACTAAATACTTACCTATAAAATAAACCCTAAGCTAGCTACAATATAACTAATAGTTACATTGTAGCTATTTTAGGATTTATATTTATTTTACAGGCAACTTTGCATTTATTTTAACTAGGTACAATAGCTATTAAATAGTTAATAACTATTTAATAGCTACCTTGTTAAAATAATTACAAAATTACCTGTAAAAAAAAAATCCTAACCTAAGTTACAAATACACCTAACACTACACTATCAATAAATTAATTAAATAAACTACAATGATCTAAACTAAAATACAATTAAATAAACTAAACTATATTACAAAAAACAAACAAACACTAAATTACAAAAAATAAAAAAATATTACAAGAATTTTAATCTAATTACACCTAATCTAAGCCCCCTAATAAAATAAAAAAGCCCCCCAAAATAATAAAATTCCCTACCCTATACTAAATTACAAAAGTAATCAGCTCTTTTACCAGCCCTTAAAAGGGCTTTTTGTGGGGCATTGCCCCAAAGTAATCAGCTCTTTTACCTGTAACATAAAATACAAGACCCCACAACATTAAAACCCACCACCCACACACCCCTACTCTAAAACCCACCCGATCCCCCCTTAAAAAACCTAACACTACCCCATTGAAGATCACCCTACCTTGAGTCGTGTTCACCCAGCCGGGCACCGATGGGACAAAAGAGGACATCCGGAGCAGCAGAAGTCTTCATCCGATCGGGGCAGAAGAGGTCCTCCATCCAGCAGAAGTCTTCATCCAAGCGGCTTCTTCTATCTTCATCCATCCGGCGCGGAGCGGGTCCATCTTCAAGACATCCGACTAGGGGTTCATAGGGATAATGTAGGTGGCGGCGATGTCCGGTCGGCAGATTAGGGGTTAAATAATTTAATTATAGTGTTTGCGATGTGGGGGTGCCTCAGTTTAGGGGTTCATAGGTAGTTTATGGGTGTTAGTGTACATTTTAGCACTTTAGTTAAGAGTTTTATGTTCCGGCGTTAGCCCATAGAACTCTTAACTACTGACTTTTATATGCGGTTGGAGTCTTGGAGGTAGAGGCTCTACCGCTCACTTTCTCCAAGATTCGTAATACCAGCATTAGCCAAATCCCATTAAAAAGATAGGATACGCAATTGACATAAGGGGATTTGCGGTAGCCTCGAGTTGCGGAAGAAAAGTGAGCGGTGAGCCTGTACCTGTCAAACTCGTAATACCAGCGTTAGATAAAAAGCAGCGTTGGGACCTCTCAGCGCTGCTTTTTAAGGCTAATGCAAAACTCGTAATCTCGCCAATTATTTCTATAGCAGTCATTGCACCATTTTGCAGTTACAGCCCATTTTGGGCTAGATTACGAGTGGAGTGGTAATTACTGCTCCCGCTAGCACACTTGCACGCTATCACCACTCAACTCTTTGTGTGAGTCGGGTAGCGCTCGTATTATAAGATGAAAGTAAATGTTTACCACTTGAGCACTACCCTGACTCGTGCAAATGGCAAAACTTAGAATATTGCAATCACGTTAACATACTCTCCCATTGACTTCAATGGAGAGAGAAAATTGGAAAAAAAAACATACTAGCATGCTAACCTGAATTGCCATAAGCCCCCTGCTATAATAACCCCAAAACCCACAACGTAGCCCACCACAAAGTCCCCACTACACTATTAACCCATAAACTGCTGCATAGCCTGTTGCAAAGTCCCTGCTACGTTATTAGCCCCTTAACCGCCGCATAGCCCACAGCAAAGTCCACACTACATTATTAAAACCTAAACCCCCACATTGAAAACTTCCACTCTACATTATTAACTCCAAAACCACCATACCCCCACAGCACAAAGTAACCCACTAACATCTAAACCCCCTAACCTAACATCCCCTAAGTTGCCCCAAAACAGCTTAACCATACCCTAAAAAAAATACCTTTAAAAAAATAAATTAAAACTTACCTGTAAAACAAAAACAAAAAAAACTACAATTACTAAATTTTTTTTAACATTACTTAAAAAAAAAACCATTATAAAAAAAATTAAAAAAAATAACATTACAAAAAATAAAAAAGCAACCATTACAAAAAATAACAAATTACCAAAAATAAAAAAAATGAAAGCCTATTCTAAAACCCCAATGGAAAAAAATACCCACCCCAAAATAAAAAATAAATAAACTACAAGTATAGTCCTTAAAAGGGCCTTTTGTAGGGCATTGCTCTAAAGTGTATTAACTCTTTTTCTTAAAAGAAAAAAATACAAATAGCTACCATTAACACCCCCCCCCCCAGTGTGTTGTAATGTTGGGGGGGGGTATTGTATAGAAATGTAGAAATATAATCTTTAATATGCTTATTTTGCAATATATGAAGTATATGACTATATTCAAATATATGTTACTTCTACAATGTGTACAATGTATAACTGTATCCTTTTATATGTTTAAACAAAAGTCTTTTATAATATAAAAGGTTTTTATTATCTGTATGCAAACATACTAACCAGCTAACTAGTATTAACATAAGATGCTATGTGATTTAAAATGGAGGTTTATTCAACCTTGAATTTATAGCTCTAAAATGGATGCTCCTTGCAATTTAAAGTGCGTATGTCTAAACTCTTGTATAACAGATTATCAAGGCCACATTGTTGAAGATAGAAAAAGCTAGACAAGTTTTGTTGATGTTAAAATGATGCTAAAAATACATATAAAAAGAAAACAATAAATGATGACGTCATCCAAATAAAAAAACTATAAAAACACCTTGTTGTAAACATGAGGCAGGTGACTCTGACAGGATATTATAGAGCATTTCTAAGGATAAGATTTGGTTGCAAAGAAGTCATTTCGAGTGGTATGTAACAATTGTTATTGAAAGCAAGTTTAACTGATAGTCTTTTTAACTCTGTGTGTATATTGGATTTAAATTAATTTAATTTTATATTACTTCTGTAAGCTGATTTTTCTGTATAATAAAATTTATTTTTAAACAATGTTATCTTCTCAAGTACCATTTCTTTATTGTACTCAAAACTTTATTTGTAAGAAATGAGACCTGTTTCACTGATATAATATTTAAAGTTCAGTGCTTGGAATTTATATTTCAATATATATATATATATATATATATATATATATATATATATATATATATATATATATATATATATATATATATATAATAATGGTAGAGTCATTGGAAATTATGAGGTTATTGCTTTGGAGATACAGTTATGGTTTAATTCATTTAAACTTTGCTAATGCTGCTGGAGTAGTTTTGCAACAACCTATATATCACACTATAGATGCAGATTTTGATCCTGCAACAAATAGAAATATAAATGTTTCTTATGATGGTATAGTAGAGATTTTAGGCAGACCTCCTGTTATTGCTACAGGAATACAACGACTTTGCCCTAAAGGCTTTAGCCTGAATTGAGATGTGGGGTACTCCTAGATCTAGTTGTACAGCCCAGTAAAGGGAAAATAAATAATACCAGCTGCAGGATATGAGCAAGCTGAGAGGGAAAACCTTTTTAATGTGATACAATTTTTAGGTTATATGTAAGCTCAGGTTTTAAATAGTGAAAATGTCTGGAGTGTCAGGCATATAGCAAGTTTTTTTTTTTGATGAAGCTGCAGGAATTCTTAAATGAAATATAAAAACAACGATTGGAGTGATGCCACGCAATCCGAAGGACATAGCTTTGTGGTTAAATGACAGAGTTCATGCATTAGCTGGAGTTTATCCAACTTATTATCTTCCACAAAATAGAACGTTAGTTAATGCTATTTTATTCTCTGGTTTGTGTGTTTTTATATTTGAGGCAAGGAAGTGGAATTCAGTGATTTATGCATATCATGTAAAGACACAAGGTAAAGATACTTTGGCTTCACTTGCTGATATTTTAGGAATGATGAATAAAATAGTGGCATTGTAGCAGCATATTTATTAGAGCTGAGATTTACAGAGAATACTCACGACGTGGTATGGGGTTGTTTAAAGCCAAATGTTAAAGGACAAGGCTTAATTTTAGATATAGAGAGACAAATAAGCTCTGTACCTATAGCAGAGAGACCTAAACAAATACCTGATATATATTAAGACATACTTATACACTTGTAGGTAAGGACCTGACTGGAGATGCACTAGTAACTTCAAATAGCAGAAAAAAGGAAAGGAGAAAAGATTTTCCAGCAAAGGAAAAACAGAGCTCAGTTTGTAAAAAAAGAATGCAAGAGAACAATATCCACAGAAACAAACTAAATTTAACTCTCCACTACCTTACTCCCAAGCACTTCCATCCGACACCAATGAAAATCAGTTTATAACTATTTAGAGCAAATCTTCAGATTTGCCTTATGAGGAATTTCCTCACAGGACATTGAGACCATTTATAAAAACTCCAGATCGGTATGGATTTGGCAATGGTAGTGTAAGTTATAGAGGAAAAGGTACAGGAGGTCAGGATAGATATCAGGAGAGTGTGATTCGTTCTACTGAAAGGGGTGAAATTTCAGTTGCCCCAGCTACTGCTAAAAACAGTAGGGCAAATAGAGATATCACTACCAGACATCCCAGAAGAGTCTGAAGGTAAATGAAGTAAATTAACAGTAGAATATGGGGGAGAGACTTATGAGGGGTATTTAGATACACAAGCATAAATATCTTTAGTACAATCAAATATTTTAAAAGAAGATGTATTAGGCAATATAACTATACAGACTTTAGAAGGTGAATGTACTTATCCCTCATGTAATACACAGGTAAAAATAAATGGTAAAAGAGTGCACTTAGAATTAGTTCAGCATCCTAAGCTTGATTCTGATTTTCTTATAGCTTATAAGGATGTAGCACATTTTATTTCATTGCAGCAGGAAGATGAACTTCCTTTAACTGCTAGAGTTGATGTAGCAGCATTTATGAAAATGCAATTAGATAATACTGCAGTATCTGATGTTAGAATCTTAGATTTTTGCTTAAAGAAAAATGTTAAAATATTTCAGAAGCGGGAAAATCGGGTTAGACATTGTAAAGGTATCAGTCATCATATTGCTACAGGCACAGTAGTTCCTAAGAAACAGGCACAGTATAAAATCAATGGAAAAATGCTGAGGTAAAACGATTGTTAACCAAGTTACTAACTAACCGCCCAAAACAGTGGTATCCCCTGTTAACTTATGTACAAGTAGGTTTAAATAATATACCTTTTGTTATTTCTGGGAAAACACCTTATGAATTGTTATATGGTATACCTATGAATACAATGTTTAATACTGAGTACCTTTCTGCACCAGGGAGATTAGAGCAATTATCTATTTTACAAGAAATAAGTGATTGTTTTGCACGACCTGCTTTTACACCTAACTTTTTATGAGCTTGGACACCACAGGTTGGTCAGTTTGTCCAGGAAAGAGTTCAAGCAGCGAAACCTTTATGGCCAAGGTGGAAACCTACAAAGGTAAAACATGTCATTAACCTAAGGACTTTGATTATAGAAGACAAACAAGGAAAAGACAGAATTGTCAGCATTGATAACTTAAAACCAGCTTCTAAATTTGAGTTAGAAGATGACAAACCCTCTGACTTACTCTCAGTGGGTTACTCTGAATTAAGCAAACCGGATTAATAAACAATTTCAAATGATGCCATTTTCTTCAAATCCAGAGACTATAACACCTTTTTTATTATGATGTTGAAGAATGTGATCAAATAACTGAAGTAGATTCATTTGATACACCAACACCAGTTACAAGATCTAATCCTGTTTTACCTATCATAAATACTATGCTATCAGCACGAACACTGATACAACAACAAGGACTGAAAATGTTAAAGAACTTGTTCAATTATAAAAACCTTAAAATTTTGAGATATACAGTACTGATACCTTTTATACTTCTCCTTATCTTGATATCAACCTGCATGGTAGTTTTTCGACTACAGTGGAATAATCTTGCAAAGAGACGTGGAGCTGTTCTGGCATGGAATCAAACAAAAGCTCAAGAGGATGCTGTACCAATGATATCAAGACTGAAAAGAGCTGAACATTACAATCTGCAACCTGTAGAAATAAAGATAAATTGGGCTACTGCAAGGAATTTATTGGAAACCATTTCCTAAACCTATAATACAAAAACAAAAAGTATTAGGAATATCTCAAGTCGTATTGATAGATTCAACAGTACTATCAAAGAAAGCAAAGATCACAACTCAAATGGGAAGAAAATTGGTAAAAGATCATATAAATGGGCAAATGGAAATGATACAAGTAAAGACTTTGGAATATGATTTGCCTTTGCAAGAATACTGGAAACAAAAGACATACAGAGAAAAAATGTGTTTTTCAAAATTTGCACATTGCTATTATGTGGACTTTCAAGGGACAAGGAGATGGCCTGCAAATGAAATAAAAGCAGATCAATGTCAACGTCCTGGGATTACAATCCTCGCATTGCATTCTGGGAAAAACGCACTGGAGGAGGAATACAGGTTTCCTGGAGGAGTAAAATCATATAATGGAGCAGTGTTTTGTACTAACACACTTTATTCAGAATGGTGGACACCAGAGTTACATACAAATGAAGGATACCTGCAACTATTTGAGAAACTTCAGCTTGAAGTAGTGGATCAACAGACAGGAAGACTGCGAGAGCAAGCATTACCTACAGAATGGAATGAGAAAGGAAAGGATGAAATGTTTTTGAATCTAAAAGAATGGGATACATGTACAAAGCCAAGATATGCAGCTTTCTTAAATACAATGTATTACAGTCACTCATGCAAAGAAAAGAACAATCTTTGTAATATAACAGTTGAAGATCTAATTAAAAAGGGCATTTGTGACTTGGAAACAAACTATCAATGTACATCCTGTTGTTTCTACCTTAAGGAATCAAGGACATATTTTTGTTTTTAACCTAAAGACATTGATAAGGGGTTCCTACATTATGTAGGTATACCTGGGTTTTGGTGCGTGACAAAACATCACATTATTAACAAAAATTATGTAATATATTCCCTGTTTCAGAAATGTCTCATAGATAAAATATCCAGTAAATGTAGTAATTGCAAGTATGAAACTACAAATGGATGTAAAAATATCAGTTGATGACATACCATGTAAATATGCTAAATGTTATAAGCAAAATGTGACAGATATGACTTATGATGAAGCTGTTTGGGGAACAAATAATATATTTGATAATGTAACATATATTACAATAGAGAATATAATTCCAGATGATTGTAATACAGAAGAAAAAACAAATAAAAGGCAGTTAATGTCTAATGCTGAAGTTCAGATATTGACAGGTCATTTATTAAGTGATGCAGTATTAATTGTCAGTGAAATTTCAGATATTAATGATGAAGACGTAAAGAGAGGATTGATGATCTTAAGAGATCACATGATAAAAATGCTAACTGCAGAGATGTCTGATTTTACAATGGTAGATGAAGAAATGAAAGCAGTAACAATACTAAATTATTTGACAGCTATAAGGTTAACTTTACAAGAAGGACACATTGATATTACACTATTAAATGTTACAAACATTTCTACACAATTAAGTCTAACGGTAAAACAAACAGAAATTATGCTGCATATTTCAAAATCAATGATTTATAAGAGAATTAAAGCATAGAATAACAAATAACCCAGAAGATTGTGTATGGGAAATATATATATACATTATGAGATGATAATAGCTGGGAATATGTTGAAACAGAAAATTGTGTTGATCTAGGATATTTAGTATGTGAAAATGTCTACAAACAAAAACCATGTGGTGTTGATAAACAAGACTCTGATTGTACTGTTAAAATTATGCCTGTACAATCACCATACACTCGCATAGAACCAATTCATAATGGGTCATATGTTGTGATTACTAGTCAAAATGATTGTAAAATCCCAATGCTGCAAGCTACAATGGTAACTGTTAATGAATCTGTAGAGTGTTATAATACAATTTTAACACCACCAGTGATTAAGAATATACATGCTAGATCACATTTAACAATGCAGGTACCCCATATTACATTGCAAATTCCATACATGACAGCATTTTGGGCTCATTTACATAACATGCAAGTGAGATTGGGCTCCTCCCATAAAGCAATTGAGAATTTGATTAAAAGGGCACATGTAGACCTCTTAAGAATTGACTTGCATAAAGGGGACTTTCCTACCTGGATTAGAACTTTAGGTAA
Organism: Bombina bombina; assembly: GCF_027579735.1. NCBI lineage: Eukaryota > Metazoa > Chordata > Amphibia > Anura > Bombinatoridae > Bombina > Bombina bombina. The sequence goes on from NC_069500.1 coordinate 897,459,590, forward strand.
ATCATTGATTCCAATAATGCCAGCATTGGGTAATGTTATTTCAAAAATTGGAGAAGGTTTAGCTACAGTGGGGAATGGTATCTTTGGAGACATATTGGGAATATGTACTATGTATTAATAGCCATAGTATTGTGTATCATTTTATTTAGAATTTTTGTCCTTTCTTCCTAGGAGAAAATCTAAGTAAAAAAAAATAATAAGCAATTATTTGTCAACCTGTTTTCTTTTGAATGAAATACCAGAAAAGAAATGGCAAGCTTATTATCATGTTATGCTATAATTCATATATGCTATATGTATATATCTTGTTAAGCTATAATTTATATGCCAATAACATCTGTAGAAGTAAAGATTTATTATTTTTATTATAAATGTATTTTTATTGTAAATGTAACCAGTATAAACTTATTGGTTAGAAACATTAATAATCCTTCTTTATTTTCACGAAGAAAACCTGTGGATTACAATTTATTATCAACCTTTTTATTTTTAAGGTTTTTTTTGCAAGCTTTTTAACTTAAAAGCTACTTGTTATCAGCGTCTCATTGAAAAGGAAAGTAATAAATTTACTCCTACGACACATTTCTATGAGAATATTTTTCGAAGCAAGGAATACCATGCTAACTGGACATCTATAACTCATCCACTAATGAGTCATACACCAATTAACCAGTTTCTATCAAATGGATATTTTGGAGAATTTATTTACAACGTATTCCTAAATGGCAAGTCATCTTCCAATGAGGAGGATATAACCTTTGTTACTTAAGGATTTACAATTATTTAACGTTATAATCTTGTAACTTATAAAAGAAATACTAATATGCTTCAACGAAGCTTTATGGAGATTTCTTATTTGTATGAATCCGTCATACTTACATTGGCTGGGATCCAACTGTTTTTCTTACTGGTGCAGGAGTAAAACGTTTCTGTTCAACAAACATTTTGCTTCAAACTTCAAATAATGGATTACAAACAAAATCCTGATTCTCCAATCCAGAGAAAAGTTTGCTGCAATAATTTCCATAATGGAATACAAACAAGATGTTCTATCTGGCTCAACGCTTCATGAATTAATTACAGATATACTCCTACTTGAAGAAGATTATGAAAAAGTTCAGTTTAATTCCTGGATCATTAATGTCTGACTTTATTTTGTTTGCATTATTAAGGACACTTTGATTTCATGTCCGTTACTCTGCTGAATTCCGGACATTAATGACGCATTTCTTTTTCTGTGGGAACGAAGGGCTGGACACTTTCTTATCTTTTCCTCAAGAATGTATTGGAGGGGCTGTAACAGGCTTTCATTAACCCTGTGATATACCTGTGCTTGTAAGTGTAATTTTTAGTTAACAATGCATAACTTTGCAAATAAACTTTGTTTATAGCATGCTTGTCTCAATAAAAGCTGCTATGTAATGTTAGATTGCAAATTAATATTGCTATTCACTTGATAAATATGCCAACAGTAAGAAATACATTCTTTCAGCAAGACACTTATTACTAACTATAAATGATAGATTTCTTTTAAATCTATCATGTACAGCTTCTATACATAAAGACTGTACCTTGTTATAAGAGCCTGTTAACATAAATTGTGAGAAATATAATCTTTAATATGCTTATTTTGCAATATATGAAGTATATGACTATATTCAAATATATGTTACTTCTACAATGTGTACAATGTATAACTGTATCCTTTTATATGTTTAAACAAAAGTCTTTTACAATATAAAAGGTTTTTATTATCTGTATGCAAACATACTAACCAGCTAACTAGTTTTAACATAAGATGCTATCGGCTGGATTTGGAGTTTTGTCGGTAACGACCCGAAAAACTAACGCCGGCTTTTTTCTGGCCGCACCATAAAAATAACTCTGGTATTGAGAGTCCACAGAATCACTGCGTTAGGCTCCAAAAAAGGAGCGTAGAGCATTTTTAACTCAGCTTCAACTCTCAATACCAGAGTTGCTTACGCAAGCGGCCAGCCTCAAAAACGTGCTCGTGCACGATTCCCCCATAGGAAACAATGGGGCTGTTTGAGCTGAAAAAAAACCTAACACCTGCAAAAAAGCCGCGTTCAGCTCCTAACGCAGCCCCATTGTTTGCTATGGGGAAACACTTCTACGTCTGCACTTAACACCCTAACATGTACCCCGAGTCTAAACACCCCTAACCTTACACGTATTATCTCCTAATCTGCCGCCCCCGCTATCGCTGACACCTGCATTTTATTTTTAACCCCTAATCTGCCGCTCCGTAAACCGCCGCTACTTACATTATCCTTATGTACCCCTATTCTGCTCCCCCTAACACCGCCGACCCCTGTATTATATTTATTAACCCCTAATCTGCCCCCCTCAATGTCGCCTCCATCTGCCTACACTTATTAACCCCTAATCTGCTGACCGCAAAGCGACGCCACCTACGTTATCCTTATGTACCCCTAATCTGCTGCCCCTAACACCGCCGACCCCTATATTATATTTATTAACCCCTAATCTGCCCCCCTCAACGTCGCCTCCACCTGCCTACACTTATTAACCCCTAATCTGCCGAGCGGACCTGAGCGCTACTATAATAAAGTTATTAACCCCTAATCCGCCTCACCAACCCTATAATAAATAGTATTAACCCCTAATCTGCCCTCCCTAACATTGCCGACACCTAACTTCAATTATTAACCCCTAATCTGCCGACCGGAGCTCACCGCTATTCTAATAAATGGATTAACCCCTAAAGCTAAGTCTAACCCTAACACTAACACCCCCCTAAATTAAATATAATTTTAATCTAACGAAATTAATTAACTCTTATTAAATAAATTATTCCTATTTAAAGCTAAATACTTACCTGTAAAATAAACCCTAATATAGCTACAATATAAATTATAATTACATTGTAGCTATTTTAGGATTAATATTTATTTTACAGGCAACTTTGTAATTATTTTAACCAGGTACAATAGCTATTAAATAGTTAAGAACTATTTAATAGCTAAAATAGTTAAAATAATTACAAAATTACCTGTAAAATAAATCCTAACCTAAGTTACAATTAAACCTAACACTATACTATCATTAAATTAATTAAATAAAATACCTACAATTACCTACAATTAAACCTAACACTACACTATCAATACATTAATTAAATACAATATCTACAAATAACTACAATGAAATAAACTAACTAAAGTACAAAAAATAAAAAAGAACTAAGTTACAAAAAATAAAAAAATATCTACAAACATAAGAAAAATATTACAACAATTTTAAACTAATTACACCTACTCTAAGCCCCCTAATAAAACAACAAAGCCCCCCAAAATAAAAAATGCCCTACCCTATTCTAAATTACTAAAGTTAAAAGCTCTTTTACCTTACCTTATGTCATTCTGCAGTTGGACGTCGCCGGAAGAAGATGGGTCCGCGGTGGAGGTCTTCAGGATGGAGCCAGTCGTCATCGGATGAAGATAGAAGATGCCGCTTGGATCAAGATGGTTGCCGGTCCGGATCGCCTCTTCTTCCCGGATAGGATGAAGACTTTGGAGCCTCTTCTGGACCTCTTCAGCCACCGGATGATGGATCGCCAACCCCCGCTTGGGTTGGATGAAGATTTTGGAGCCAGGACGGATCGGTGATACCTGGTGAGGTGAAGACAAGGTAGGATGATCTTCAGGGGCTTAGTGTTAGGTTTATTTAAGGGGGGTTTGGGTTAGATTAGGGTATGTTTTTTGTTACAGGCAAAAGAGCTGAACTTCTTGGGGCATGCCCCGCAAAGGGCCCTGTTCAGGGCTGGTAAGGTAAAAGAGCTTTTAACTTTAGTAATTTAGAATAGGGTAGGGCATTTTTTATTTTGGGGGGCTTTGTTGTTTTATTAGGGGGCTTAGAGTAGGTGTAATTAGTTTAAAATTGTTGTAATATTTTTCTTATGTTTGTAGATATTTTTTTATTTTTTGTAACTTAGTTCTTTTTTATTTTTTGTACTTTAGTTAGTTTATTTTATTGTAGTTATTTGTAGATATTGTATTTAATTAATGTATTGATAGTGTAGTGTTAGGTTTAATTGTAGGTAATTGTAGGTATTTTATTTAATTAATTTAATGATAGTATAGTGTTAGGTTTAATTGTAACTTAGGTTAGGATTTATTTTACAGGTAATTTTGTAATTATTTTAACTATTTTAGCTATTAAATAGTTCTTAACTATTTAATAGCTATTGTACCTGGTTAAAATAATTACAAAGTTGCCTGTAAAATAAATATTAATCCTAAAATAGCTACAATGTAATTATAATTTATATTGTAGCTATATTAGGGTTTATTTTACAGGTAAGTATTTAGCTTTAAATAGGAATAATTTGTTTAATAAGAGTTAATTAATTTTGTTAGATTAAAATTATATTTAATTTAGGGGGGTGTTAGTGTTAGGGTTAGACTTAGCTTTAGGGGTTAATCCATTTATTAGAATAGCGGTGAGCTCCGGTCGGCAGATTAGGGGTTAATAATTGAAGTTAGGTGTCGGCGATGTTAGGGAGGGCAGATTAGGGGTTAATACTATTTATTATAGGGTTAGTGAGGCGGATTAGGGGTTAATAACTTTATTATAGTAGCGCTCAGGTCCGCTCGGCAGATTAGGGGTTAATAAGTGTAGGCAGATGGAGGCGACGTTGAGGGGGGCAGATTAGGGGTTAATAAATATAATACAGGGGTCGGCGGTGTTAGGGGGAGCAGATTAGGGGTACATAAGGATAACGTAGGTGGCGGTCGGCAGATTAGGGGTTAAAAAAAATTATTCGAGTGTCGGCGATGTGGGGGGACCTCGGTTTAGGGGTACATAGGTAGTTTATGGGTGTTAGTGTACTTTAGAGTACAGTAGTTAAGAGCTTTAGAAACCGGCGTTAGCCCAGAAAGCTCTTAACTACTGACTTTTTTCCTGCGGCTGGAGTTTTGTCGTTAGATGTCTAACGCTCACTTCAGAAACGACTCTTAATACCGGAGTTAGAAAAATCCCATTGAAAAGATAGGATACGCAATTGACGTAAGGGGATCTGCGGTATGGAAAAGTCGCGGCTGAAAAGTGAGCGTTAGACCCTATTTTGAGTGACTCCAAATACCGGCGGTAGCCTAAAACCAGCGTTAGGAGCCTCTAACGGTGGTTTTCACGGCTAACGCCAAACTCCAAATCTAGGTCTATGTGATTTAAAATGGAGGTTTATTCAACCTTGAATTTATAGCTCTAAAATGGATGCTCCTTGCAATTTAAAGTGCGTATGTCTAAACTCTTGTATAACAGATTATCAAGGCCACATTGTTGAAGATAGAAAAAGCTAGACAAGTTTTGTTGATGTTAAAATGATGCTAAAAATACATATAAAAAGAAAACAATAAATGATGACGTCATCCAAATAAAAAACTATAAAAACACCTTGTTGTAAACATGAGGCAGGTGACTCTGACAGGATATTATAGAGCATTTCTAAGGATAAGATTTGGTTGCAAAGAAGTCATTTCGAGTGGTATGTAACAATTGTTATTGAAAGCAAGTTTAACTGATAGTCTTTTTAACTCTGTGTGTATATTGGATTTAAATTAATTTAATTTTATATTACTTCTGTAAGCTGATTTTTCTGTATAATAAAATTTATTTTTAAACAATGTTATCTTCTCAAGTACCATTTCTTTATTGTACTCAAAACTTTATTTGTAAGAAATGAGACCTGTTTCACTGATATAATATTTAAAGTTCAGTGCTTGGAATTTATATTTCAATATAAATGTGCTTTAAGACCTTATAAGTGAATTAGGTGTGAACCACTGGTAAGGTAAAGGTAAATGAGCTGTGAATTTTTTATTTTAGAATAGGGTAGGGCATTTTTTTTATTTTGGGGGCTTTGTTATTTTTTTAGGGGCTTAGAGTAGGTGTAATTAGTTTAAAATTCTTGTAATCTTTTTTTATTTTTTGTAATTTAGTATTTGTTTTTTTTTGTAATTTAGTTTAGTTGATTTAATTGTAGATAATTGTAGAT